>NC_083289.1:29213717-29568693 GCF_963506605.1 Zootoca vivipara | reverse complement strand
ATAGAATAGGAACACAGGAAACTGCCTCATTGGGGTCCACCTATCTCAGTAATGTCCACACTGACTGGCAGTGGTGCTCCAGGGTATCCGGCCACGGGATGGTCCCAGCCCATCCTAAAGATGCCCTTAGTGATTGAAACTGGGACCTTTTGCAAGCAAAGCAGATGCTCTACCACTGAGCTACTACAGCCCTTCACTACACTGGCCTGTAGACCACTGAGCTATCTAGTACCATCTCAACAGCCAACTCTGCAATTCCATAATTGTTAGAGATGGATGGATTAGTCTATTTCCAGTCTGCAGTCAGTTTCATTTGCATTCATTCAGAACTCCATCTGTCCTGTTTTTTGCTTCTTCTTTTGAAGGTTGTGTCCATGTTCAGAAGAAATTGAAACACAGGGAAGGAGCATTTTATATTCTCTAGCATTAATTCACCATCCACTCCAGAAAGAGTTGATTAATCCAACAAACACCTTGGATTGGAAGATTCCTGGAAGATCTTCTTGATATTGGGCAATATCCAATGTTAGTCCAATTCTGAGTTTGGCTTAGTTGGATATCACCCACTATATATATTTTTTCTTCTCTCTAATACAAATAAAGAAACTGTAGCTAAATTCCTGTTTCTGTTGAGAGCAATGAAGGCGTGAGTAAAAAAATCTTATCCAAATATTTGCAACCTTGTTTTCCTAGCTGTTGAAGCAGATGTTTAGTAAGCTGGTCTCTACAAGCTCCCCAAGTGAATGGTGCCTCTGGGGCTGGCCAGGGGATGCTTCTCAGTCCCCTATGGGGCAGTGATGAGCAGGCACCTCTCTTTGGGGCAGGGAGGGGGGCAGCTCAGAGACCAGAGGTAGCAGCTGCGGCTGCCCAGAGGACTCCCAAGGAGAGGAGAGGCTGATGGAGCACTCCACAAGGAATGGTGTGTGGGAAAGGGGGAGAGGCTGCCAGTTCTGCAAGTAAGGGGTGACATAACTGGGCTCTTCAGGGCCACAGGGGTGCCCCAGAAAGAGTGCAGTTGGTCAAGGAAGCTGTGGACTCAGAAAGGTTGAAAACCTCTGCTCCATCCAATCAAGGAAGAGGCGTCATCAACGCTCAAGGACATCCAGTCAAAAATACTCAAGAAGGGTGCAAAGCAGGGCCTGCGATGTGTGTGGCCTGGAAAGAATACAATGGGGGGCAGGTTGAGGGGCTGGAGGGCCACATTCAGCTTCCTGGAGAGGTGAGTTCCACAGTTTAATTATGTGCTGCGTGAAGAGGGAGTTTGTTTTATCTGCCTGACTCTTCCAGCATTCAACTTCCTTGGATATCCCCGAGTTCCAGTGTTATGGGAAAAGGAGGAAAACCTTTCTCTATCCATCAGCTCAGGGTCTCCCTTCATGCATCTGATGACATGGACAGCAGCCCTCAAAAATGCATCTGATAAAGTGGGCTGCAAAAACAAGGGGTTGGGGTTTTGAGCCTCTGGCGAGCGACGGCAGCTTTAAGCATTTGCTGCATTGCATCACAAGTTCCATTGGCCCCACGGCTGCTACTGTGTTCTTTGAAACCTAAAAATATTCCTTTCCACCAGGACCGAGCACATAACTTATAAACACGAAAGCACTTATTATCGTTTAATCACCGGCTTTGTCCTCGCCACCCTTAGCAGTCGCTCCTTGCTCCCATCAAGAGGAAAATTAATTTGTCATTTCAGCTGTATTTTTAGGAAGGGATTTCTCTCTTCCCCCCCCCCACTTCAAAAAACAATACACAGCACTTGGAGATTGCTCCAAAAACACCCATCTGGCCTCCTTGCCCCTTGACTGACCTCATGCCCTAGAACAGACTTCTCCAACCTGGTGCCCTCAAGATATCAGGAACTACAACTACAGTCATAAGAATGGAAGAACGTAAGATGAGCCTGTGGTATCAGGACAGTGGCCCATCTGGTCCAGCATCCTCTTGTTACAGTGGCCTTTGGGAAATGCACAAGCAGGATTCAAGCACAAGAGCCCTCTCCCCTCCTGTGGCTTCCAGCAACTGGTATTCAGAAGCACGGCTGCCCCTCCAGGTGTGGCGGCTGAGCCCAGCCATCCTGGCTAGTAGCCGTGGGTGACCCTCTCTTCCATGAATTTGCCTAATCCTCTTTTAAAGCCATCTGAGTTGGTGGGTATCACTGCCTCATGGGGGGTGGGGGAGGTTCCCCACAGTTTAACAACCCACTGAATGTAAAGGATTGTTTTGTATCTGTCATGAAATTCCATCATTCATCTTCATCAGATGTCCACAAGTTCTAGTGTTACGGGAGAGGGAGAAAAACTTTATTCACTTCCTCCATGCCGTACATAATTCTATAAACTTCTATTGGGTTGCCTCTTTCTCACCTTTTTCAAATCTAAAAGGCCCCAGATGCAGCTACCTTTCTTCATAGAGGAGTTGCTCCAGCTCCTTAAATCATTTATTGAAGGTTGAAAAGGGAGTAACAGCATTGCATTAACTCAGGCATCCCCAAACTGCAGCCCTCCAGATGTTTTGGCCTACAACTCCCATGATCCCTAGCTAACAGGACCAGTGGTCAGGGATGATGGGAATTGTAGTCCAAAACATCTGGAGGGCCGAAGTTTGGGGGTGCCTGCACTAACTGGATTTGGAGGGTACCCTGTGAACTAACACAGATTCCTATGTCCTAACTCAGCCAATAAAACTGCATATACGCTGAACACAGAGACCAGAGTTCGAATCTGTGAGGTGCTTTATCAAACTTATAGGAATGGTTCAATAGATGACATCTGCTCAATGAGCAAGGAAGACAAAGACTTTGGTTTTTCTGCTGGGCTACCTGAAGGTGGCAGCTGAAGAATATTTGTGCTATTAAGTTCCACAGAGCTCTTTGTTGCTTAGAGCGAAGTCATTTACACTGTTGACACCAGAAGCTTGCCAAATGTTTTGAAGAGTGACCGCTATCTGAAATGTAAATGCTTCTGACCATTTGCAACGTAAACTAACACACACAAAACCCAGCACAAAGACTGTTGAGCTTTGCAAATAGTTGAAAGCAATTGTGCTGCCATGGTTTTTATGCTGCTGTAAGACACCTTAAAATCCTATAGGCAGAAGGGTGGTATGTAAACATTGTAAATAAATAAATGTAGTGCACTATAAGCCAGCAAAATATCAATCTATTTTTCTGGCCTGGTTTAGGGACAACAGCTGCTTTGATAACTCTGTATTAAGTATTAATGTGTAAGTATTTTTATAGAGTTATATACATTGTTGTTGTATGTATCTGTGTATGTGCTGGTTACCTTAGGAAACCTGGACCGTATAAGCATATAACGTGCACATGTTATTATAATGTAATACATAATGCATATAATATGCAATCATTGTTCACATTTTAAGTGGAATCAGTGGGAAGGAGGGGGGATACCTGCTGCTTCTTGAGCTAAAGGAGCAAGATTGGAATTGGGGGAAAATCTGTGTGGATAAGCTCAACGTTAAGGGCAGATCTACACCATACATTAAAAAGCACACCCAATGCCTCCCCTGAGGAATTTTGGCAACTGTAGTAAAAGGCACTGAGAATGGTAGCTCTTTGAGGGCGACGCTACAGATCCCAGGATTCATCTGCAGAGTCACGTGCTTTAAGTGTGCGTTGAATGTGTGGATCTGCCGCCAGATTTTCAGAAAATGCCATGCACCCATGACATCCAGGCAGCACAATGGAGAGCTCTAAGTGACTCACAAGTTGCTCTGGCAGAAGCTGGAGGTGAACTGAGGCCTTGGGAGCCTCTTCCCCCCCCCCCCAAGGTCACCTTTCCCAAACTCCACCTTCTTAGCCTGAAGACCTGGCATATCCCCTGAGCTGTTGGGCAGGTGTGGTAGTGCAGCAAGCACTCGGTTGCTCGGGTAAGTCAGGCGCAGGAAGGATCCCAACATGGGCTATGCAGGGCCCAGGCCGCCAGCCTCAGGTTTTCTGGGCTCCAAAGCACCAGCATCAGGACCCTGGTCCAATTCTCCAGTGGGTGATGCAGCAGCTTCCTGATTCCACCCACAACTGTGGGACAAAGTTGCAGCCTCAAAGTTTTGTGCAGTTGTAATATCAGAGCTACACAGAATGAATACACAGTGGAAGTGAGGAACAGGTTTAAGGATTTAGATTTGGTGGACAGGGTGCCTGAAGAACTATGGATGGAGGCTCGTAACATTATACAGGAGGCAGCAACGAAAACCATCCCAAGGAAAAGGAAATGCAAGAAAGCAAAATGGCTGTCCAACGAGGCCTTACAAATAGCGGAGGAGAGGAGGCAAGCAAAATGCAAGGGAGATAGGGAAAGATACAGGAAACTGAATGCAGATTTCCAAAAAACAGCAAGGAGAGACAAGAGGGTCTTCTTAAATGAGCAATGCAAAGAAATAGAGGAAAACAATAGAATGGGGAAAACCAGAGATCTGTTCAAGAAAATTGGAGATATGAAAGGAACATTTCGTACAAAGATTACCATAATCAAGGACAAAAGTGGTAAGGACCTAACAGAAGCAGAAGACATCAAGAAGAGGTGGCAAGAATACACAGAGGAATTATACCAGAAAGACATGGAGGTTTCGTACACCCCAGGTAGTGTGGTTGCTGACCTTGAGCCAGACATCTTGGAGAGTGAAGTCAAATGGGCCTTAGAAAGCACTGCTAATAACAAGGCCAGTGGAAGTGATGATATTCCAGCTGAACTATTTAAAATTTTAAAAGATGATGCTGTTAAGGTGCTACACCCAATATGCCAGCAAGTTTGGAAAACTCAGCAATGGCCAGAGGATTGGAGAAGATCAGTCTACATCCCAATTCCAAAGAAGGGCAGTGCCAAAGAATGCTCCAACTACCGCACAATTGCGCTCATTTCACACGCTAGCAAGGTTATGCTTAAAATTCTACAAGGCAGGCTTAGGCAGTATGTGGACCAAGAACTCCCAGAAGTGCAAGCTGGATTTCGAAAGGGCAGAGGAACCAGAGACCAAATAGCAAACATGCGCTGGATTATGGAGAAAGCTAGAGAGTTCCAGAAAAACGTCTACTTCTGCTTCATTGACTATGCAAAAGCCTTTGACTGTGTCGACCACAGCAAACTATGGCAAGTTCTTAAAGAAATGGGAGTGCCTGATCACCTCATCTGTCTCCTGAGAAATCTCTATGTGGGACAAGAAGCTACAGTTAGAACTGGATATGGAACAACTGAGTGGTTCAAAATTGGGAAAGGAGTACGACAAGGTTGTATATTGTCTCCCTGCTTATTTAACTTATATGCAGAATTCATCATGCGAAAGGCTGGACTAGATGAATCCCAAGCCGGAATTAAGATTGCCGGAAGAAATATCAACAACCTCAGATATGCAGATGACACAACCTTGATGGCAGAAAGCAAGGAGGAATTAAAGAACCTTTTAATGAGGGTGAAAGAGGAGAGCGCAAAATATGGTCTGAAGCTCAACATCAAAAAAACCAAGATCATGGCCACTGGTCCCATCACCTCCTGGCAAATAGAAGGGGAAGAAATGGAGGCAGTGAGAGATTTTACCTTCTTGGGCTCCTTGATCACTGCAGATGGTGACAGCAGTCACGAAATTAAAAGACGCCTGCTTCTTGGGAGAAAAGCAATGACAAACCTAGACAGCATCTTAAAAAGCAGAGACATCACCTTGCCGACAAAGGTCCGTATAGTTAAAGCTATGGTTTTCCCAGTAGTGATGTATGGAAGTGAGAGCTGGACCATAAAGAAGGCTGATCGCCGAAGAATTGATGCTTTTGAATTATGGTGCTGGAGGAGACTCTTGAGAGTCCCATGGACTGCAAGAAGATCAAACCTATCCATTCTTAAGGAAATCAGCCCTGAGTGCTCCCTGGAAGGACAGATCGTGAAGCTGAGGCTCCAATACTTTGGCCACCTCATGAGAAGAGAAGAATCCTTGGAAAAGACCCTGATGTTGGGAAAGATTGAGGGCACTAGGAGAAGGGGACAACAGAGGATGAGATGGTTGGACAGTGTTCTCGAAGCTACGAACATGAGTTTGACCAAACTGCGGGAGGCAGCGCAAGACAGGAGTGCCTGGCGTGCTATGGTCCATGGGGTCACGAAGAGTCGGACACGACTAAACGACTAAACAACAAAATATCAGAGCTGATATTGAGTTCTATAAGGCACACTCAGTTCGGTTAGCTCATACGTTGCTTAAGTAAGTGTTAAGTATTCATGGGATTAGCAAAAATGAGAGGTGAAGAATCTGAGATCAGCTGAGGCAAGCCTGGACTGAGCTAGCTGAGAAGTGAATAAATTACTCTCTCTTTCTTTCTTTCTTTCTTTCTTTCTTTCTTTCTTTCTTTCTTTCTTTCTTTCTTTCTTTCTTTCTTTTGCAAGTCCCTTCGGTGTTACCTCTGAAGCGTCAAGGACCTGTGAAATAAGAATGGAAGAAGGTGACTTATATTGAGTTCAGACCCTTAGTGCATCTCACTCAGTGTTGTCAACAGTGAATGGCAGAGAGGCTCTGCAGGGTTTCCAACAGAGATCTGGGGTCTTAGTGGACCACAAGCTTAACATGAGTCAACAGTGCGATGCTGCAGCAAAAAAAGCTACTGCTATTCTAGGCTGCATCAACAGAAGTATAGCGTCCAGATCAAGGGAAGTTAATACAGTAGTACCATTCTATTCTGCCTTGGTTTAAGAAGGATATTGAGAAGCTGGAATATGTGTAGAGGGGGGCAACCAAGATGATCAAGGGTCTGGAAATCAAGCCTTATGAGGAATGGTTGAAGGAGCTGGGTAAGTTTAGCCTAGAAAAGAGGAGACTGAAAGGAGATATGATAGCCATCTTCAAATATTTCGAGGGCTGTCCCATGGAAGAGGGAACAAGCTTGTTTTCTCCTGCTCTGGAGGGTATGACTCAAACCAATGGCTTCAAGTTACAAGAAAGGAGATCAGGAAAAACTTTCTGACGCTAGGAGCTGTTTGACAGAGGAATGGTCTCCCTCAGGAGGTTGTTGACTCTCCTACCTTGGAGGTTTTTAAGCAGAGGTTAGATGGCCTTCTGTCATGGATGCTTTGCTGAGATTCCTACATAGCAGGGGGTTGGACTAGATGACCCTTGGGTCCCTTCAAAACTCTACAATTCTATTATTCTATTCTCTCTCCCAGCCCTACCTAGAGATGCCGGGGATTAAACCTAGGGCCTTCTACATGCAAAGGGGGTGGTCCTCCTCCAGATTGTGGTCTCTCCCCCTTCCTTAAAGCCCTGGAGAGCCACTACCAGTCAATGTAGGCAATTCTGAGCTAGGTGGACCATTGGCCTGACTTGGTATAAGGCAGCTTCTGATGTTCCTATGTTCTCCGCCAGGCTCCTGGTCCATGTAGCTGAAGTTTGTCTTCCTTTCCAGGCAGCGGCTTCTCAAGATTTCAGACAGGGACTCTTTCACAGCCCTGCCAGCAGATACCATCAGGAATTGAACCTGCAACCATCTTGGATGATGGGCTTGAAGGCATCCTGAGCAAGTTTGCAGACGACACCAAATTGGGAGCAGTGGCTAATACCCCAGAGGACAGGATCACACTTCAAAATGACCTTAACAGATTAGACAACTGGGCCAAAGCAAACAAGATGAATTTTAACAAGGAGAAATGTAAGGTACTACACTTGGGCAGAAAAAATGAAAGGCACAAATACAGGATGGGTGACACCTGGCTTGAGAGCAGTACATGTGAAAAGGATCTAGGAGTCTTGGTAGACCACAAACTTGACATGAGTCAGCAGTGTGATGCAGCAGCTAAAAAAGCCAATGCAATGCTGGGCTGCATCAATAGGAGTATAGCATCTAGATCTAGGGAAGTAATAGTACCACTGTATTCTGCTCTGGTCAGACCTCACCTGGAGTACTGTGTCCAGTTCTGGGCACCACAGTTCAAGAAGGATACTGACAAACTGGAACGTGTCCAGAGGAGGGCAACCAAAATGGTCAAAGGCCTGGAAACGATGCCTTATGAGGAACGGCTTAGGGAGCTGGGTATGTTTAGCCTGGAGAAGAGAAGGTTAAGGGGTGATATGATAGCCATGTTCAAATATATGAAAGGATGTCATATGGAGGAGGGAGAAAGATTGTTTTCTGCTGCTCCAGAGAAGCGGACACGGAGCAATGGATTCAAACTTCAAGAAAGAAGATTCCACCTAAACACTATGAAGAACTTCCTGACAGTAAGAGCTGTTCGGCAGTGGAATTTGCTACCAAGGAGTGTGGTGGAGTCTCCTTCTTTGGAGGTCTTTAAGCAGAGGCTTGACAGGCATATGTCAAGAATGCTTTGATGGTGTTTCCTGCTTGGCAGGGGGTTGGACTGGATGGCCCTTGTGGTCTCTTCCAACTCTATGATTCTATGATTCTATGATTCTACGTGCAAAGCAGGTGGTTTTCCACTGAGCTTGACCTCCTTGTGCATCCTCTGCAAGGGGAGCAGGAGCTCTCTGTGAAGTGTCTGCAAACTGAAGCTGTGAGCTCTAAACGGGGTGGGGGAGGAACAAAAGTCTCAGGAACGCAGGATTGACCCTCTGGAGGCTCTGCAGAAAAACAGCATAGAAAACCATGTCTGTCCCCAGTGAGAGACACTGGTGCATTTCATCTTTTTCAACCAGAAAAAACAACAGAGGAGAAAGTGTTTCGAGTGTGTAATGGAAGCAAGACACCTCTACAGTCCAGGTGTGAAATTCTTCATGTGAAAGAGAGAAAGGAATCCGTCACATGGGTGGAGGGGCACAACATCTCCTTCCAGTGTATAGGAATGTCCAGATTTTCCATGGCTGGAATGTAGCCAACAGTACAAATTTCAGCTACCCCTGAGGAAGTGACTCCTGGCCCACAAATAAACCAGAGATGCGTTTTAAATAAAAGGACACATTCCACTCCTGTAAAAAACACCAGGCTCTCTGTCCAGCAGAATCTCCACTGCAGGATGTCACATAACAGGTGAAGAAGAGGGTTGTTGCAGCCACTAGGTTTGGTAGTTGAGGGGTTGGGATGGGGTAAAACAGCCAGAGCTCTCTTCCTTTGACAATTATTTTAATGAGCTGCAATCTCCGGCAGCCTGACATCAATGCACTGCACGCTGCATTAAATGCACAAATAATGAATATATATTTGTTTCCATCTGATCAGCATCTTTGAGGTTCAGAAAGCTCTCATATCATCAGTGATGCTCCAGCAGGGATGGTCACATTGTGCTTTGCTCTGCAGGAGCGAATCTGTCAATAACTTTTTAAAGCCCTATTAGGAAACTTGAATTGACAGGAAGAGCCAGGAGGGAAAGTTTGCTATTCCGGCTCATGGCCAAGTCTTCATTATGCGCAACAACAAGAACTCTCCCCCATTTCTGTGCCAAGGCAACCGAAAGCCAGTGTACTAAAAACAAGATGTAAATTAAGCAAATAGGCAATTTTAAAAACAAAACCCCCCTGTCATATTGCATTCTGTTTCTGCAAGCCATGGTGAGAAAGAAGGTTTGAACTTTCCTCTCCTGAGCAGTGGAAACACCTGCTCAGTCTCATCACTGGGTTCTGTGGTTTCACTTGCTAATTTTCAAGCTTATTTCCTGTAGCCATGAGGACTAGAAACTTGCTTTTTTCTTACATTATTTACTTAGCACCATTCATACAAAGAGATGGCTCCTTTTTTTAAAAAAAAGGTTTTTTATTTTTTATCTATGTCATTTTAAATTGATATTGATATTAATGTTGTATTTTTTTAGTTTTAGATTTTATGATTTATGTGGAAATTGTTTTCCATTTGGTTCTGTACCTTTTGATGTGCTTTATTTATTGTTTATGACTTTTGTTATGTTGGCAATTATGTAAATCTTGTCATGTTGTAAGCCGCCTTGAGCATAGTTTCAACTATGGAAAAGCGGCATGCAAATAAAATGATGATGACGATGACAATGATGATGCTTTAGAAAGGATTAAAGGTCAAGTTCCTGATTCAAGGGGGCTAATAAACAAGAAAATAAAGAGGGGAGGGGATTGAGGCAGCCTAAGAGGTTGGGGGTGGGGACAGTGGTGGAAAAAGAGGAGTGCAGGGGGGGGAGCACCGCCCCTGACAGCGCGATCCCGGTGGTGTGCCATCGCAGCTGCGTCCCCGCCCACACTGGGTGCCGCGCCCCCAGGACACCCGTCACGCCCCTGTGGGCGGCGCGCCATGCCCCCGGGATGCGCGCCAGCATGAAGCTCCTCCACTGGGTGTGGAATATGCACTTGTTTTCATTGCCCATGTTTAGGCTTAACTGCAGCTAGACATGAAAACTAGGTGGGTTTCCTGCTTGCCTGTGGCTGGGAGCTCAGTAGCTCTCATTAGACTACCACAAGATTGACAGTTTCAGAGTGGAGTTGGCCTCTGGAAGTGGAGCACATATTAATGAATGGAGACAGCAGTGTGGGGTAGATTTGGTTAAATTCACATTTTAATGCAAACCCACCTAATCTGAACTTTCTGAAACAGCAGATGAACTGAAATGGAACCATCCTTTGAAATTGACACTTTTCTGAATTTTGCATCAGAATTCTTCAACTCAAAAAATGTGTACAAAAAGGCATATATGAGTGGGGGGAAGTTAACTTTCAGTTTATAACTTATATAAAACAGAGAGAACAATTGTAACAACAGATGAAAATAAAAGGATGAAAAACAGGCACATAAAATGAATGCAGTTGCACGTGGATTAAAACAGCAAAGTCCAAGTACAGAGTTTCACCACTGTCACATTATCAAGTTGGGGAGAGTCTTTATTAATGTATATATTAGTGGAAAATGCAGAATGTCCAGGGAAATTATTTGCAAAAATTGCATACAAGAGCAGAAGTGCACACTAAGATGCAGGTGAATTTTCATGCGGACCTTTTAAAACAAATTGCAAACTGATGCAGAAATGTGGCAAATAAGAATGAGGCAAATAAGAAAGTGAGAGGAGCAGGAATTGACAGCTGTGTCCATCACTACATGAGAGGGAAGTTCTGTGCTGTGCTGTCCGAGCTGCCATTTTGGGGTACTTTTAAGAAGCAGCCACATGGCTGGTGGGTTAGGGCGTGTTGAATTTTCCATCTTTAAAAATCCTGATTTGAGGGGTGTTAAAAAGTTGTGGTGTGATAAGGTAATTTGGAATATATTTTGGTTACTTGTAAATATTTAGGTCTTGCTTGGTAAATATCTATGTGAAAAGTTCCTACTTTTTAACATTTTTAAAAAACTTTCTGTCATTTAAATGTCTAGGTTATTTCCCAATTTTCATGAAAACAGATGTTGATAAGTGCCTAAAATTGATTACAAGATACAGTGGTACCTTGCAAGATGAAAATAATTCGTTCTGCGAGTTGCTTTGTACAGCAAAAAATTCATCTTGCGAAGCATGGTTTAAAATTTTCCTGGTTTACCCGGTCTACCCATTTACTTAATGCGTTCCTATTCATCTTGTGAAGCGCGGTCATAGGAAACTTGGTCTTGCGAGACGCCTCGCACAACGCAAAATGCTTTCATCTTGTGAGTTTTGCGTTGCATGAGGCATTTGCCTTGTGGGGTACCACTGTATTGTAGTTCTCTTATATATGTATTGTAGTTATCTATACTATTAATATTAATATTATACAACAGTATGTGATATCTTTTTTGCTTTCTACCACCAGTCCACCCACTGAGGTCGTTGGGGTTTCAAAGCCGAAATGCTCTGACCAGTAGATTTATCGTCTGTCCGAGATAGAGAGAATGGGGTGGCATGAGGACATCTAACCAGCCCTAGCAATTGTCTTCTGTGTTGCATTGGAGACTGGGGGCTGCGGTCTTGCTTGAATATGTTACAGAGCATCTCTGGTACCAGAACAATTGTGTGTTCATCAAAGGAGCTGGGATCCTCACCCACCAACATCATTTTATTATACTATATTTTATATAATATATATATATATATATATATATATATATATATATATATATATATATATATATACACACACACATACATACACACTATATTCAGCAGAGAATTATGTCCCTTTGTTGCTCACTCCCACCCTTTGCAAACAGAATTTTATTCCCATGAAGGAGAAAAGCATGTTTTCTTTGAAGAATAGCTATGATGATAAACACGATAATGAAGTCTATGCAGAGGACTGGATAAACTACTTGGAGGTGTTAAAAATACACTGTAAAGTAGAGCTACCAAAGTTCAGTCAAGTGACGGTCTTTCCTTATTGGATAAATTGGGGGTGCAAAAACAGCATTCTGATAGTGTAGGATTCAGGCTGTTGGACAGGCACCCAATCTTAAGAGAAGGATTGCCACATTTTAAGAAAGACAAGATTTTAGTTCTTCAATAGTAGCATGGATAATAAGCATTATGGTAACCCTTCTATCACAGTGATGGAAGGATGGAAATACTATATATTCTCCTGCTTCAGAACCATTAAATGAACAGAAGTCTTGACCTGCATGGAATATGGTTTCTCTAAGTCTGACACCATCTTTGTGAGGATCAAGAGCAGGCCTTTAGATTCTACAGGAATCAAATTTTAACAGTGTACACTTCTTTTGAAGAGCATGGTCCAGGGGGCTTCTGCCAGTGGCTCTCCTGCTCAGATGTGGGCCCTTAGCAGATACATGATCATGTGACACCAGCCCTTGAAGTTGTTCATTTATTTTTCTTTTTTCTTTTTTTACTATAATAGGACGTTATAAGATAAAGTAATGATATGTTGTTACAGCTGAAAACAAAATTTCTTTATATTTTCACTTGTATAAAATGATTAAAAACTTTAACTTCACTTCAAAATGCGAGTTTTCGGGGTTTTTTTAGTGTATTTCAAAGAGATCTCAATCTACCAAGCTAAACATCAACCAATCATAAAAATAATTGCAGATTTGGATTCTTCATGTGCAATAACATCTTTTTAGAACCCCTCATTGAGCAAATTCGGGGTGGGGGATTTCGTCCTTAAATGACACGCCCTACTGGTGGGTTATTTTCTTCTCCCGCCTGCACCTGCAAGACCTTTACACAATGCGCAGTGAGGCAAATTGGGGCAAAGGGAGCTGACCTTTGACAAAAGTGCAGACCTTACATCCCTTTCTGGGAATAAGAATTACCTGTAATTTGGCATAAGACTTACAGTACAAGGAGATTAAACAGGTGCAGGCAATGGCTCGGCTTGGAAGGTGGTTGGGGGAGGCAGGCAGGCAGTGTTTTGGAATAAATCAACAGCCCGCAGCACCTTCCTGCCATCTGATAATCACCCACCACCTTTTCTTGAGCACAGAGGGACATTTCCTCCAACCCAACAACCATAAGGGTTGCTCTTAGAGTGCCTCCCCACCCCACCCCACCCCACCCCCAGGCATGATTAAAGAAGTTCCCTTCTCTTTTTAGAAGCGGGTCTTGAAATGGAGATCAGAGGAAGTAGGGAAAGTAGCAGAGCCGTCTTTCCCATTGGTCTTAGTGGTTCGTTGTGCCAGGGCGCCGGCCTCTCAGGGGCACCCTAGCAAGTGGGGGAGCTGTGTGGCTTTGCCAGCAGCCTCCCCTTTCCCTGCACACCTGCCAGCTGCGCCCTGCCAACTATATGGCTGGCGGGCATGCAGCTTCTTTCCCAAGACTCCGCAGGAGGAGAGCGATCCCTGCAGAGGCTTAGGAAGGAAGCTGTGTGCAGCTTCCCTCCCAAGCCTCTGCAGCTGCTAAAGATGGCCCTGCTCCCGGCCGTTATCCTCCTCCTGCTTCCTGGCAAAAGGCGGCACACAGCCTTCCTGGGCTGCCTTCTCGGGCACCCCAACGCCAGAGAGCATGTCCACCAGCACGTTTTCCTGCTTGATCGCCACCATCACATGGGGGAGCGGGGCGGTGGGGGAGACAGAGTACATTTTCCACCCCCCTCCCTTGTTTTGGAGTTGCCAGGGGGGCGCCAGAGGGATCTTTGCACCACGGTGCCAGATATGCTTAAGACGGCCCTGGAAATTAGCTATACAGTGAGGCAATCAAAATTCTGTGTGTAGACACTGCATTTCCACTGCTGGCAATGCAAAGATTTGTGTCCTTACAGAGACACATACATTAACCCGACTTCTCAGAAGGTCAAAGCAGAAAGTCTGCAATTGTAATACTATCGATGGCTACTAGCCATGATGGCTCTGCTCTGCCCCCACAGTCAGAGGCAGCAATGCTTCTGAATCCAAGCGATTGGAAACCACAGGAGGGGAGAGTCGCTGCTGTTGTGCTCAGGCCTTGCTTTGCGGGGTTCCCATCTGCTTGGCTACTGTGAGAAGACAGGAGACTGAACTAGATGGGCCATTGGCCTGATCCAACAGGCTATTTCTTATATTCATTAACTTGGTGGTAATGTTCTAAGCCAGAGAGATCACTCTGGCAATGGGCATGGTGGCTCTAGGAGCACTCCAAAACGATGGGCAAAACTGCACCATACTTTTAAAGCTCATCCAACGCACATTTAAAGCACATGGCATCCTGTCCCGTCCCCCCCCCCATCCTCCCGGAACTCTGGGAACTGTAGTTGAAGGGTGCTGAGAATTGTAGCTCTGTGGGGAAACTACAGTTCCCTGGGACAGCCATGCGCTTTCAATATGCAGTGTGGATCTGCCCTACATACCTGCTTCTTCAGAGAGAGTGCAACCCCATCCATATAAAGACATGTCTTCAAGGGAAATGGCTATTCTTGCAATGTGCCCCCCCAGTTGCTCCTACTTCTCTCCTAACACTGTGAACTGTTTTCTATGATTCTTTGACCACCAAGGATCAGCTGTTCCTCCCTTCCTACTCGGTACCCTGGGCTCCTTCAAGAGGAAGGGGATGATATATAAATTCAATAAATACTTTGCCAGCCTACTTTTTTCGTGCTGCACTTTTGCAGATTGATTCTTGGCGGTGGTCTTTTAATATATATATATATATATATATATATATATATATATATATATATATATATACATACATATATATATATATACATATATATATATATACATATATATATATATACATATATACATACATATATATATATATATATATATATATATATATATATATATATATATACATATATAAATGTGTCTGTCAGCTGCTTTGAGAAGCTACAGGTGTTATGTTAAATGCTTTGAGAGGCCTGGCTTGAAAAGCCACGTGCTGGGGGGGACCCAGGTGGCGCTGTGGTTAAACCACTGAGCCTAGGGCTTGCTGATCAGAAGGTCGGCGGTTCGAATCCCTGTGATGGGGTGAGTTCCTGTTGCTTGGTCCCAGCTCCTGCCAACCTAGCAGTTCGAAAGCACGTCAAAATGCAAGTAGATAAATAGGAACCGCTACAGCGGGAAGGTAAACAGCGTTTCCATGTGCTGCTCTGGTTTGCCAGAAGCAGCTTTGTCATGCTGGCCACATGACCTGGAAGCTATACGCCGGCTCCCTCGGCCAATAATGCGAGATGAGCGCGCAACCCCAGAGTCGGTCACGACTGGACCTAATGGTCAGGAGTCCCTTTACCCTTTACCTTTAGCACTATAAATACATAACAAAAAGGGAAGCCAAATGTAGGGAGCCACGGGCTACACGGTTTGGAAGGGCCAAGATCCCAAATAAGCCATCTGGGTAGATTTGATACTGATAATAGAGGCAAGATACTGGAGAGGCCTGACCCCTATCATTCAGACTTGCATGGCTTTTTTTAGGTTAGACTACTGTAATTCACTCTATGTGGGGCTGCCTTTGAAGACAGGAACGGCCCTTGGTACAGAATGACACTTCATTTTGAAGCAGGTTTTCTTTTCCTTTTTTATAATATACATGGGCTGGGAGGAAGAGGGGAAAAAACCATATATTTACATTCCCACCAAGCACAATTAATTTTTGAAACGTCTTGTCCGCATCGCCACCAAATTGCCCCTGACAAATTATACATCTGCTGCTGTTTATGTGCGGTCAAATACTATAAATAAAGCATTTAGTAATGAAATAAATTGAATTCTTTCACAGCTAGATCTAAAAAGTGTTTTGAAGTCTGGCGTTCAGAAGTCCTGCCTTGTTCGGAAACTGAAACAGCAGGCTTTCCAAGAGAGTTTTGCTCTGGCTTCCATTACCGGGGGAGTGGGGCAAGATTGTCTGCCCCTCACAGCAGGGCCCTTTTTGGTTAGAGCCATGGTAACTCTTTATTATTTATTTGAAAGCCTTTATACACTGCTTAATATTTCCAAAAAAAAAATCTCTCTCTTTTTAAACTATGACAGCATTCTCCTACACTCAGAGACACTCACACAGCCCCTTCTCCTCCCTGATCCATGCAGATCAGCTGAGAAATAGTGTCTGGTTCATCACCTGATCAGTCTGAGGACCAGGGAGGAGGGACCTCCACGCCCTTCAGGGTGTTTGGGGCTCCTCCAGATGTCCCTTTTTATTGCACATTCGTGATTGAGTTGTGTTTATGGTGTTACTGGGCTGGTAATATGCAATTCCACTTTCCGTACTGCTTGCCCACAAAGGGGGAGGGAAGTTCATGCGATGAAGACCTATAATCCCCACACGCCTAGATGCTTGGAGTTCATGCTAGTAGCAGTTTAGGGTCAAAAAGTTGTAAGAATCATAGAATCATATAATTGTAGAGTTGGAAGGGACCCTGAGGATCATCTAGTCCAATCTCCTGTGGTGCAAAAATATGCAGCTGTCGCATATGGGGATCAAACCTGCAACCTTGGCACCTTCATACCTTGGGGGATGTGGGCTGCCTTTACACTCTGAATAACTTATAAAGAAGCTGTCTGGGAAATGCAGGGTGCTTTGGTCTCAGAGTTCCTGGGTTTTAGGAAGTTTAGTAGGGTCTGCCAGGTAAACTAGCAAGCGACTTTGTTCTTGGACTAGGTAGGATAAGGCAACACTTGGGTGCAAGTTGAGTGCAGGTTGAACCAAGGAGTGCTGGGTGCACTGCCTCAGAGCCTTCCTTCCTTCCTTCCTTCCTTTCTTTCTTTCTTTCTTTCTTTCTTTCTTTCTTTCTTTTAGCAACTGCTTTGGTGCATCCCAGATCCCCTCCCATCTGGGCTGCAGCAACTAACCGATAATAAGACCCAGTAGCAACACTCCAGGGCTGTTGTGTTGCAGCAGAACAAGGAGAGGGGTGCGAAAGGCTCTCTTGGACATCCCCGCCCCCAGCCTGTAGCTTCATGCTGAAATCCCATAACTTTTCATAACACAAACACTCTGAGATTTACACACACACACACACACACACACACACACACTTACTTTTCTTGTGCTTTGGCCCCCATCAGACAGCAATGAACAATTCATAAAGCGTAACAAATCAGAACCACTGTTATTGTGTCAAGATCATGGTGCAGAATATCACCTGCAATTAATCACCAATCTAGAGGGGCTCCCACGTGGGTGAACAGGTCTAATCTTACACACACACACACACACACACACACACACACACACACACCACAGCAATGTGTTTAAATGACTTTTTTTGCTGCCCTAACCCCAACATTCATGGAGTCTCAGGGAGCCAGAAAAACTGAGTCTTGATCAGATTCCCAGTCTGGGAGTTCTAGAAAATATGGTTGTGCTCTTTCTGCCGACTTCATTCCTGCTGGCCCCTAAAGTTTCCTAGCATGCTATCAGACCACCTGTGTGCTCTGCCCCCTCAGGGCTGGAAAGATTCAAAAGGAGAAAGGGCTGCATTTGAATGGTAGGCTAGCAAGGGCTTGGCTAGTCAAACACTGAAAGTCTGCTGGGCTTCGTGGCCTGCATCAAGAGATTGCAACATTTTCCGTTGCCTCCCAGTGCCCACTGCTGGCCAGTTGTGGGAAGGCGCCACAAGCCAGGATTGCATCCCACAAACTCTGTTTGAAATGCAGATCAAGCAGGTGAGCAACACCATTTTTCAAAGTCCTGGAAGCCAGCAACTCTCCTGACAGCTAAAGCGCTGAGGCCAAGACAAAAAGTGGGAGAATTCAGTGTTACATTTTTAAGCTTGATGTTTACCAGCCTGTGCCTCTTGGAACAGAACAGCTGCAGAATTTGGGGGGGGGGCTTGTTTCAAAATAAAGTTTGGGTTTGGTTTGTTTGTTATAAAATCCCATGAAGAGTGGGGTGCACTTCTAGACAACCTGTTTTCTGAGCATTCATCCTGACCTGTTTTCAGAAGAACAGACCATGTTGGCTATTTAATAAGCATTCCTTCTGATTTGTGAGCGGAGATGTTAGATGTGCAAGTGCTATTCTACTCTTGTCTTGAGCAAAGAGTCTTCCCTCCTTTCCTCCCCTTCAAAGGATTGTTGCAGGCCCCTCCTTCCACGCACCCCTGGCGACTTGTCTCCTTTACTCCCTCTTGTCTTTCTCCCTAGACAGTGTTCTCTCTCTGCCAAGCCTGTAAGAGAGCACAAAGTTGCTGTTGTTCCTAATTTAATTTACACTGCATAACTGTCCAAGTGGCTTCTATGCAGTTTGAAGCACGGCAGAGGAGCACTTGAACAGGTGTGCACTACTGGCACCTGTGTGACATCTGTTGAATTAACATCGGGCAAATCCGTCAGACAGCAAATTTCAGAGAGGGTGGCATTTCCCATCTCCAGCATGTAATGCCATTTCAAATGGACCCTTTCAGAGTTGGTGGAGGGTGGTCTCCCTATAGATTTTACTTGTTCCTTCTGGTATAAAAAAACATCTAAGCCCAGCAACTTTTCTGAATTAAAAATTAACCAAGTATTGTTATGAGTTTACAGGGAGGAAGTAGGCTTATGTGAAACCCTTCTAACCCCTGGGTCCAGCAAGGGTTAAAATATAAGCCAGGCTAGCTTCCTGTGTTTAGGTGATCACCTGGGTGACAGGCAGGGCTTTTTCCAGCCAGAACTCAGTGGAACTCAATTCCGGCATGTCTCATGTGGGTGCCATGACCATTATAAGAGCACAAGGGAGGAGTTCGTGGTGAGTTCTGGCACCTCTTTTTCTAGAAAAATAGCACTGGTGTTGGGCCATTAAGAAACAAAGGAAAGGGGGCTCTGAGCGACAAGGCAAATATCTCCCTCAACTGAGAGATAGTTAGAAGGACAAAGCCTGAGTTTAGAATTGAGAGTTGGCAGAGAGTTCTGCATATATTTAACTTATATGCAGAATTCATCATGCAAAAGGCTGGACTAGATGAATCCCAAGCCGGAATTAAGATTGCCGGAAGAAATATCAACAACCTCAGATATGCAGATGACACAACCTTGATGGCAGAAAGCGAGGAGGAATTAAAGAACCTTTTAACAAGGGTGAAAGAGGAGAGCGCAAAATATGGTCTGGAGCTCAACATCAAAAAAACCAAGATCATAGCCACTGGTCCCATCACCTCCTGGCAAATAGAAGGGGAAGAAATGGAGGCAGTGAGAGATTTTACTTTCTTGGGCTCCTTGATCACTGCAGATGGTGACAGCAGTCACGAAATTAAAAGACGCCTGCTTCTTGGGGGAAAAGCAATGACAAACCTAGACAGCATCTTAAAAAGCAGAGACATCACCTTGCCGACAAAGGTCCGTATAGTTAAAGCTATGGTTTTCCCAGTAGTGATGTATGGAAGTGAGAGCTGGACCATAAAGAAGGCTGATCGCCGAAGAATTGATGCTTTTGAATTATGGTGCTGGAGGAGACTCTTGAGAGTCCCATGGACTGCAAGAAGATCAAACCTATCCATTCTTAAGGAAATCAGCCCTGAGTGCTCCCTGGAAGGACAGATCGTGAAGCTGAGGCTCCAATACTTTGGCCACCTCATGAGAAGAGAAGAATCCTTGGGAAAGACCCTGATGTTGGGAAAGATTGAGGGCACAAGGAGAAGGGGACGACAGAGGACGAGATGGTTGGACAGTGTTCTCGAAGCTACGAACATGAGTTTGACCAAACTGCGGGAGGCAGTGCAAGACAGGAGTGCCTGGCGTGCTCTGGTCCATGGGGTCATGAATACACGACTAAACGACTAAACAACAACATATATCATAAAGACACCGCAGTCACTACTGTGCCTCATTCTAAAAGGAAACAGGAACCCTGGGTAAGCTCCTGGAACCCCTGAAATCTCACACTGCTCAGAGATTGGAGTGGTGTGCAACAGTATATTCATTGCAAAGATCTTGCTACTATGAGCCATTATGTCCCATCCTTCCACAAAGCGCTTGCTCCATCCCTCTCTCCCCAATGTTGCCAAATGCCTAGCACAGTGGTGCAGTAGAGAAGGAGAGCCACAAGGGGGCATCCCATGAACATCCACATTGGCGGTGTCTGCCTGGTTTTGTAAGCCATGCAAGTGCTTTCTGCACCCATCCAAAGCTCTTTTACTCCTCCCTTTGCACAAGCAGGGTCTTAGTTGATCACAGAACAATAAAATAGAATGAGAATTATAGAGTTAGAAGGAACCCCAAGAGTCATCTAGTCTATGGATGTAACAGGAAATGATGGTTAGCTGCATCTTCCTGGTTAAGTTTCCCTGCTTGTGGCAAGGCAGAAGTGAAGCATGAGCAGCAAAGGAGCTGGACTCCAGTGTGCAGCACCCACACATACTCTTAACATGCAATAAAACTTGCACATACGTATTAAGCCAAAAACTGATCGTGTGAACACAGCCACTGAGTGTAAGGTTGTGGGTCAACTCAGTGGCAATAAATCCTTCTGTTCTGTTACAAACTAATATGCAAGCTTCTGTGTTCTCTACTCTAGAACTCTTAATCAAGCTAGGTGCAGGGGGAAAGACAGGTGAGAGGGAGAGGGGGAAATGGTTGATATTGGAACCATTGATGGAGTCTGTGGCAATGAACACATTACAGCTTGAATCACTTAAAAGTTTTGATCTTGTACACACACACACCACTTTGCGTTTCAAGTTGCTCTTTAATGTTGCCATTCAAACCAGAGATGGAGTCGGTCGGGATGTCTTTGCCTGATGCCCATTATCTGATTCATTTACCTCTGCAAACTCCAGTTCACTGAAGC
This sequence comes from Zootoca vivipara, assembly GCF_963506605.1. NCBI lineage: Eukaryota > Metazoa > Chordata > Lepidosauria > Squamata > Lacertidae > Zootoca > Zootoca vivipara. The sequence goes on along the minus strand of NC_083289.1, from coordinate 29,547,694 downwards.
GGTCATCTGAGCATGTGCAATGGCTGCCTGGAACGTACACACCTCAGCTCAACCACAACTTTCATTTTCTGGGAAGGGGAAACATAGCGGCTGATTCCTCATTTCTGAGGATATAGAACCCAGATGTTGCAGACTCAGATAGTATCTCTGTCCTTAGGCAAAACACACAGGTTCCTTGGTTGGTAGAAAGCAGGTGAAATAAACAAATTAGGGTGTTATACACACACACATGCACGCACACACATACACACTGTTCATCAATGTACCAAGCGGACACGTACACAAATGTATGGGCCACATGTGTTAAGCAGCAAAGGAGACAGTCCTGAAACTGACCAAATTGTTTCTCTGAAAGGAGGGAAGAAATGGGGGGGGGGACCTCCCCATTGTCTCTCTGCTCACAGATCCTGCCTTAAGGGCACATTTAAGGTGTGAATAGGGTGAGCCTATGACCTGGCTCAGGAACTAAGTATTTATCATTACAAAAAGACTGGCCAGGCTCCCCCCCCCAAATGATCCAATCAAGTGAACATTAACAGGTACCTAGTTGACAGGCGCGACCCAGGTGGCGCTGTGGGTTAAACCACGGAGCCTAGGGCTTGCTGATCAGAAGGTCGGCGGTTTGAATCCTTGTGACGGGGTGAGCTCCTGTTGCTCGGTCCCAGCTCCTGCCAACCTAGCAGTTCGAAAGCACGTCAAAGTGCGAGTAGATAAATAGGTACCGCTACAGCGGGAAGGTAAACGTTCGCCAGAAGCGGCTTTGTCATGCTGGCCACATGACCTGGAAGCTGTACGCCGGCTCCCTCGGCCAATAACGCGAGATGAGCGCCACAACCCCAGAGTCGGTCACGACTGGACCTAATGGTCAGGGGTCCCTTTACCTTTACCTTTAATTGACAGGCATGGGTATGTATGAGGCATCTGGGGGTGGTCTTGAGCTCCAGGACAGGGAATTTCAAAATGTCTATATAAGGCCAGGCACACATTTGTTCTGGGTCCTTCTCTTTCTCCTGTGTGAGACAGAACACCCCGTTTGCAACAGTCAATAAAGATCAAGCTTATTAGCTGCTTTGCTTCTCAATATTCTCTGGTTGGCCTCTGTTATTTTCTCCTACCGATGGAGAACCTACAAAAGGGCAGATTTTGTTTATTATACAGGAATATTAGTTTTAGTAATACAGTATTTGTTTTTTAAATAATTATTTATGGTCCCTATTCTATTATTAAGGTGTAATTTTCATTTTATTTATAAACCCCTTAATGTTTCAAAAATCTCTAAGCGGTGTACAGTCTAAGAAACACACAGTAGATCATTAAAACAAGAAACAAACCTAAAACCAAAAGAACAGTGGTGTAAAAAAACACGAAAGCACACAAAAGTGAATAAAACAGAAACTCAGAGGACTCAAACAAAGTCCAATTTTATAGGTCAGGGAAAGGGGGGCAAAAATATAATTCTTCATAGCTCAGCCAAATGATGGGGTTGCTGCCTTGTACTTGGCAGCGGGAAGGACATTCCACAGTACAGGCGCAAAGGGAGAAAATGCTGCTTTTAGGGGTTTAAAGGGCTCCTTCTCCGGCAGGGAGCCCGGACCTCCGGCAGAGCACAAATGAAAGCCCTTACCGGCTAGTAAAATGACAGAGACCAGACCAGAATTCTAATGAAAAACAAGGTGGCTAGTTAAGCCTGATCTTTATTAAAAAGCTGTTGCAACAGGGTGTGTTCCCCCCCCCCACACACACACAGGAAGGTGGGGGAGAGACCCAGAACAAAGGTGTGTAACCTCTTATATGGAAAATTTTAATTGCCCACCCTAGAGTCCTAGATCGTGAAGCTGAGGCTCCAATACTTTGGCCACCTTCATGAGAAGAGAAGAATCCTTGGAAAAGACCCTGATGTTGGGAAAGATTGAGGGCACTAGGAGAAGGGGACGACAGAGGACGAGATGGTTGGACAGTGTTCTCGAAGCTACGAACATGAGTTTGACCAAACTGCGGGAGGCAGTGCAAGACAGGAGTGCCTGGCGTGCTATGGTCCATGGGGTCACGAAGTGTCGGACACGACTAAACGACTAAACAACAACAACAACAGAGTCCAAGACCACACCCAGAAACATCATAGATACATCACAGAAGAGTCTACAACAGAAATCTGAGTGCGTTTTTTTTTTATCCTGCCTGGCAAGTTACCTGTTAATGGTCATTTGACTGGATTACCTGGGGAGCCTGGCCAGTCTTTTGTAATGATAAATACTTAGTTCCTAAGCCAGGTCACATGCTCACACCCTATTCATACCGGTATCTTAAATGTGCCCTTAAGACAGGATTTGGGAGGAAAGAGACGATGGGGAGGTTTCCCACTTTGACCTTGCAGAGAAATATTTGAGGTCAATTTATTCAGGACTTTTTTCTGTTATTCAGGACTTTTTTCTGTGAGTTTCAAACATGTGGTTTATATATACAGTTATGAACATTTATCTTTTATATATATATGATCTTAAAATTCTTATAACAATGCCCATTTTAGCGATCAAGTGATCACATCCTAATGAATGTAAGTTGGATACCGGTAGCTCAGTGGGTGAGAGTGTGGGGCTGAAAACACCAAGGTCGCAGGTCTCATTGCCAGAGGGGACTTTTGCATATTCCTGCATTGCAGGGGCTTGGACTACATGGGGTCCCTTCCAGCTGTACAATTCTATGAAATGGTCTCTATCGCAGGCGGGTGATTAATGAACAAGAGTTTGTTTAAAGGTACTTCCCTTCTTCATGGCAAGGATTTTCGCTTCCCCACTCACCGTGCTTTCTTTCACTAGTCCATTAATTCAATTCATGTATATTTGTATCTAAACATATGTATCCTTGTGCGTATATTTCATATAATGGACTGATTTAAATAATAATAATAATAATATGCCTATTCCATATATTAGACCTAAATTTTATATAAAATAAACAATGGGCAGGGCGAAATTTAAAAAGGGATCCTTGCAATGTATCTCTGAAGCTGCAAGAGGGCTGCGCACCTCCAAAGCCAGCCCCCTCCTTCCCCATCCACCATCTTCGGCTTCTCCCCTAGAAAGGCCCCCAGGTGCCCTTGCTGCCTGCGCCTTTAAGAGGGAGGCGCCCCGAGAGATCACGCGGCTGAGAGGGGAAGGCGAAGAGGGGAAGGAGCCGGAGGGCTAAGCCCGGAAAGCACCGCTCTCCTTCCTTCCTTGTCCTCCCTCCCTCCCACCCCCGCCCTTTTTCTTTGTCATAATGCGCAGGGTCACGTGAGGCCGAAGGTGGCGCACTGTGACGCATGCGCAGACCAGTAACCCGGGAGGGGGGAGGAACCGCCTGCGCCTTGCGCTGCTCTTGTGCGTGGAGCGGCCGTTCCCTCCCTCCGCAGCCCCTGCGGTCGCTGGCCGGGAAACCCCGTCGAGTGGAGGAGCGGTAGCAGCGCCGTGAGGGGAAGGAGTTGGAGGCCGAGGCCGAAGACAACGACGACGACGAAGGAGGAGGAGGAGAAAGAAAAGGAGCGGAGGGAGACCGAGGAAGAGGAGGAAGGAAGGAGAGAAGAGAGGAGTCTTAGGAGGCCGCCGCCGCCGCCATGATGGAGGCCTAGCCGGCCCAGCGCAACGCCTGACGGGAGCCGCCGCTGCTGCCGTCGCGGAGGGCCATGGCGGAACGAAGCGGCCTCTGAGGAGGAAGAAGCCGCCGCCTCACACGGGAGGACGCCCCTCGCGGCCCTTGTTCTCCCTCGGGGCAGCCTTCCCTCCCCGGCCGTCGCTGCCGCCGTAGTCTCGGCGCCTGCCCATCCCCCACCCGCATAGCGCCCCCCGTCCGTCCCTCCCCTCCCCTCCACCGCCATGTCCTGCGTGCACTACAAGTTCTCCTCGAAGCTCAAGTATGACACGGTCACCTTCGATGGGCTCCACATCTCGCTCTGCGACCTCAAGCGCCAGATCATGGGCCGCGAAAAGCTCAAGGCCGGCGACTGCGACCTCCAGATCACCAACGCTCAGACCAAAGAAGGTAGGAAGGACGACGACGACGGGCGGCTCTCGTGCTCTGTTTTCTCGTGTCGTCGTCGTCGTTTGGCTTTCTTCTCTTCCTCCTCTCTTGTGGGGACACCACCACCACCCCTCGCACCCACAGCGCGCGCGCGCCCACTCACCCGCGATCCAGACCCCCCTACACGCGAAGAGCTTACCCACATGCTTCGTACACACATACACAACAACATGCGTTTAAAAGGCACGTTTATACGCACAGGGAGCAGAAATAATCCCGGGGCCTGGGAATTGTGGCCTTGTGAGGGGTGGATATGTGCTTTAGATGTATGGGTGGTGGTGTATGCAGCCACAGTTTAAATCGGGGCAGGAGTGACAAACATCCTTGACTCAGAAAGCCCTTCCCCTATAAGGGTTGCTAGGCCACCTATTCTCCAAAGGGTATGGGTCTTTATCTTCACATGCTTTCACTTGGCTTTCTGCAGAGTCAGGCCACTGGGCCTGTTTAGCTCAGTATCATTGACACCTTTGGTCTTCAACTGGTGGGTTGGGACCCACTACTGGGTCATGGTCTGATCTAAGATGGATTACAACAGAACTACCACTGTACAAATATACAGTATGGCAGAGAGTTAAGTGCCAAGTGGGTTTCCCAATGCATATTTGAATTACAGGTGGGACTCAGGCCTGACAGTATTGAAGACTACTGCTAGAGGCTCCCCATGATGTCAGATTGGGGAAATTCCCAGCCTTGCCTGAAGATGCCAAAGCTTGAACCTGGGGTTTTCCACTTTGTAGGTTTTAAAATTGCTTAAGAGGTTGTTAAAAAAATTTAAGATGCACACACACATCAGACACACATACCACAGAAAACCAATCCTTCACCCGTCAAAATATTTCCTGGAAATATTTCCTGAGAAAATTGCCTATTATTTTAGCACACAGAACAATCCCAGAAGCTATATTGGCTCTCCTAATGACTCAAAATATTAGAAGAGAAACCTTTCCCAATAGTTCTTTCAGTTCCAAAACATTCAAATCCCATTTTAAGGGGGTATTTTGTGTATGAATAGGAAGTGACCTGGATTCAAGAACTAAGTATTTACCATCTCAAAAGAATGGTCCAACTGCCCAGGTAATGCAATCAGTTACTGTATTAGGTATCCTGGCAGGCAGGAGAGGAGCCTCGATCTCAATTTTTTTTGTTGTAGACTGCCTCCTCATTCTTTGATGTATGTATGATGTTTTTAGGGTGGTCTTTGGCTAAGGGGTTGGGCAATGTGTAAAGTCTTTAAAGGGGGTTGCACATCTTTTTTCTGGATCTCTTACCTCCTTGCAAGGAGGCAGTGGCTCTGTTGTAACAGAAAAATAAAGATCTGCCTTGCTTTCACTGGATCCTGCCTCCATCCATCCTTCTCTGACCCATTATGGACTTAGGAAACTCAGAGTCCCTTGATGAGTTGGGCAGCAAAAACCAACCCCCAATTCTACAACAGGCTAAATACAAAGGGAAAAATACAAAGCAAATGCTCCACTGTTGAGCTAGGCATAGGAAAAGTGAGGGCCCACAGTTAAGCTGTGGGCAATATTGGGAATTTGAACCTGGAACTCCTTAGTCTTAGTCCAGGACTCTTAGCCACTCCCAGCCTGATGTTTTAGAGACAGCTCCCATCAGCCCTAACAAGCATAGGATCAGAAACTATGGGAATTGTGGTCTAAAAAATCTGGAGGGCTCACACCACTGTGTACATCTTTTCTGTTACTTTCCTTCTTTCATAGATTGGTGTGTTACGGGTAGCCAGTGGTCAAGCTGTTGCCCTGTATGTGGTGAGATGAATTACTAAGGTGATAGCATCTTTAGTCTTGTGATCTTCTAGGTCTCACCACCCCAGTCCCAAGGGTATATGGCTGATAAAGAATGCAACTACTGTGCCTCATGTAAGCAATTTAAAGTTACATTATATAGCACTGTTGGGCATGCAACACTACCTAGTGTGCTAAAGGCAACGGTTGAATTGGGGAAACAGTTTAAAACTTGTTTCATCAGTGTTACTTAGTTTTCCATTCCAATACCAGACTGGTACACACAAAAACTTTACACTGCTTCCCCGAGTATGTAATGAATACCTAGAAAAATATTCTAGTTTTTATATGATAAATAGAGAGCTTGGCTTGTATCTGGTCATAGTTGAATCCATCAGAAGTTGTTGACTCCATTAACAAGGCCCCTCAGGGTTTTTTTTGTTTTGACTGCAAGTGAAGTTCAGGTGGCCTGATTAGCCGGTGTCTGTAGCAGCAGTCAGCAGCAGATGCGTCAGAGGAAGTGCGTGGTAAACAGTTGTTGGCATGAGCCATTCCAAGCCACTCACTCCCAGTTTCTGGCAGTTCCAAGATTCCACATACTGCTTAAGCAGTTACATCATGGCTAATAGCCATTGGTGGCCTACTTACCTCTGAATTAGTTAAAATCTCATTATCCTTGTTGCCTGATGGTATGGCATATGGTGTTATGTCAAAACATACATACTGAATTTGTGTTTGAATAGAGCTGGTTGAGTACATTTACGATCTCCTGATTTCATCATTGGTACAGTATAGGGACACTCTGTAAGAGCCTAGGATGAGGAGGGGTGCTTTGTAACACTTATGTCAGAGATAGGGAACTTGTGTTCTCCAGGTATTGTTTGACTCCCACCTCCCTTGAATTCCAACCAGCATAGTCAGGGGTGACTGTAAATCTAGTCCGCCCACCCACATCTGGAGAAAACAGGTTCCTTATCTTTGGCTTGTGACAGCCTAGGCTAGGGTGAATACACTGGATAACACTAGTTTCCTGATTGGTGGTAGGCCTGGTGGACAGTGACTTTGATAATGTCAGCACTCCTCTCAGTAACCTCCTGGGCACACAAAAAAGTGGACCAAAACTGTCTTTGTGTGAATCTTTAGGAAAGTACAAGTCATGTTGGCACTGCTGAGGGTATGTGCATTTCAAACATTGTGCTTGTTACCACAAATCTCGGCAAACAAAGCAGACTTCAGACTGCCACAAAAGCCTCTCATATGTACAAGACTTTATGGAAGAGAGAATGTTTGTCCTGCATGTATGTGTATTGTGTGTCGTAAGGCAAGGCCCCGAGGTTGTCATGTGCAGGCAAAAGGCTCCAAACTAAATGCTCACTGAAAATGGCGTGCATCCCACTGAGAGAGTTCACTGTAAATGTAGATTAGATGTGTCAGGACTTAATTAGGCCATTGGATTAATGTTTATTAGGCAGCAAGGTTATAGTAGTTCATCTAGCAAGGCACCCCAGACAGGTATCCTGGGGGAAATATCACATTTATCCTAAAGTTCCTTGTTTTCCTCTCCCCACCCCCACAAAGTATGTGTACCATTATGCAAGTTTTGTGTTAATTCATGGAAAGTGTGCATAATTCCAGTGGAGAATATAGAAAGACTGTTTGGGACAATAAGTTGAAAATTGAAGTTAACAATGGCAAGGTCTTGATGTGAACACAAGCCATTTATTTCCTCAAGAGAATTGTACAGTAAATTCCTTAATTAATTTTCATGTCAGCTAGTTAATTTTGTATGAAAATAGCTGTTTCAGTTTGCTGAACTATCTAGAGCAGGGGTCAGCAAACTTTCAGCAGGGGGGCGGTCCATTGTCCCTCAGACCTTGTGGGGGGCCGGACTATATTTTGAAAAAAATATATGAATGAATTCCTATGCCCCACAAATAACCCAGAGATGCATTTTAAATAAAAGGACACATTCTACTCATGTAAAAACATGCTGATTCCCGGACCATCCGTGGGCCAAATTTAGAAGGCGATTGGGCCACATCCGGCACCCAGGCCTTAGTTTGGGAACCCCCAGGCTATAGTTAAAAAAAAAAACCACCAGGTCCCTGGGAAATTTAGTCATGTGTTATGCTTGCCATTTTCATGTTCTTGTCCAGGGAAAAATCAGAGACATCTTCATCAGACGTACTGTTAGCTTATTGTGCCCATGCATATACGATGTGTGTTAAAACACCCACATTGGCACAACGATATTAGCAGCTCCAGGCTTGGGGGGGGGGGTAGTTAGTTGTAAGTATCCACCTAACTATGGAGCCATGTGTTAATCATTTTATAACTGGGTGCTTTTTAAAGAAATAGGGGTATGATTTGAATGTATGGGGTTGGGTGGCTTAAATATTTTGGGTGGAATCCAGCTAAGCCCCTCTGATTAAACCCATTGGAATTGCTGGACCTAAAATAGCTGTCTTCATTCATTTCAGTGGACCTACTCCAACTATAGCTGTTATTAGATAAACCTTTTATGATGGGGGGGCATGTATTCCAGATACTGTACTAAACTTGTGGTGTGTACATTAACACATCCTGTTCTTTGCAACCTTTCACAAGGACAAGCTAACATTTTGGTTATGTGATTTTGGCAAAAAGAGGTAGAACATTTTTCAGTATTCCCAAAAGGGTGAGTCCAGTAACTGCCATACCTGCTTTCTTGGGAACACTTTGCAAACTGGATTACAAATTCATAGACTTAGGCTGCAGTCATATATACCCATACCTGATAACTCAGGTTTTACTTTTGAGTATACTGTACATGTATAGGGTTGCAGACAGAGTGTGCATTCCCAATGCAGTGTGAAGTGCCAGACCTCTCTGTACATAAGTTATTTTTTGCTCTAAATATGTCCCTTCAAAATCCTTGTTCTGGACTGCACTCTTAATTGGCGGGGTCCATTTAGCATTTTAAAACTATCCCAAAGATGCTAAATAAGGTCCTGTCATTCTGTGCTTTTAGCCAGTGTCCTAATAAATTACAATTTCATTAGTGTACATTCTACAGGTCTTTGATATATTAAGGAAAGTAGTTCAAGTTCCACCAAATGCTGCTTCAGTAATTGTGGGATAAGTATTAATGATCCCAAATGGTTACAATTGCTGAAAAGTCCCAGGGTTTTGTGGCCTATTTTGAGAAAATTCCACATTGGTTTTCTTTTATTCTGAACCAAGCATACATGTTTTTTTCTCTCCTTTCCTAGAATATACTGATGATAATGCCCTGATTCCCAAGAACTCATCTGTTATTGTCAGAAGAATTCCTATTGGTGGAGTAAAATGTACAAGCAAAACTTATGTCATGTAAGTGTCTGTTTTTTGTTCCAAGTATTAAAATAAACATATGGTTTCTAATCAACATGTAGAAGCTTAGTGATGCAAGAAACACAGTTTAATTTATTTCTGTTACATGAAAAACATGCATGCAAATTCATTTTGTCATATTTGACCATGCCAGCATATGTAAGTTGCACATTTCCATTTCAGTCTGTGGCAGTTACCGTGCAGTGGTACCTCGCAAGACGAATGCCTCACGCAACGAAAAACTCGCTAGACGAAAGTGTCTTGTGGTGTTTTTGGTGACTTGCAAGACGAAGGTTTTTTTGACACAGCAACCCGCGCTTCGCAAGACAAAATTATCGCTAGACGAAGTGACTTGCGGCATGAATTTATTTCGTCTTGCGAGGCACCACTGTACATTCCTATTTATTCTCCTGATGAAGTTAAACTTTCTAACAGAAGTTACAGGGAAAGCAGCTAGTTTGCTGGGGATTTCCAACAGAATCCTCTCCCCCACCCACTCAGTTTTGTGTACTGAATAATACTTTAATTTCTGGTAGTCCTTTGAAAATGAAGAATCAGAGTTGGAATGGACCCCTGAGGGTCATGCATGAAGTCCAACTCCCTACAATTTGGCATCACAGCTATCCAACTTTTAAAACCTCCAATAGGAAGTCTACCACCTTCCAAGGGAGTCTATTCCACTGTTAAATGGCTCTTACCATCAGATTTTTTTTCCTAATGTTTAGTGGGAATCTCATTTTTTTGTCATTTGAATCCATTTGTCAGGATCCTCCACTCTGGAATAGCAGAAAACAAGCTTGCTCCCATTTTCCTTTTGGCAATTCTTCAACTATTTGAAAATGGCTATCCTGTCACCTGTTTCTTCTCCAGGCTAAACATCCCTAACTCTTTCAACAGTTTCAGCCTGGTTTCCAGACCCTTGATCATCTTGGTCTCACTACTCTGCACAGGTTTCAGCTGACCAACTTAAACAGTGGTGCCCAAGAATTAGCCCTACATCTATTCTTGTTTAATTTTTTACATTCTTTTACTTAGAAGCACTTGAAGTAGATTATTCCTTTCCAGTGAATAGACTTGTGTTCATGCAGTCTTGGAATTTGGGAAATAAACTTGACTGAAATCCTGAGTGTGGGGGCTGATTCTTGAAGTTCAGGTTGGCAATAGGACCAATTCTGAACATCTCCTGGAGATAGAATATTTTATGTTTGGATTGACTTTGGGATGATAGAGATTAAATTGTAAAAGGAGTGGATTTTTCACATTATGATTCATTATAAAATTAATTATGATCAGACAATGTTGAGCTTAGTGATGGAAACACATTTCTATGGTATGTAGAGACAGGGTGAGGAGAGAAACTCTTGGGACTGGTTTTCCATTACATGTATAGGAGTTTGGGCTTGTCTACAGATTGCTTAATGAGGTCTGCATTCTACATGTGGGTAGGAGTTCCTGGACACAGGATTCATTCATATTGCCTTTTGGGGAGGAATTAGGTGGAAGCAAGCAAGAGCAGTGGATGCTGGGCAGGGCAAGATTCTGGTGGATTGTGCTTCTGAAGATCATGTTTTGATTTTAAGCAGATACTGTTCTCTTGTGCATTTGTCATAGCATGGGGTCGTTCATGATATCACCTCTCACACATCAATAACATAACATGTGAATGGTGTGTTTGTGTGTGAGAGGGGGGGAGAATAAGAAAGAAGGAATCATAGAATTGGAAGGATGATCTAGTCCAGGCATCCCCAAACTGCAGCCCTCCAGATGTTTTGGCCTACAACTCCCATGATCCGTAGCTAACGGGACCAGTGGTCAGGGATGATGGGAATTGTAGTCCAAAACATCTGGAGGGCCGAAGTTTGGGGAAGCCTGATCTAGTCCAACCCCCTGTGATGCAAGAATATGCAACTGTCCCATCCAGGGAGGGATCAAACCTGCAACCTAGGAGTTACCAGTACCACACTCTAACCAACTAAGCTGGTCTTAGGTTTGATACTTGGTAACTGGATTGCACCCTTCCACATAGCTGACATTCATAGGTTTGATGGGTTAGCACTAAAGCATAATGTACTCTGGAGTGAACATTGACTTGTTCCTTTAAAGTCAAGTGGATGCAGAGCACATTTGCCTATGTTTGCAAGAGTTGCTTATGGTAAAGATGTTGTACATTTGTAGGGTAAACTGTATTGCAAACATACCCTCAGGAACTCTTGAGAATAATTTTTGCTGCCTGCTGAGGCCAGGTCTGGTGTCTACTCCATCCCACCTGCCAGGCCAACACTAAAATATCTTGCTGCACCATTCTGGCACTTAATGCCTGTCTTCATGTATTCTTCCCACTGCAAAGCTCGCTTAAGCAGCCTACTTCCTCCTCCTACGGAAAAATACTATTCCTGGTGCAAGGACCAGTTTTCTGCTTATACAGTGGTACCTCTACTTACGAATTTAATGCGTTCCAAACGCACATTTGTAAGTAGAAAAATTTGTAAGTCGAATCCCATATGAATGCATTGGGAGAAAAAATTCGTAAGTAGAAAAAATCCTCTCTAAAAATTCGTAAGTAGAAAAAATCCTGTCTAAACCGCATCCAAGATGGCGGACGGAGCTCCATTCGTAAGTAGAAACATTCGTAAGTAGAGTTATTCGTAAGTAGCGGTGCCACTGTAGTTCCATTCCCTGGTCTCTGTCCACCCACCCCTCACACACACACACACTATGAAACATGCTAGTTGAGTGTGCAGTCCTATCCCCTAACCCCATGTGTAGTTTTAACTTAATGTGTGCCTGTGGCCTTCGCTTTGTACCACTAGAGACCATGGTTAGAATTAGCTCTTTCCCCAGTAATAAACATGACAGACATCAGCCTCAAAAACGAGACAACAAAATAACAGGATTCAGATATATTTTTTAAAAAATACAAAATTGCTTTTATCTTGGGTTACTTGCTGCTTACATTTAAGCTGTTTTCAGTGACAGATATGTAAGACATGTGGTATAAGGCCCTGTTCAGACATTGGCTTTGGACTTGCATGCACTCACTGCTTAACAATTGTGAGGAGATCAGTAACTTTTAAGCAATGTGTGGTTCCCTGTAACATCCAAGCTGTGGTTACTTAATCAACATCTAACGAGAAGAAGCTAGCAGTTTCAAATCTTGCCTTGTTACCACAAACCTTAGTTTAAACACAGTTCCCCAAAGTTAAGATTTCATGGGTAGTTGTGCTTTGTATAAAAGCAGGTGCTTCTGCTCACCCACAGCCATTAAAGAAGGGGAGGGGCTCACCATAGCTTATGCACATAGCAGAAAACCATGGTTTCCCATTACATCTGAATCAAGCTTAAGTGTGTTCATTGTATGATGGCTGTTGTGTGGGAGATGCAGTTGATCAATACTGTTCTATAAACAATTCTCTCTGGGCCAAGTTAGCCTCCTTTTTCACAATTTGGGGATTTGGCCCATTTGTATAAGTTTGTGCAGCTTCTGTCTCTCATGAAATGGGTAAAAGTTGTAAGTCTTAGAAACTTAATGTTACCATTATGCCTTGATTACCTTTGTTTTTCAGGCATAGTTTTTCAGGCGTACTGTTTGTATCCAAGGTGGCAGTGCTATATGCCATTGCTGTTTTTCTGACATTCTCTATTTTCTCTTTTTAGAAGTCGAACTGAACCAGTGAGTGGAACTTCAAAAGCAGTATGTAAAAACACAATATCACACTTTTTTCCTTCTACACATTCACTTAATGTTTTTAAAGTAATGTAGCAATAAAATACTTTTCTAAATATTAATTTACATTGATTTCCCACAGAGAACCATTTATATTGTAAATACAATGTATTTTGAATCAGTATAGCAAAATAAGCAATGCAGATAATTTTAATGTGAATATTGACACTTGTGCAAAGTGACGCACTGTATTGCATATTGAATGCAAGATTATTTCCTGTATGACTATGTGTTGTACAGATACTGTATGATCATTTATAGATCATGTAAGATAAGGGTTTCACTGCTAAACGTGATTGCCTTGTTCAACATCTGTGTGTCTCTAGTTAGTAGCTATATGTTTGTATAGGTTGTTGTGTGCCTTTTTGTTTTCTTGAAATAAAAACATTTGGAGTGTATCTTTTTTTGCCACTATTGCATTGTATCACCTAGGCTTTGTTCTAAGTATTTCCCTTTATGGTTTTTGAAAACGTTGTCAAAAACCACATTAGTATTAAACTTGTTTTTGTTTTCTTTTAAATTGGGGTTCAGGCACATGTTGAAACATCAAGAGCAGTTTTATGCAGCTATAAATGTGCCCTGTCATACACAGTCTTTGCACACGACTTCCAATAGCAATAAGAATTTTTTTAAAAACCATCTAGAACTGGTATCCTGCACTTGCTTCCATTTTTCTGTGAGCAAGCACATAATTTAAATTTGTCACAGTAGTCAACATACAGGAAACATATTTTGGGTTAACAGCCCAGCTATAAGTCCTGCTACCTTTTTAAGAAACCTTCCCAGTTGAGGATAACTTGCCTTACTTCTTTCCTCTTCACCAGACAAATTCCCTAATGTTATTTTATGTTAGAAAAACTCTTAAATTGAAAACTGTAGTAAATCCCTCTGTAGCATACCATTGTGTATGATAACATTGGCAGCATGTTTCTTTCATTCTGGTGTATTAATTTTAGCCAGTAGTAACACATATTCTGTTCAGTATGGTTTTGCTTAATTTAAGATACTGCAAACCTAGTTCTAATTATTTTTCAGCTTGGCATATGTTAAGTGTACTTGTTTAAGTGTAGCTGGCTTGCTTTTTAGAAGAACAAAGCCCAAAAAGTTATTTTGTGGATTTATTGGTCTTGGTGACCAGTGAGAATATTGATGAAATCATGGTTAACTAGAAATGTTTGGTCTTTGTGTAGCCTTTCAAAATGTTAAACCACAGGCTGCATTTGACAACTCGTCACACATGTTTTAAAACTGCTTCCCATTTATAGTGACCCAATGACTGCTGTAATACATAATATAGTGGATTTGTGTAAGCTACACTTACCTAATTCTTTTTTCATGAGCAGTCCTTTTCTTTGCTAGTATGTATATAAACACGACTATATGTTCGTAAATAAAGTTCAACATTCATTTAGAATATTGTGTTCCCTGGCATGTCTATTATACATCTGGGTAGTTCTTGTAGTTTGATCAAATGTTTTTTAAATGTGTGGTTTTTTTAAAGCAGGCTTGCAAACAGGTCCACATAATTTACTAGCCTACAAACTTTTATCTACATTATAAGTTACTTGAGTTCTAAAGTGGGGGTGATGGGTGTACACTTTTTAAAGCTTCCCTGTCTCAAGTACCTGGAGGTGATTACTACTTCCTGGCCTAGAGGGTGGCTGTTTAAAGCCTGCTTTAAAGCTAAGGCAGAACACTGAGTTCCTTTACATGATTCATCTGCTATGCTGTCTTGCCCAGATGTCAACTGAGAATTCAAAAGAAAATTCTTTTGGGGAATAGGTCTTTCCAATTCTGTGTGAAGTGTTCAGTGCTCTGGGAAACTTTGTGTAGATGGTAGGGAGGAGATTTCAGTGCTTCCATGTGATACATGACAAAGCGAAAAACTCTGTAGGCTAAAGATGAGGCTTGGCACTGGGCTCAGAGTAGTATAGAATGCAGGTTTCTGTAGTCTAAAAAAGTCAACATGTTCTGAATTGTCAAGAATTCCCCAAAGTAGTACTTCTTTGATTGTCGTCTTGGTATCCAAAAAGTGTAGCATCTTTTTGGGTGGGCTTTCTGCATCTAATATAGACTGCTAATGTTCTTGACAAGGCCTCCACAACTCAGGTTTCCTAAGAAGGCAAGATGTCCCACACAGAGATTCCCTCTCCTGTGTTGCAGATAACTTGGGATCTAGGAAGTTGTGAACTCAATCATGTACAGGGCTGGATCTAACATGATCCTTCGTGCCATGGCACTGGGATTTTCTTAGCTCTTTGTGGCACTCTGAGTTCATTGTAGGGCATGGGTTTGACTGGGTGTGAAATGTGAATCAGCTGTTTGTGGCCATGCAAAGGAATGGAAATCAGGGGACTGACAGAAATCTCAACTGGAATTGATGACTTTTAAGAGCAAAGAGTTTAGCATTAAAGGAATAAGAGCAGCCAGAGGACTACCAACTACTAGGAGACCCAACATTCACTTGCTTGTGGTATTTTAGAGGCCAGGATGCAGTGTGTGTTCCCTTGTCCCTTTTCTCTTAAGCAAGGCTTTGCTTGTAATCTGTTCAGTGCTTTCCATGGGAAATCTTACCTCTGTGCCCATGTTCTATAACTTGCTTTATATGGCTGCAGCTGCTTACAGTAAATAACACTTGATGAGCTGTTAAGTTCTTCAGTTTACCTGCTCGGCCTGTTACCACACACAAAAATAACTGCCATGACACAGGTTATGAACTCATTTTTTTGAAAAGGCTACCTTTAGAAAGCTGTGTTTGAGTATACCACTTTAATTAAATTGCTGCATAGCTCAAGCTACAAAAAATGTTAGTCAGATAGCCCTGATTGTGATTGGTGGGGCATTATGGGGGTGAGGGCATTGCAAATACAACTCTGGCTGGCCACCCAGTTTTAGGAATGGTGACCAGGATCCACTCTTAATGCTGTCCCAAGTGTAGTTCTGGTGGGGTTGAATGGCAGCCATCCACTTGAGTGGGAGAAAGTAAAGGGGTACCCTAAGATAACTTTGGGCAAAGTGTGAAACCTATTGACTCAAGCATGTTCTCCCATCCTGCCCAACAGAGTCCTACAGAACTCCATAGAGGCAAGCTTAATTCTCTTTCAGGGTTGCTTCCATCTGCCTAACCCCATGTTTCACTCTGTCCCCCTTTTAGGCAGACATTGTAATACTAGTCACAAACACCTGAAATGTTGAGAGTGAGAAGGGAAATGTGTATTTTATTATCTCAATAGAAATCCATTTTTCTTCTTCAGCAACTTTTTGCATTACACTTGAAGACCATAAAACAATGCTTGTGTTTTATGATGTTATATTTCTGATTGCTTTCACTTCAGAGCTACTTGTAGGCACTACTTAAAACGTGTCTTAAAACTTACGTTGAATGTTGTATCCTAGGACTAGCATCTCAAAAATGTGGTTTTATTTACTTGGTGCCAGGCATGTAAGCTCTTGAGACCCAATCCTGGTACCTTCAAGCAAGATACCATCATGAGAAGTAGTACATGTTTTCATTGAGATTGTTTTCTAAAGCAGCAGCTAGAGTTCTATTCCTTGTGTCACAAGAAGGGCTATCTTACCTCATTACTGCATTTCTGGTATTGAATGCAACCTTATTCCAAAGTTAGTTCAAATGCAGCCTTTGCCAACCTGTTAGACTCTGGATGTTTTGGACTACAACTCCCATCAGCCCTTGCCAGCACAAGTCTTTAGGATGCTGAGGCTGATGCACTCCAAAGCACCTGGAGTGCACTAGGTTGGTGAAGGCTGTTGCTCTACAGTAAATGAAAAAAAGTTGATTTACACAATCTGGTTTAACACTCATGGCACCTCCAACAAAATAAAATCTTTTGCTTTAGGGGGCATCACTTCATTTTCTGAGCAGCATCCCAAGACTTGTCACAGAACCAAAGTCTGATTCTTTCGATAGCATGCCATTACTCTTAAATGGACAATAGCTGTAGTTTAGCCCAATGCTAGAAATCAAGTTCCTGAACTGATCCTGGGCTTCGAAAAATATTTGCCATTACTGATTTAGATATTACAAACAAAATTATTTAAATGTTCCCTCTTTATTTCAATAATTTCCATTAAAATGTAGTTTGAGAATCACATAAATATTTTAAGCACTTAATTCCAACACTTTTCCTGCCACAGAGCATTTAATTAGTACCCTGTTGCTATCGGCATTGGCTTTTTTTAGTTAAGCATTAACAAGTTTCCAGAGGCTTGGAATCTGCCAGTTTTTTTTTTAAATATAGGAAAATGTTTGGCTATTTTCTGTGGCTGCTTTGTGGAACCTACTGCAGCATGCTATTACATGCAGAATGAAGATTTTTAACTATTGAAAAAGTAATTTATTTTTACTGTGAAAAAATGTGGGCTTGTATATGTTGATCTCTGAACATAAAGCCTGATGAATTGATTCCATTGAGTGAGTGCAGCATTAGTTGCTCTCCTGTGAAACTGAATATTATGTATATCTGACTGCACAAACTGTACAGACAATGATATGTTTTGGCCAAAGGCTTCATTACTTTGAAAAAATGCCTCTCTGTAGGACTAGATCTTAATAACACAGTAGAGGCTAAATATTTTGCTTCATTTTGATTGTGGAACTTGAATGTGTGTTTAATTTTTTATGAACAGATTGATGACTCTTCTGCATCTATTTCTCTGGCCCAGCTTACAAAGGTATATATACATATATTCTTGTCAAATATAGCCAAATAAATTGTTGCTTGCTTGGTATTTTCAATGTTTTTATGCTGTGATCCTTATCTGGGTAATTTCTGTTACTGGTGCAAAGCATTTTTAGTAAAAAGTACCGAGCCTAAACATTGAAAATGTGTGTATATTTATTGATAACTATCCTGTAAAGAGTAGTTCCCAGTATGGGAAGATAGAAGGGGAGTCCCTTATCAGCCTCAACATAATGTTGCCGTTTTACTCATCTTCAAGACACAAAGAAGAAGCACCTCCGAAGCTGTTTTATCGTTTCTTTCATACGTTCCATTAATTTTGCATTGGAAAAATAGCACAAAGAAGAATTTTAATACTTTGGCTATTTATGGACTCCTAGGATTTCTCGGTGCAACAGCCAAAATAGAAGTATTTCCCTATCACATGGACACTTTACATGATAATTTTGGGATTCTGCATTCAAAGCCAGTGATAGTGCAATAATTTGCATATAAGTTGTACACTTGTAGTGTATGTAGTGGGTGGCAGCTATGCAACTAATTTGTTTGAACACAGACTGCGTAAATGTAACTGTTTATAGGAATATACCAATGTGTATGTGTGGCATATTAGCAAATGTGACCTTCTGAAACTGTTGTATCTGCCTTGTTTTGCTATGAAACTGCTTGCATTTTCTGCTCAATAATGTGTAACTTTGTCTGGGAAAGCACTAGTGATAACACTCATCAAGTAAATTAGCTGCTCTTTAAAATTCCTATTAAGCAGTGTTACCTAATACATTTGTGTTTCCTTTGTGAATAAAAATTGAAGTTACCGGTATGTGTTTCCATGAAAAACTTTATCTAGTAAAGTTGGGAAACTCTGAAGTGCATTTGCAAATACAAAATTTAAGTCAAGCAAGGTAGCTTTAGTTTGGTTTCCATTAGTGCTGTCCTTAAATTTGTCCTCAGTTCTGTAAGCTCGTGTCAAGTTCTATTTTTATTGAGGTTTGAAAAAATGTCCAAGAGGTATACAAGTTACAGAGAATTTAAGTATTTCTGACTATTTTGTAATATAAAGTAGTTGAAAACTGTTACTTGCCTTAAAACCTCTTCAATGCACAGAGTCTTTGCATAGAGGAAATGTGTTTAACAGTTTTCTGTTTTATTCCTATTATGTATTAAATGCCATATTTGAATTTTGGTCTATTCCTACTAATGTTTTGTGCTATTGGATGTGCTCTGTAAAACTGTTTGGGTTCAAACAAATTAGCTCAGTATTTGTAAAATAGTCTTGTGTAAATGTGAACAATTTAATAGTTGTTAATCTGGATTGTTAAGAAAAAAAATATGTATTTTAATCAACTGTTTAATAAAATGTTGAAACTAGCTGGTTGCTTTTGTGGATGAATGTATAAAGTATGTATGGCTGATCTGAATGTTAAGTGATTGAATATCTGAACAGTTAGTAAACCAGTCCCTTAGACCCTGCTTGTATCTGTTTATAGAGTATAATGAACCATCCTAACATGTACCAAGTTTCTGGAAACATTAGCTCAATAAGGGAGCTTCACATCTAGAGCTTGCACCTTAAGGGTAGTGTCATCTTGAAAGTTGTGTTTCCAAAACATTTTGTGCTGTCTTTAATTCCAGTTGGGAATAATTATTTTGTCTGAATTTTTTTGCGTGTTGGTGCGATGCAGTTTTTTTGGATACATTCAGTTGCACTCAGGCATTTTCCTTTTAAAGACATCTGAAAGGGAATATCAAGCCCATTTCCCAAGTTTTTAAAGGTGGTCTAGCTGGGCTTCTGAACCCTCAGTTTTCAGGATGACATTGTCCTTTTAAATATTTTAAGCATAAATAATGCATAGCATTATATAGCAAATTGAGGTAGTAGTGAACATCATCACTTTACAAAATGAAACAGCTCAATGGCTTTAATCTTGTAAGTATTACAGAAGGCATCTTTCAGAACACTTAACTCCAGACCATTTAAATTTATCACGGCAAACTGGAGCAGTTACACAAGCCATTACATAAGATACAAACTGCACCTATGGTTTAGTTAGAATGCCCCAGCAGAGTTTTTTATCTTTTCATTTTAGGTTAGCAAGTACACAAACATCATGTAACGGCATAAGGACTCCCTGGAACATCTTCAAGACAATCTGATATTAAAGAGCTGTTTTTGAGGCAACTTTCAGTTAGCTTTGTGCTGCTCTTTACAGGATTGGATGAGTGGTGTTTGTCTTTGACTGGATGGACTTAAATGTGTTTCTAATGTGTGTGTCAAATGATTACCTATTGAACAGACCGCCAATCTGGCTGAAGCCAATGCTTCCGAAGAAGATAAAATTAAAGCTATGATGTCACAGTCTGGCCACGAATATGATCCAATCAAGTAAGTCTTCAGCATGCCACAAACCTTTTTTTTAAGCTAACTTTGGAACAATTTACAGATTTACTATCTTCTTAATTAAAGCAAAACAGCAAAGGAACACACTTCTCTTCTTACACCTTTTTAGTTACATGAAGAAACCCCTGGGTCCGCCTCCGCCAACATACACTTGCTTTCGTTGTGGAAAAGCTGGCCATTACATAAAGAACTGCCCGACCAATGGGGTAAGAGGGACTATGGAGTGGAAGTTTTTATTTGTGTTAACTTGTTTATCTTTATTATCATAGATCTCCATGAAACCTGTAGCAAGAAAATTAAAGTTTTATTCCTTGGTTTATTGTATATGGGGGAGTGTAATATCCTGTTAAGTCCTTCTTTCTCTCAACTTTCAGATTGCGAATGTCTCTTCAATGATCCATTTGGTAGTGCCACCTTGTATTTGTATCACTGACTCTCCAGTAATGCAAGATCAGTGGGGTTGAGGGAGGGCTACCTGCCATGGAGTATTATTGTGGAGCACTGCTCACTATGAAAAGTAGTTTCTTAATGATAGCTTACAGTAAACATTCTAAGAGCAGTAGACAATTTTGTTCCAATTCTTTCATGCCTCGAATGGGATGTGACTGACTTAAATAGCATCCTTGGTGAAGCTGCAAAGTTCATGTCATGTGCCTGAACAATGTTGTTTCAACACAAGCCAAGAAGCTTAGTTAAATTTGGGCAGGGGGTCTGTTTGGAGAAGCTGTTGAATCATTATATTATAGCTGAGAGAGATCTTTTGTGTTTTTTACCCCCTCAATAGGACAAAAACTTTGAGTCTGTTCCCAGGATTAAAAAGAGCACAGGAATTCCCCGAAGTTTCATGATGGAGGTGCAGGACCCTAATACCAAGGGCGCCATGCTCACAAACACAGGGAAATATGCCATCCCGACTATTGATGCGTAAGTATGCAGGCCTTTATGGTGCCAGAAATGCTGTCTCTAATGTTCGATATTCCTAGGTAGAGCTTTGAAACTAGGGAATCTTATTTAATGTGAGCAGCATATTTGTAAAAAAACTAAAATAAAATACATCATAATAAGAAATGATTGTGAATGTTCGTGGCCATTCATTTATGGCATCAGACAGTGTCTTCAGCATCAGTCAAAAACATTGCTTTTCAAAAACACCCCCAGAAACACCTGGTTTTACCATTTTGCTGCTGCAGTAGAAGGAAAGCCTCCTGTTTATTGATTTCTCCTGGAACTATTCTCTTTGATAATTCTAGTTTGATGCTCTCCTCCAATGTTTTGGTTTGAAATTGTAAATTTCATTGAGTTCATTGAAGATAAGGCAGGATGTTATTCTAACAACATCCTAGTATTTATTTGACTAGGCCTGTGACTTGGGTCATATCCACACCATAAACAGAACATTACTTCTATCCACAAACTATAGCTTGTTAAGAGTGCTAGGAATGGTAGTGTTGACTTCCTTAGGCAGAAAGGTGGGACACGAGTGCGATAAATAATAATAAATATTAAACACATATATTTAATGCTTAACACCATGTATTGTCTCACCTTTTTAAGAGCAAGATGTGTGTCTCTGTTTTCAGTGCTGCTTATGCTATAGGAAAGAAAGAGAAGCCCCCTTTCCTGCCAGAGGAGCCATCGTCTTCCTCAGAAGAAGATGACCCTATTCCAGATGAGCTGTTGTGTCTGATTTGCAAAGATATAATGACTGATGCTGTGGTCATTCCCTGCTGTGGAAACAGCTACTGTGATGAATGTGAGTTCCATGAACTGGCTTGTGTGTGTCTGAATGTGATGGGAGAAGAGCAAGGCCGATTGGGTTTCTCCACCTCTAGCATTACCTGAGAAGGAGAATAGAAGGGTTTTACTTTAAAGTGTTGGGTACTTACTTGCACCTAGACTGCTTCATTATGGTTTTTAAGAGGCAAGAACTGGACTGGGGTTTTTAAGCCAAAATTGTTACTCTTCCTTTGACCCACAGAATTCTCCTTTTTCCTTAAGTTCATTGGCGTTTTAGGTTTATGGTACACTCTAAGATAGCAAAAGCCCATTCCACAGTAACTCAAGAGTGGCTTTTTTAGTGTGGTAGCACCTGTTCTATGGAACAACATCCCTCTTGAGATAAGACATGAGCTGGCTATCTGCACTCTCTGGAAACAGTTAAAGACATTTTTTGTCCGCAAGGCTCTGCCATGGGTGCTTAATTGGTGTGGTTTTCAATTTCATCCACTATTATTTTCTATAGATTATAGCTGTTTTGTACATCATCTTGATGTACAAAAGAAGGCAATAATACTATTAGTAATAAAAAAGCTGAAACTGTTGTGTTGCTTAAATTCTGACCTGCAATGCTTTATAAAGCAAGGACATTCCTTTTCAGGCATTGGAGTTTCCCTCTGCACCTCCATGCCTCTAGAAGGACAACCAACCAACCAACCATCCCCTTCTGGAGCAGCTGCTTTTCAGGAGGCATATGGGACTGCAGTGGGTGTACAGCTTTGGGACATGCCCTTTGGATCCCACAGTTGCTACTAGATTTCTATACTGATCTACTGTTTTGTGGCCTTTGCATTGTCCTTTTAGTTACAGTACAGCCACATTTAGAAGTCTTCTGGCATTTGTTGCTGTTTGCAGTCTTAGTAGCTGTGCTAGTACTGTACATGTGTAGCATTGAGCAGAGTGTGATGATTTATATAACAGCTACACATCTCACATGGCATTGAAAAATCATTCACAGGTATCAGAACATCGCTGCTAGAATCGGAGGAACATACCTGCCCAAATTGTCATCAGACAGATGTTTCTCCTGATGCGTTAATTGCCAACAAATTTTTACGCCAGGTAACTTGAGATCTATCTGTATCCAGTTCTGCATGCCTGAGTGTACATCTCTTTCCCCCTTATTCTTACTGATCCACTGTGTTGGCCTGGATGAGAAGGGGTGGGAGTTAAGTTGGTTTGGTCCCTCTGTGACCTCCCACCCAATAAATTGACCCACATGCTGTGTCCCTTCCTTCCTGCAGTAAAGGTATCCACAGCAAGATCTAATTTTTTAATGACCTCACCAGCCCTGATACCAAGTAGCACAGATGCTTTGATGCAATCTTAAGGAAGCTTTGATATGCTTATTCATTTCTCTTGACTGGTGATTTTTCTTCTCTAGGCTGTAAATAACTTCAAAAACGAAACTGGCTACACAAAAAGACTTCGCAAACCGCCCCAGCCACCTAGACCAGCAGTTCAGCGGAATGTGCCTTCATTACCAAGGCCAACAGGTTCCAGGCAGCAGGATCCCCTCATGATTCCAGCCACTTCTGCCCCTCTTCATACACCTGCATCCCTCACCTTGTCATCAGCTCCTGGCCAATCAGTATCTTCAACAGCCACGTTGTCAGTCAGCCATTCTGCCACCACATCTGCTAGTGAGGTCTCTGCACCAATGTCCCTGGCAATTCGTGCTGACAAGCCAGAAGGACCTTTCCGGTAGGTTGATTTGTAGAAAGAGGCCACTAGATTGACAGCTTGGCTTGGCTTTTATATTGTCCTGGGCTCTGGTGATACTGTGTCTAACCAGTTGTATGCCTATCTCCCTGTAAGGATTGACTGCCAATTCTTGAGTGTGTTTGTGTGTCTTAGTAACTTTTCTAAGGCTGTCAGTGAGTTTTCAAGTTACATGGGGTTCTTAGAAATCAAATCCAAAGTAAGGTATTTCAAGCCCAATGCTTGCTTTTGGCCTGTTAAAAATGAGTGTTCTTATGGGAGGGAAATGATGCTTATATGTTTTAACGAGTTACTACATCAGGCACCCCCAAACTGCGGCCCTCCAGATGTTTTGGCCTACAACTCCCATGATCCCTAGCTAACAGGACCAGTGGTCAGGGATGATGGGAATTGTAGTCCAAAACATCTGGAGGGCCGAAGTTTGGGGGTGCCTGTACTACATTGTTTTGAATTTCATGCAATCTCCAGGGATTGATTGATATTGCTATGCTTGTATCACATTTTGCCTTTTAAGGTTTTAGGTTTGAAATCTTAAAAGGCAAAGTGAGCTAGGTGAGAGAATATCCTAGTGAATTTCAAGAATTTCTCCTTTGGGTGCTGCAAGCATCCAAGAAAGCAATAACCACTCTTTATCTGTATTATTTGATTAAATTTCAAACTACAATGTTTTCATCGGCCATCAGCTCATTTCAGATGGTCCTCAAGAGCCATGCTATGGAGGGCAATTGATAACTATAAATTGCCAATTTGGATATCACAGCAAACTGATTAACTTTAAACAGGAAATGGAGAATGGGAGGCAGGGCAGGAGGGACCTGGTGAATCAATAGCATGTCAATTCTCCTGAAACCATGGCTTGAAAGGTTGTCTGAAATGAGCCATTGACTCCAGTTGAAGTTCATTAGAAGTAGTAAGGAGGTTTCTAAAGCCAGTTTCTAAAGCCCTAATTCAGGGGTGCCAATTCCTGACCATTTGCTGGCTGGGACTGGTGGTTGCTGAGAGTCTGCAGGGTCACAGTCTTCCTTTCCCTGCCCTAATTAGTAAAAGTAGTTCTGTTCTGATATATGCACCTCAAAACACTTTATTCATAGAGAAGTTCTCCCAACCATTTAATTATGTTTGTTGCTTTGTTTTGCCTGCTCTTCCCCACCTTTTTAGAGTATTGTGAATATGACTACCTCCAGAGTCTGCAGAATGACTTTTTAGCACCCAATCTCTCATTTTCAGTCTCTTTCCCAGTAGTTCCTAAGCTTGAATTTGCCTCTTTCACTGCAGTGAGGGCGATGGTATTGGACCAGCTGCTGCTATAGTGACTGCCTCAGAACACTCAAAGCCGCCTTCCTCACTGTCAATTAATACTGTGATGGAGGAGAAGGTAAGCTTTGTTTTGGAACTAAACTTGTTTGCACATTTCAGCAGCATCACAGTCTAATTCTGTTCCTCTTCCTTTTTGCAGGGCTATCAGGTTCCTGTGCTTGGGCAGCCAGCTTTGCCAGGACAGCTGGGCTGTCATGGGCATTCAATACCCACCATGGGTAAGTGGTACAACTTTGCTCTTGGCTATTTTTTCCAATAGGCCTGCCATCTACATTTAATAAGCAACTTCTTCCCCTTTTCAACATAGGTCAGCCGATGAGAACCAATCCTGTTCGCTCTGCAGGCAATAGGTCAGGCTGGGAGCCGTAAGTATACATCCAAAACATATTTTTTGTATCTTAGGTAGTAAGTTTAGAACATGATAAGCATATTAAATAGCTTGATATGCACAGAGAGGCTTTTTTAAAAGTTGCTGCTTAAAGGACCCTACTAAGCTCTTCTGTAGGGATTTGGTTTGGTTTTGAGCAACACTCTAACCTCACTCTATTTTTTAAAGTGTCAAACTGTTACAGGGATCCAGGAGACACCTTTAAAGTCCTAGCTTAGAAATAAATATAACTCCAGTTTATAATTTTTTTAAAAAAATATATTGATACTCCATTCCAGAAAAATAGGGCTGTATCCAACGAAGACATTGCATGATTGAAACAACTTCTGCTTGTGCAGTGGACCTTCTCCTCCTGCTGCAGGCCCAACCCCGAATCTGCTCTGGGGGTTCCCCAATACCACATGGCAGGTTTGGGAAAAGATGGGGGCATTTGTGGGGAGGAGAGAGAGGGAAGTTCCGTTTCACAAGTGGAAGTTACTCAACTCAACACAGTTCAATACAAACTCTTGTCTAGTCCAAAAGCCCTAGAGGAGAAAACAGAAGAGATGCATAAATGAAATACTGAGCTTTTAACAGAAGAGAAGATAAACTAGAACCCAAGCAAGGCCTAGTAGGTTTTTTCTTACAAATGAGAAATCAGTGTTGAAGGCCAGCTTAGAGAAGAATTAACTGCTTAAGATAAGATTCATTCCTGTGATTTAGTGGACCCCTGTAATGCTTTGTACTGGGGCTTTGTACACACAGGAATGTGCAGAAAAACTGGACAGAAGATGTACTCCAGTGTGCTGAACACTAAAGTTATTTTACCTACCCTGTTTTGATAAGTTGCTGGGGATAGACTAGGGCCCAGTTAGCGAGTAGTTTCACTTTCCTATTCATTTCAACAGGGTAAATCAGCTTCTGACAACTTGGTAAATTAAACAATTTTTAAAATAATTGAAAGGGGGCAGGGAGCAAAATGAGATGTTACAGGGCAACTGACTCCATAATTGCTGAGGAATACATGGAGTAGGTTTGCAAAACATTTTACAGCATATTTGCAGCAGTTGCTGGTACCCACATCAACACCATTAGCTGCCATTGGGCTAAAATAGGTACGGTAGTTTTTAGCACAGATTAAGTTACAGAGTGAGGGGCGGGGTTTCAAATTGCCAGGCAGCAGAATTTAGATGGCTTGAAGGCAGCCTCAAGTTTTTGAATTGCAAGCCATAGGCAGATGGTAGAGAAATCCAAACCCAGGCAGGTCTGTATTAGACATACTGTGCCGGGTATCTTTTTTAACGTCTCCAAAATGCCTGTGTACAAAAGAAATGCAGTTGAGATGGGGATGCTGGATGGCAGGCATTTAAAACAGCAGCAGTAGCAGATTAAGTAATGTTCATGAAAGGCTTGGAGGAGGAAAACTGTGGTAAGTGTTGTGTGTGACAGGGAGGGCTCTTGGGAGGATCTGTTGAACCGGCAGTGCTGAGGGGGAGCAAAAGAACAGTTTAGACTGGATAGGCTGTAAGACTGAGGATGGGCAGTTACTGCAGAGGGGTGCTATCCATTTCACGTTCCTCTCTTGAGAACAAGGGGCAAGTGTAACACTCAGTGACAACGTGTTTTTGGGTTTCTTTAGAAGTTCAAACCGAGGACGCCCGCATAGTGACCGTACACAAAGGACTCAGGCCCCAACACTGCCAGCATCAACACCAGTCTTTGTGCCCGTGCCTCCTCCTCCCCTGTATCCTCCTCCTCCCCATGCACTTCCTCTTCCACCGGGGGTACCTCCACCACAGTTTCCTCCTCAATTTCCACCTGGTCAGCCTCCACCTGCTGGGTACACTGTCCCCCCTCCGGGATACCCCCCAGCTCCAGCAAACATATCAACACCTTGGGTACCAACACCAGTACCAACGGCTCATTCAAATGCCATCCCAACGACACAAGCACCTCCTCTCTCTAGGGAGGAGTTTTACAGAGAACAGCGGAGACTTAAAGAGGAGTAAGTATTTGGCTCTGAATGAAGTTCCGTTATATTTCATTCTTCTGTTTCCGTAGAATATCAGACTGCAAAACTATGCTAAAAATGCGTCTGCCGTAAGCAAAAATGACATATAACGTGAGATTTCAAATGTTGGTTTTCACCAATAAAAATAATCCTTCAGATTTCAAACCCAGAAAACTGTAATTCTAACAAAATGCCATGAAGCATCTCTTGGAAACCTGCGTTGCTTTTTGCTTTGTTGTAGCATGTTCACATCTCAGTTGCATGCAGAGTCCTTTTTTGAGTGGTGTGGTTCTCTTAATGCCGCCTTTAACATTGCCCAATGACCTGACATCACGATCTCTCACTTTTGACAGGGAAAAGAAAAAGTCAAAGCTTGATGAGTTTACAAATGATTTTGCTAAGGAACTGATGGAATATAAAAAAATCCAGAAGGAACGCAGGCGCTCTTATTCCCGGTAATTGTTTTTATTGTGCCTGTATAGATGAGCCGGAACAAAATCCCCTGTTCTTTGCACCTTGCAGGTCCCCTATTCAGTCCGTGGCATCATATCTAGTTTTTGGGTCTTATGTAGTACAGAGATGGGGAAAGATGCTACCACTCAGTGCCAATGGGACTGGGCAAGGTGGGCTAACAGTCAGACATAGCATGGCTTATTGCAGGTACAGGGAACCTCTGGCCCTTCATATAATGCTGAAGTACATCTACCATCGACCTAGGGCTTGCTGATCAGAAGGTCGGCGGTTCGAATCCCTGTGACGAATGTTAGCCGCTTTGAGACTCCTTCGGGTAGTGATAAAGCGGGATATCAAATCCAAACTCTTCTTCTTCTTCATGTCAAAATGCAAGTAGATAAATAGGAACCGCTACAGCGGAAAGGTAAACGGCGTTTCCATGTGCTGCTCTGGTTTGCCAGAAGCAGCTTTGTCATGCTGGCCACATGACCTGGAAGCTATACGCCGGCTCCCTCGGCCAATAATGCGAGATGAGTGCGCAACCCCAGAGTCGGTCACGACTGGACCTAATGGTCAGGGGTCCCTTTACCTTTACCTTACATCTACCATCAGCCCCTCGGCAAGCACAACCAGTGGCCAGGGATGATGGGTGTTGTAGTCCGGCTATATCTGGAGGGCCAACGGTTCCCCAAACCTGGCTTACTATGTTCATAGGCATTTTTCCTATGAAGACTAATGCAGGATACAGATTTGCAACTGTTGCCCTACATTTCAACCTTGATGCAAACCACAGGCAATGAGATACAACTTCTTTTCCCCAATATTCAGAGGAACAACATACTAAGGCTTTGAAAGAAATATTGTTTTGGATTTTTAGGGGTTAAATAGTTCCTGGGCTATTTTGAGAATGCACACAAAATGTCCAGTAGTAGCTTTCTGTGAAAGTAAACTCTTAAATAAAGCCTAATGATTGTCTGCAGACCAAATAATTTCTGGATACTCTGTTAGCTAGTCACATAGAGCATGAAAATGTTTCCCAAAGAGGAGCTGTCACCATCAGCTGGCGAATTGCTTCTTAAATATTGGGTGTACAAAAGCAATTTGGTGATAACTTATTTGGTGCAGAGTGAGGAGCTATTCTTCATTGACAATAGTGATAATAATAAAGCTGTAAAAGTCCCACTGAGCTTGAATGAGTTGTTAGGGGTGCCCAGAAGAGCTCTGTGCATTGTATCCTTCTAGGTATCTGCAGTGACTGCTTCATAACAGATTATGTGACAAAAAAGGGAATGCTCTTCACTGTGACTGTGCCACATAATTTGTACAAAAGTGAAGAGGCTACAGTTATACATCTTTCCTTCCCCCCCTCCCTTTGCTTTGTTTCTTAAGGTCCAAATCGCCATATAGTGCATCTTCATACTCAAGAAGTTCCTATACGTACTCCAAGTCCCGATCTGGCTCATCCCGTTCTCGATCCTATTCTCGGTCATTCAGCCGTTCCCATTCCCGCTCCTACTCACGATCTCCTCCATACCCACGGAGAGCCAGGGGGAAGAGTCGGAACTACCGTTCCAGGTCAAGATCCCATGGATATCACCGCTCGAGATCCAGATCACCCCCCTACAGAAGGTATCATTCTCGATCGAGGTCTCCAGTTTACAGAGGCCAGTCCCCAAACAAGCGCCCTGTTCAGCAGCAGGCAGAAGGGGAAAGGGAATACTTTGGCCGATATCGAGAAATTCCACCTTACGACATGAAAGCATACTATGGCAGATCTGTGGATATGAGAGACCCATTTGAGAAAGAGAGATTCCGGGAGTGGGAGACCTACCGAGAGTGGTACGAGAAATACTACAAGGGCTACACAGCTGGAGCCCAGCCCAGGCCTTTGCTTAACAGGGAGAACTTCTCCCCAGAGCGCTTTGGTCCTCCTGGCCCTAGGCGAGAGAATTCCCCATATGTTCGGGGCCGTAGAGACGATTACCCTGGAGGGCTGGGCCATCGGAATCGGAATGTTGGTACCGGCTACTCTGAGAAGCTTCCAAGTAGAGAGGGCCATGGCATGAAAGAGGTGGCCAAACTGAAAGACAAGGAGGTTGAGATCCCACCAGGAGACGGGAAGGGAAACAAACACAAGAAGCACCGCAAGAGAAGGAAGGGGGACGAGGGCGAAGGCTTCCCCAATGCTGACCTGTTGGAAGGCTCACGGAAGCCACGGGATCCTGCCCCTGGGGATGAGGGCAGCAAGCCTGACCCACTCTTCATGCTCCCAAGCAGGGATGATGCTACTCCTGTCCGAGATGAGCCAATGGAAGCAGATTCCGTTGCCTTCAAACCCACTTCTGACAAGGAAAGGAAAGATAAGCCAAAGGCAAAAGCCGAGAAGACAAAGCGAAAAGCAGAAGGCCCTGCCACTACCAAGAAAGAGGTGCAAGTGAAGCCAGCTAAAACACCCCAAGAGAAAGTGGAGGCAGATCGTGAAAAATCCCCCCGGGCAGATCCTCCTGCGAAAAAAGCCAAGGAGGAGTTGCCAAAGGCTGATCCTATTAAGTCAGTGTCCTCTCAGAAAGATGAGAAGGCACTTGGTACGCCACGCAAGGTTCATCCCCGAAGCTCAAAAGAGCATCCAGAAACCAGATCAGCCAAGGAGGAGAAGGCCAAGAAAGATCCCCCCAAGGAAGTCAAGCAGGAGAAGCAATCGAGTAAGGAGGAGAAGTCAAAGAAACCTGTGGACAAGAACAAGCCTGTGGATGCAAAGCCAGAGAAAAGGAAAAGGAAAGCCGAGGAAAAAGGAGACAAAGATCACGAAACGCCGTCATTAAAAATGTCCAAACCTGACATTGTAGAGTCGAAACCGTTGCCAAAGGGGAAAACTGAGCCAGAGGGTGAAAAAGCAGAGAGGACCCCTGAAAAGGACAAAGCTGTTTTGCCAGTTGCTCCTGCAAAAAAGATTAAGCTGAACCGAGAAACTGGCAAGAAGATTGCCAGTGTTGAAAATGTCCCCCCAGTGAAGGAGGCTCCAGCCGAGAAGCCTGAGCCACCCCCCAGCAGCAAAGGGAAACAAGAGAAGGCGAAAGGGAAGCTGAGGAGGAAAGCCACAGCTGCCGATGGATCCGGTCTGACGCTGGTTGATTACACCAGGTACCTCCTGATTAAAACTTAAAAATTAATTTCACTTCCTGTCCATGTCATGTTGAGTACTGCCTCCTTTCTTAGGCTTTGATTTGGCCTCTCTTAAACCCATGTGGAAGTAGAAGATGAGTAGCTGACGTTGTTTGGTCTGGATCTTTCGCCCTATGTACAAGCCAGATCAATCCCTCTGATATAGATCAGTTGCCCTCCAGTCCCAAGCAGTCCAGATTGAGTCATGGCCTTTTAATTTCCCTTCTAGCATGAGGTTTTTTATGAAGCAATTTGCCCACCTTTCCTTGAAGTCTGGACTGTGTCGGTTATTTTGTGCCTGTGGCTAGGTAAAGTGCACTTGCCATTGGGTCTGGGTAGCCCATTGGGAATCTCACTTCAGCATTTTCCATCGAGGGGAAGGAATCATTGCCTAGTGTGGTTTACTAGTGTTAATTTATCAGGGCTAATCTGTAATCTGTGGGTGAGGGGGGGCTTTCAGAGTTCCTCATTTGCCCTGGAGGCCCATCCCCCCCCATAATATCTTAAAGGTAAAGGGACTCCTGACCATTAGGTCCAGTCGTGACCAACTCTGGGGTTGCGGCGCTCATCTTGTGTTATTGGCCAAGAGAGCCAGCGTGCAGTTTCCAGGTCATACCTACCTGTCACTTCTGTCATGCCTACCTGTCACTTAATATCATTTGATGTCAGGGATGCAAAGTGCCCTCGTGACAGGTGGGGGAAATAGCCAAATCGGCTGTGTCAGGCAATGGTTATTTCCCCTTGTTGGAAAATGCTAAAATAAGATCTGCAAGGGGTCACAAAGGCTTGATGGAAAAGGTTACATCTGGATTTGGATCCACACAGGAGCTCCTGATTGAAGTTCCCAAGTAGACCTGATGTCTGCTGAAAGCAGTACAGTTTTATATTCCATGCCAAATGCAAACAGCAAAGGAACAATTGGGAGCCTCTGCAAGAACCACTTGCATTTGGCACTGTTTCAGTTTGGCACTGAGTGCCCACTATGCTACTTTTGGCCAGGTTAGATCCGATCTGGCAGCATGGCTTGCATTCATTGCTGCATTTTAACAACATTGAATGCATGGCACGCTCGCAAAAGAACAATCCCACCTTCCAAGTGTGGCCTGCAGAAGGTTTGCCATAGCTGAAACCAGCCCACTGTGTCAACGAGAAATCTCTTGAATCACAACAGCCCCTCTCTCTAAAAGTGTAGGCTGTGAAGAATTAAGGCTTGGTTACTAAGTTTAGTTTTCTGTAGTGGGACATGTCGCCTGGAAAGGGGGGATGGGACTCTGGACCCCAACATTCCTGAGGGGAAAAATAAACCCCAGGCCAGTTCCTTGATGCAAGGGCTGTTTTTTATGTGAAAATAAAATAGTAAAGTGGGGCTTTTAGCCCTGCAAAAAAATGAATATACCCACAATCTAAATTTGGAATTAAATTATGCTGCTTTGATGTCTTCCTTAATAGCCTGTCTTTGGTTTTTCTTTCCTTAGCACCAGCTCTGCTGGAGGAAGCCCTGTGAGAAAGTCAGAAGATAAGCTGGACATGAAGCGAACTGTCATCAAGACCATGGAAGAGTACAACAATGACATAACAGCCCCTGCCGAAGATGTCATTATCATGATCCAAGTTCCTCAGTCCAAGTGGGATAAAGACGATTTTGACTCTGAGGAGGAGGAAGAGGAGGATGTTAAATCAGTGCAAGTTCCTTCTGCAGCTGGGAAGCCCTCAAGTGTCATCAAGAATGTCAGCACAAAGCCATCCAACTCCCTCAAACACAGTGAAAAGGATCCTGAAAGTTCACAGCCTGAGTCCAAAAACTCCAAAACAGTGTTATTGTCCAATGAGAAAGGGAAACTCAAAGAGAGGGATCACACGGCATCCGACAAAGACTCTGAGAAAAGGAAGAGTGGCACTCAACAGGAGAAGGAGCGCTCCGAACGCAGTGCTGAACAAGGCAATGCAAAGAACTGCTCTTCTAACTCTTCCAAAGAGGCCAGGTCTTCAGATAAACATGAATCTGCCCATGGGTCTTCTGGGAAGGATTTCACACCTAACCGGGACAAAAAGTCTGACTATGACAGCAGCAGTAGCAGAGACTATTCTGGTTCCAAGCGAAGAGAGGAAAGGAGCGACCTGGCACGGAAAAAGGTCTCTCCTCCTCGCAGCCGTGATTCTGCCACCTCTGGACAAAAAAACAAGGCCAGGGATGAGCGAACAGAGCAGCCCAAAAAGGAGGCTGGGGACTCAAAGCGAGGCAGTTACAGCCCTCCAAGGGACCGGAGGCCAAATGACCACAAAGCTGCTTACGACTCCAGGCGTTCTGCAGAACAACACAAGTCCCAGGAGAGAAGTTCGGGCAAGGAGAGAGAGAAACGCCCGTCCTCGGATACCACCTGGAGCAACAAGGAGAGGGTAGCAGGTGGGAACAAGTCCTTGCACCGGCGCTGCTCACCAGAGGCAAGAGAGCCAGGGACAACGGTGCCAAATGACAAGGGCACCACCAAGCCGAAGCCTCTGCCCAGCCACTCTGCCCGCCTCTCGTCTGACCCAACGAGGGAGACCGACGAGGCAGCTTTCGTCCCAGACTACAATGAGAGCGACAGCGACAGCAACGTCTCTACAAAGCAAGAGGACTCCCCTGGAAGAGCCACCCGGGAGGGGAAGGATAAGGCCTCCGAGAACAGTAAGCCCAAGGAGGGAGAGGTGGGGGCAGCAGTCTTGGCCCCCCCAGCTGGTGGGAGCCAGAGCCAGAGCAGCCCCAGCATCAGCCGCAGCCAGAGCCCTTCCGAGAGCCAAGGCCGGAGCCGCAGCAGCAGCGCCAGCTCAGCCGACAGCCAGGACAGCAAGAAGAAGCGGAAGAAGAAGGACAAGAAGAAACACAAGAAGCACAAAAAGCATAAGAAGCACAAGAAGCACGGCGGGACAGAGTCGGAGGCAGAGCGGAGCCAAAAACACAAACACAAGAAGAAGAAGTCGAAGAAGAACAAGGAGAAGGAGAAAGGAGACGACCAAAAAGCTAAGGCGGCCCCCCTCTAGGGCAGAGGGCGGGGCAGGGGGTGGACCGACCTACAGAGGGACTGAGTCGCCTGTGTGAAATTTTGTTATAATGTAAACAAATGAGAGCCTTGTAAATAATGCCATGACGGGCCCTGTGCTGCACTTACACAATTGCTGCTTGATTTGATTTTTACATCAGAGCTTTATAAAGTGAACATTTTGTACAGACTTGTGAGTTGTGACCATGTGATATGGGGGAGGGAGGTGGGTTTTTTATTTAATTTTATTTTTATTTGGGGGGGGCTCTTTTAACCACCATTAAAATAGTTTGGGTGGTGTTTACTGTACTGTGAAAAAATTCACACTTTTTTTTAAAATTGCCTGTCAGGAAAAAGAAAAGGGCTGGTATCGGTTCTAAAATATCAGCCAGAGGACTTGTGGAATGCATTACAGCCCTGTTCTGTTACTTTTGGATTACAATAAAAGAAGAATTCATTAAACTTTATAATCAATGTGTTAGATTTGCAGCACCAGCTTTAATCAGGCAAGGAAGGGAAGATGACCCTCACCTCCCCAATGAGCTCTTCTACCCTTCATGAGAAATTGTCTGTCTCCGACAGAACTTATTGGTTTAACACAGAGAATGTTAAACTGGAGGGTGGGTGGCTAGGAAGCTCTGTGAGCATTAATCTTTGAAAGCAGCCAAGTTTGCTCTTCCACGTAGAGAACTTGGACTGGTAAGTGCATCATACTAGGAGGCTGCGTGCTTAAAGCAGCAATCCTCAAGTCTGTGGGGGTGGGCTCCCTTTGGGGACCTGAACACGATGTGTGACCCTTGCCATTGGACCCATATTGGTCCACATTTTGATGCATAGTGAGGATGATGGTTGGGGTATAGTGGTTTAAATGGAAGCTTGGCTTTCCAACCAGGCTGATTCAAGGTTACATGACAGCCAGCAATAATTGCCTCAGGCAGGATTCCAGACTGCCACAGGGCCCCTTAGCTTGGTGAGCAACAACCCAAACCCTATGCTCTGCTAAGCAGCCAGAGCAGGTGGCTGGGGTTCATTCTGTGCAGCTAGCCAACATTGGCTCCTGCCAGCAATTTGGGAGATTCATTTCAGCCTTTTGTTGTCAGCACTGTCAGTTGTTAATTCTGTCAGACTTAAGATTTTTGGAGGCGAAATTGTTTTTTTGAATTTGGCGTGTTTTATTGCCTCAAAAGGTTAAACACCAAGTAAGGAGTTCCTGTTTTTAATAAGTAAAATATATATCCTGCAGCATTAAATTGCAATGCTAGATTTCTAATGCCTTGAAATTTCAGGTAAAATCATGGAATGGTGCTGTCAGTTGAACATGAAATTTTCATGCTCATTTTAAAGGTGTAGATACAGACTTGGACACTGAGTAATTTTGCTCTGACACTTTGGAGAGTGGGTGCTGCATTGCTCCTGCTCTCCCCAGTGGGCCAAAGAAAGTCCTAATATTCCTCCATGGTGTTAGAGCAAGTAGGCAAAAAGGTACAAGCCAATACTTGGCTGTTTCACACTAATACTTGGCTATGATTCCCTCAGTTTGGCTAGCACTACACATGGTTGCAAAGTGGTCACTGGGAGTTTCCACAAGAGGTATTAAACAAAAGAGGAGCTTGCTGGATCAGGCCAATGGCCCATCCAGTCCAGCACCCTATTCTCTCAGTGGCTAACCAGTTGCCTCTGTGG
This sequence comes from Zootoca vivipara, assembly GCF_963506605.1. NCBI lineage: Eukaryota > Metazoa > Chordata > Lepidosauria > Squamata > Lacertidae > Zootoca > Zootoca vivipara. The sequence goes on along the minus strand of NC_083289.1, from coordinate 29,512,212 downwards.
GAAGCCCACAAGCAAGACCTGGGTGCAGCACCTCTTTCCCCAATTGCATTTTCTAGCACCTGCCATTATTGCCTCTAATGGTGGAGGTAGCACAGACCCCTTGTGACTTGTAGCCATTGATAGCCTTATTCTCCTCTGTGAATATGTCTAAATCACCTTTAAAGCCATTGGTGTTGGTGGCCATCACTAGTTCTTATGGGAGCAAATTGACATAGGTAGACTCTGCTGTGAAAGACTGTTAAAATATGGACCCCAGTACTCCTGCTGCGGGTGATCTAGACATAATTCACAGAGCAGAATAAGGCTATCAATGGCTACAAGGGGTGTGTGCTACCTCCACTATTAGAGGCAGTAGTGAGCACAGTATAGAGGTGAAACACTTCCTTTTTTTATACATATGCTGTGATCCTGTTACTGCAGCCTCAGCTTTCATTAACATTTCTGAAAGACTTTTCACGTGTACCACTGCCACGTCAGGACTCCCTCATCCAGCTTATAGTTGTGACTTTGGTGCTGAAACACAAGGCTACCTTTTATCTTTGGAATTTCATCTCAGTTTCAGCACAGCTTTCCAACATGCCATGTTCATTTTCATTCTTGATTTCATCTTTGGTGGTTCCCCTCATAGCTTTGTGTCATTTGAAGATTTGATGAGCTCGCGTATGCCCCTGCCACCACAAATTTATAAATACAGTACATTTACCAGCTTGGGACCTAGGCCAGAGCCCTGTGGCGTTCCAGAAGAGACAGCTCTCCAGGTGGATGTAAGCCATTAATGGGTACTCGTGCTGTTGTTCAACAGCTACCTAACAGTAGCATCATCCTGCCCATATTTTAACCATTGGTCAAAAATATGAGAGAATTTATCATATGCTCTTCTGCAACCAATTTATACTGTCTACCACATTTCCATGAACTACTAAGTTAGTAGCTAAGATAAAAATGATTTGGCATGTCTTGTCCTTCAGAGACCCTCACTGGTTTAGTAATAAAACTTCATTTCCCATGCTTTGAAGGGGCAGGTATACTTTTTTTCTCCCATATCAGTTTTGTTCTAACAGTCAGGTTATATTGGGTCCTGGGTGTATGAAATTCAGGGTTCCACTCACCCTTAACATTTCAACACCACCATGAGCAATTCAACCAAGGCTGTTGGCTGTTTGTTGGCCCAAACATCAATAACGCTTCAGAACATACTGGGGTATCTGTTAAAGTTGGTTGCTTAAGGATATTCACTTAAATGGGGCTTCTTAAAAGTGGCATCCCATTATGCGGAGTACAGCCCTCTTTCAACAACAACTCTCAGGTTCAGTGTTTTGGATTTGGTTCCTCCCTATCTGAGATGCTCAGCATGTTAACAGTTTTTCATTTAGCTGAGCCTTTTAATTTCCCCATTAAGGAATCTCAGCTCTGCATGCTGCCTTGATTAAGGAGAAGGAAATTGCCATTTATAGACTACCATTTATGTTGACTTTAAAACTTGGGTATTTTGAGCAGTACTGGATAACTGCATCTCTCTCAAGCTGACGGTCCTTAGATTCATGGAACAATGCCTCCTCTGACCACTTCAAGGGCCACCACATTCTCTATATGGCAAGAAGAGATCCATTAGAATTGGACTTCCCTGCAGGCAGAGTGTTCGGTGGGCTGGAGAGGAGCTGGCTTATTCCGACAGGCTCCCCCATGTGCAGGAAGGCAGGGAAGAGGCTGCTTAGTAGGTGTGAGTTTACAGGTTCATCTCTTCTCCTTGCCCCAGCTTTCTAATTGCACAGGGTACTTGGCTATTCCTCTGTACTTAATGATGGGAAATGGGCCTCCTTTGGGGAACCCAAACTGCTTAGGCAGTGAAAATGTATAGCACTTGATAGCTGTGGTTGCAAGCATCTCTGCTGTGACAGAGCTACACATAGACAATTGTTAACTTTACAGCTCATAAGCTCATCTGTATTATTGCAATGGGCCTATAAACACACAAAACTTCTCAAATACTTAAAATACACCGAATTTCCAGATTTCTATGGAAAGATCATTACTGCTCCAGATGTTTTAGACTACAGCTCAGTCCTGCCCTGGGCCATCTCGCAACACCACAGTATCCATTGTAACCAAGGAACTAAACATCAGAAAAACAGCAGCCACAGATGTCAGGACACCAGAATCTGAAAGAGTCAGTCTGGGTGAACAGAGCGGTCAGCCTTCCCCAGCCAGGCACCCTCCACCTGAGGAACCTCCCTTACACTGAGTCAGACAGTTGGTTCATCCAGCTCATTACTGTCTGCAGAGACGGGCAGCAGTTCTCTTAAGGTTTCAAAGGGGATTTTCCCACCCGTACCTAGAGATGCCAAGGAATTGACCTGGGACCTTCTGCACACAAAGCGGGTGCTCATTGAGCTGAGATCCTAGTCCTCATGGTTTTGAACAAAGGCCTGATTTAAACAGCAAAAACATCGTTGGCCCATGTAGCTCATTACTGTCCACTGACTAGTGGTGGCTGTCCAGGTTTTCAGGCAGGGACATTCCCTGCCCTATCTGCAGATGCCACTAGCAGAGATCCAACCTGGGGCTGTCTGCGTGTAAAGTGGATGCTCTGCCACTCTGGGCTCCTGTTTTCCTGCAGCCAAACTCAACTTTCTTCGGATTTCCTTCTGCTCCCCAACTCGAGGGCATTCACGGTGTAGCAACCAACCTGGCAGTTTTCCAGTGCCGCCCTCCCACCCGCCCTTCCTCTGGCCTGCTCATTTCCAGAGAGGCTGGGCAGCTCATCTTGGCTGGTTGCAGTGCCACATTCCTCTCTGTTCTAGTGGATGCCGTGTGCCACTTCCCAGGATCCGAGGAGCCAGTGGCACCTCGCCCAGATGGCATCTCTCTCTCTCTCTCTCAAGGAGGTAGTGGAGCACCGAGGAAGCTGCCTGGCACTGGCATCCTCCGCAAGGGACAAAGTTGCCTCCCAGGAAAAGAGGGAGGGAAGGCACTTCATGTGCCAAGGTGCCATCTGGAGTGTCTCTTTGGCCTACATGAATGCCTCCGTGCCTGTCACCAGCCGTGGTTCCCTTTGTGCTGCAGAGAGCCGGGGGGGGTGTGCAGCCCGAGATTTCTCCGGCATCATTTGTCGGCCTGCCTCCTTGTGCCAGCAGAGCAGGTAGGAAGCAAACCCACCCCTTTTCTCCCGCTTAATTGGGGGCACAAGCTGCCCTCAGCCATTGTGCACCAACTCTGGCTCGCTTAATGGTATTGATTGCATTTGTACCCCACCTTTTTCTCCAAAGAGCTCAAGGTGGCATAGATAGTTCTCCCTCCAAAAATGTTTCATTTAATTCCCCACAACAACCCTGTGAGGTAGATTAGGCTAAGAAGGAAGGACTGCCCAAGTGAGCTTCATGGCTGAGTGGGGATATGAACCCTGGTCTCCCAGGTCCTAGACCAACACTCCTCCCCACTACGCCACACTGGCTCTCAAAAAGCTCAAGGCCTATTTAAATCTGGGTGTTTGCATGCATGCATTCATTCAATCATTACATTTCATAGAATCATAGGATGGTAGCGTTGAGAAGGATGCAAAGGGCCATCTAGTCAACCCCTTGCAATACAGGAGTCACTCCTTTTTGCTCCAATGAGCCCAAGGGTTCTCCCCCACCCACCCAATCTTCACAACAACCCTATGAGGTAGGTGACGCTGAAAGGCAGTGGCTGGCTCAAGGTTGTCCAGTGAGCTTCATGACCAAGTGGGGATTTGAACCCTGGTCTCTCCCAGGCCCTAGTCCAACACACTAACTCAGGCATCCTCAAACTTTGCCCGCCAGCTGTTTTGGGACTACAATTCCCAGCATCCCTGACCACTGGTCCTGTTAGCTAGGGATGGTGGGAGTTGTAGTCCCAAAAACATCTGGAGGGCTGAGTTTGGGGATGCCTGCTCTAACCGATACACCACATTGGTGGTCAACTCTTGGCTGTCATAAAGACTTCACAACGGAATTGTTACCCTCACCTGTTGGGTGGCCACCCTAGGTGGCAAGGAAATTACCCAACACTGGTCCCTGACCCCAAGAGGATTCGGTGCCTTGACTGCGAATGCAGGTCTTGCACCAAGAATCACCTCCTGGCTAACCCTCCCTCTGCTGCTTTTCGGCCTCTGGTTTCTGCCCGCAATGCAGCTCCTATTGATTCTTCCCTTAGGCCATTCTGGCTGTTCTCCAGCCAATCTGCTCAGCTGCTCTTGGACCCAGTTCAGTCTTGTCAGTCTGAGATTGCTCATCTCCTGTCTTGACTTGATTTGACCCTAGGCTATGGTGCCGATCTGGGAAAGATTCCAGGACCCAATGCTGCAAGTCCATTCCAATTCAGGCTTCTGGCTCCCATTCCCACCAGCCCACTGTTTCAGAGCCATGTATGTTCTGTGATTCTGCACAGTAGTCTGGGATGGAGAGTAACGTGCTGGATTCTGATAAATTCAGCATTTAATTCCGCCCCCCCCCCAGCAAGTTGCTAGTCCATATGACTGCCAAGTAGGTCCAGATGAAAACTCAGAAGCTGGGTGTATGTGTGGCTGAACGAGATTTGTAGAGGCCAAGGGGTGGGAAGCAGGTCCAGCCCGCTTCACAGCTTAGACTTCCCCATGGAAAATTATACAAACTGAGCAAAGCCTCAATACAGAAATCTATTCATGCAGCATAGACAGATTTGCCAATTTGAGATTCATTTGGTGCAGAATCTCATAGCTCTGCCGAATTGCTGCCAGCCATGGAAGGCACAGGTGCCCCAGGTGGCATTTTCAAAGGGTGCTTTCAGTTATTATAGGATGTTTGGGTGCCGAATGAACATTCATGGGGGAACAGAAAGATTTTGTTGTTTTAGGTTGAACTGCTTTTTTTCAGTGCTCCGTGGAGAATGTTGTCCTGGCCTTCCTATGACCAAGGGGCCTTGCCCCACCCCTGCCCCCACGGGCTGGGGGAATCTATCCAATTTGGTATCTCTCATTTTTCCAGTCTCAAATTCAGTTCTGCATATCAGTGTGTAGTTCCCCCCCCAAAAAAAAAGTCATTTTGAAAATTCTTCAGCTTTTGTGTGAATTCCTCCTAATATGCATGATAGTCTATGAAACTTTGCCTTTTGTGTGTTAGTTTCACTAACACAGTCTTAACTTGATTGTCGAACGCCCTGCAACTCGGACATTTTGGCTCCCAAACGCCGCAAACCCGGAAGCTATTGTTCCGGTTTGCAAACATTCTTTTGGAACCCAGACATCCAGCGGGGCTTCCTGCAGCCAATCAGAAACCACAATTTGGTTTTCAAAAGTTTTGGGAGTCAAACGGACTTCCGGAACAGATTCTGTTCAACTTCCAAGGTACAACTGTATATGCATATTTATGCACACATAACCCCAGTATACACATTTATGAGTACCTTACTGGGCTGGAGAACTGCATTGCAAATTTGGAGAAGTACAAATTTTAAAAGGTGGTTGTGTTTTGGATGACCTGCTGTTTTGGGAAGTGTAACGTGAAACTCGGAAAATTAGATTATTGTCAAAAAGTGCATTTATTTTAGTAACACAACTTAAAAGGTGAAACCAATATATGAGATAGATGCATGACATGCAAAGCAAGATATGTCAAGCCTTTATTTGTTGTAATTGTAATTATTTGTCGTTAGGCGGGTCAATTATAAATGGAATGGAATTAATGAAATGTAATAGCGATGTTTATTTTTGTATTATTGTAACTATTTGTTTTATTACTGTGGAATTTCCAAAAGAAAGCATTTGTAAAAATTAAAAGAAAAAGAAAAAATAATAAGTTGCATTACTGAAATAAATGCACTTTTCGACGATATTCTAATTTTCCGAGTTTCACCTGTAAATTGGGTAGGTTTGCCTTTAAGTGCAAACTGAAATTAATACCGGTAGCTCCCCTATCCCTACTTGCCCATCCCAAGTAGCAATACTCTTGCTTCACATCATTATCACTTTCTTTCTTTCTTTCTTTCTTTCTTTCTTTCTTTCTTTCTTTCTTTCTTTCTTTCTTTCTTTCTTTCTTTCTTTCTTTCTTTCTTTCTTTCTTTCTTTCTTTCTTTCTAATGTTTGGCATGTTGCACTACTACCAGCTCCCTATGTCTTAAAGTTGCACAGTTCCATCTTCTGGGGGGAGTGGGAATAGATCAGGATTTAGCCTCAATCAGCGTGGGGGCTCAGGGAGGGGGAGGAACCAGGTTTCTCCCAACCATCTCTTTTGTTCTCGTCTTAAATAAACGCTCTCAAGCGCTGTGGATCTCCACAGCCATCTGTAATAGGCACGGCTTTAAGACTGTTAAATCATCGCTTTTTTTTTTTTTTATGTACAACCTCGCTGGAGATGGCTGGAAGTTGCCTCTCGTAATTAGTCATTAGGACGAGCTGCCCGTGCAACCTTGAGATGCAGGGCAGGGAAGCCTGGCGGTGGTGATGGCATGGCAGCACCGCTGCTCTTGAGTTATGCTTCCCCCGGTATCCTTTGTGACAGATTCCAGCTTGAGAGAGCCACAACCCTGCAGACGGGCAACAGAAGCGTCAGATTTGCGATTAACAAAGGAGGCTATTCAAATGGAGTTGGCACTGGTCCAGGTTGCGGTTTTATGAGAAATCGAAGGCGCGGGTATTAAATATTCATAGGCAGGTTCACTGGCATTTAGCTGGCTTTTTTCTTCTTTTTCCTCGCAACACCCCGCCCCCCCCCGCTCGCCTGCCCACCCCCTCAGGAACAATTGCTTAATTGCAAAGGTTAAATGAAAGCTTCTGCAATGAATTCATTCACTGAGACGTTAGAATCAAGGCACATTTTGGAGTTTTTTGCGGGGGGGGGGTGGTGTTGCCATGTGACTGGTGACCTTGATCACATGACAGCCCAGACCGGTGCTAAAGGCAGCATGTGACCTTAAGAAGCTATGTGAGCTTTTTAAAAAGATTAAATACAAAATTATCAGGAATTCTGTCCTTCCTCCCTTCACCTGCTGCTGTAGGTAATAGTTCATTTCCTCCCCAGTTTTGAGCCCCTGGAAAGACCACCTGGGCATAGTAAATCCTGCGCCATGAGACTCCTGCCCCCCCCCCCACTCCCTCTCCCTGCGTGTTACACCGCCCTGTTTGGTAAGTTAACAGATACTTTGAGCAATGAATTTACGCAGCTTTTCCCAGAGTAACTCATTAGCATGCACACTGCACAGCCGGCGTGGAGGCTTCCCAACAATGCCTGGCGCGCCAGCGCCACTGCAGAGGGTGCCTTGTTCCGCATGCTTTGCCTGCCGACTGCCGTTGCTTCTCCAACTCGGGGGTGGCGGCGGCGAGGGAAGGGGGCTTCCTGGGAATGCCTTTTTCTGTTCATCCGCTGGTTTGAGAAATGCTCTCTGCAGCCCCAGTGCCTGAATTGGTGCAAGCAGTTGGGCTATTGCCCAGTGCTTGGCACCTTCTTTGTGCTTGGAGAGTGAGCCCAGCCTCTAGAGAGAATTCTGGAGGGTGGCCAGCAGGCAGGAACCCTGGTTTGCACCCGAAGGGTGGTTGTTCATCCAAGTGGCGGCTTCTGAAGCTGGTGGCGGATTGTCCTGGTTGCAGGCGGGGGCGTAATTTCCCTCTCCCTCTCCTCAAAGCGGGGTGTCACTTTCAAGACGCTTCAGCGTCAAAGCTTGCCAGCACCCAAAAAGCAAGCTGGCATCCCGGCACTCAGTCTTTTGTGATGTTCAGGGACGGCCCCACTTGCTCTTCTGCAGTTTTTAGCCGTTTGGAACTGATCTTGCCCTCAGATCGCAGGCTGGGCTTGCAAAGACAAGCAGTCCGAAATTTAAGAGGAGGAGGCAGGGCATCCCGCTCTCTCTCTCCAGGTCAGCAGGCTGGCCCTTCATTAGGATGCAATTCCATTGTCGTTACCGTGGAAATGGTGGGAGGGGACTTGGGCGGGGGTGTCCGGCTGACTTAGCCTGTGGTGTGGTTGGTACGGTAGCTATGAGGTAGTGAAGTGAATAAGGTAGAGAATGATTACCCCGATCCTAACATCCAGCTTTTGTAAAACTGGAAATAGAAAAAGAAATTCCATCGGTTATGTTCAAGAACATTGCCTTCCTCCCTCCCAACCCAGATGGGAAAGGGGGGGGAGGACAAAGGTGGTGCATACATTTGCATCTCGTTTTAGCAATGATGGTGAACCTCAGGCTTCCACCTCACAAGAGGGATGACTCCTGCAGCTGTGTAATAAGAAAGGGGGCAGGTCAGTGTTTATAGAGGGGGTTATTCATTTTATTCTGCATGCAAAAGAGTTCCTCTTTCTGGAGGAAAATGTTCCTCCCAGGTGATGCTTAGGTTAGTGGGAGGGGATGGGAAAGAGAAAGCATTGCAATGGGAAAGCAGACTTCATTCAAAATATGTTTGGGAGCTCAGAGGCTGTTGCCATGAGGGGTGAGCACCAACCACACAATTAAGTTTGGATCCCAATTTAGCACTTTGGAAAGCAACTTGCCTCAGTCCAGTGCACTTTGGAATCTGCCCAATTCAATTCAGAACTGCCAGGGTCTCCTTTGCTTCCCTCTCTTTCGGTATTTCAATTAAAAAAAAAAACAAGGAAACAAAAACCCTTTTGGCAGAAGTGGCTGAAATTTGCAGGCTTATTAGCTGTTGCATAGGGGGTCAAACCTACCACTCTGCAAGTAAATTTGTCCTGGGGCTTTTTGTCCTGGGCACCTTTAAAGTTTTCTTTTTCTTTTCTTTTAAGAATGATCTATAATTTTCATTACTTTTGCAGGCAAGGTTGCCCCAGCTGAGGGCATCGATCCTGCCAAATTTCAAAATAACTGCAGTGCCCATTCCCCGTTTTAGTGCGAGTAAAAAATTGAACCACTCTGTCTCCTTGCTTTGTGGGCAATTGGACTGAAAATTCCAAACACAAGAGTAAGAAAATTGCCAAATAGCAAATAAATAGGCTCAAGGCTTTTTTTGCTAGGCAGCTTTAAAGTTGATTTTAGGATGAGAAGATCTAGGGTGGAAATTTGCTTCCTGGGTAAAATATTTCCCTCTCATTACAAGCTGGATTCGGGAGGAACATCGTAAGTTGCATTATACCGAGTCGGACTTACCCCTGGTCCATCTGACTCAGTGCTGCCTACACTGACTGACAGCTTCCAGGCCTGGACGCAGGGTTTCCCAGCCCTACTTGAAGATGCTGAGGACTTTCTGCATGCCAAGCAAATGCTCTGCCACTGACCTCTACAGCCCTTCTCAACAGAGCCCTCAATCCACCCTCTCCCCACGCTGACTCTCTATTCCTCCATCACCCTACCCTGAGCTCATGGCATTATGAGAGGTGCCAGAGCTGAGCTCCTGAAAAAAGGCCTGGATTTACCACCACAAGATGCAGGGATGGCCACCAATTTGATGACCTTAAAGAGGGATTAGACAAATTCATGGAGGTCAAGGTTATCAACCTCCCAATGGTGGAGGCAGGATGCCTCTGAGTAATATCAGTCGCTGGGGGTGATGGGGTTGAGGTGGTCCACTCCTCACTGGTAAACTTCCTTTCTTTCTCTAATGGACTTTGCTTTAATGGGAGTGTTTATAATATATTTTAATTATGGGCGGCTGAAGTTTTACAATTGGTTACATTCCTCTTATTTTGAGGGTGGCCTTTATTTGCTAGTGAAACACCTTGGTATTTTTTCTTGAAAGGTGCGATTTACATGAAGAAGAAGAAGAAGAAGAAGAAGAAGAAGAAGAAGAAGAAGAAGAAGAAGAAGAAGAAGAAGAAGAAGAAGAAGAAGAAAAGTGTGGTGCAGTGGTTAGAGTCAGATGCAACTTTGAGTCAGAAGATCATAGTTCATTCCCCACTTAGCCAGTCTTTGCCTCTTTGCTCACTCACTGCCTCTCAGCGTAACCCTAACAGGGTTGTGAGGATAATATGGAGAAGGCAAAGAATCACGTACATCACCTTGAGCTTCTTGAAGGAAAGGAAGTTAGATGTAATAAGTAAATGCCTCTCCCCCCCCCAAAAAAATGATATACTGTACTGTCACTAGGCAGGATGCTTCCTCCTGCTCTCCCACCTCATCCCAATATCTGTCCAGCTGCTTGAGGGAGTTTCTGAGGCCTGTCACTCAGGACCGCTTCCCTCAGAACAGCTCTATGGGAAAATGAACAAAAGCAGAGATTACTGCATTTATTTCCCCAAAGCTCAAAGCACCAGATTTCACAGAACCTTCAGCTGTCTTCTAAAAGTCAGATAGTTGATTATTTCCTTGACATCTGATGGGAGGGCATACCACAGGGTGGGCACCACTATCGAGAAGGTCCTCTGTCTGCCTGTAACCTCACTTCTCGCTATGAGGGAACCGCCAGAAGGCCCTCGGTGCTGGACCTCAGTGTCCGGACTGAATGATGGAGGTGGAGACGCTCCTTCAGGTATACTGGGCTGAGGCCATTTAGGGCTTTAAAGGTCAGCACCAACACTTTGAATTGTGCTCGGAAACGTACTGGGAGCCAATGTAAATCTTTCAGGACCGGTGTTATATGGTCTCGGTGGCCCCTCCCAGTCACCAGTCTAGCTGCCGCATTCTAGATTAGTTGTAGTTTCTGGGTCACCTTCAAAGATAGCCCCACATAGAGCGCATTGCAGTAGTCCAAGCAGGAGATAACTAGAGCATGCACCACTCTGGCAAGACAGTCTGCGGGCAGGTAAGGTCTCAGCCTGGGAGCCAAGGTAGATCTTTTAGGTCCCAACGGCCACTCCCAGTCACCAGTCTGGCAGCCGCGGTATGTTCCTTGGCTTATAATGAACATGTTTGCTATGTATTGTACATTATTATTCCTTGTAAGTCACATCAGTACTTCCTTGGAGGAAGCAAAACATAAATTCAATCATAAACTCTTCTGATGCTCTTATTTGCTGATCTTTGACATAAGAACATAACAAGAGCCCTGCTGAATCAGGCCAAGGGCCCATCTAGTCCAGCATCCTGTTCTCACAGCCGCCAACCAGATGTCCCAATGGAAAACCAGCAAGCAGGATCCAATCACAAGAGCCCTCTACCGCCTTTGGTTTCCAGCAACTGGTATTCAGAAGCATTGTTGTCTCCCACTGTGGAGGCAGAGCAGAGCCATCCTGGCTGCTAGCCATTGATAGCTCTCTCCTCCATAAGTTTGTCTAACCATAACTGCCTACTGTGGGATCGAGTCTCATAGTTCATCTGCTGTGTGTAGAAGCACTTCCTTTTATCTGCCCTGAATCTTCCGACATGACATAAATTGGGTCTCAGTCTATCTAGTCCATTTTTCTGATACTCTGTCTGGACCTTCAGTCTCCAGCTCCTCCAAGTCTAGTCTAGTACCCAGCAAAATTCCCAGTTCCAAAATTCATGGGAGGCACATTCCTTGCATTGATCTGTGCGGGAGCTGTACCCTGCTGACACTGCCTCCCAGAACTTCCTGACAGTAAGAGCTGTTCGACAGTGGAATTTGCTGCCAAGGAGTGTGGTGTATTCTTCTTTGGAGGTATTTAAGCGGAGGCTTGACAGCCATCTGCAGGGCAGTCTCAAGCAGGTTGGGCGCCCTGGCGCTGAGGGGCGGAGATCGCTCCGGCACCCCCGCCCTCGCAGGGTGCAGCATGGTTTCCGCGCGGCTTTGCCGCACAGCGCCCTGCCTACTGGCCCGGCGCCCTGGCGCACCACGCCACCGGGGTTCTACCTAGAGCCGGCCCTGGCCATCCGTCAGGAATGCTTTGATGGTGTTTCCTGTTTGGCAGGGGGTTGGACTGAATGGCCCTTGTGATCTCTTCCAACTCTTTATTATTATAATTTTATTTACAATAGGTTCCAACAAATACATATGAATACAAAAAAACCTTTCCAGCCGAGATACAAAATCAATATATAAAATACATCAACTTACAACTACCCTATGTAACCCAGTCCCTCCCATTACTCCCCCCGCACCTCCAGCACGTATTTGCTAAATTTTTGTATATCTTTGCGAGTCTGGAGGGGGTTAGGTCCCATCGATGTTGTATGTTTAGCATATTCTCTCTGATGTTATAGCTCGCGGTAAAGTTCATACTTATTTTCCACAGGTGTTCCCAGTCAGCCATCATAATGGGGCGTCCGATGTCTTGCGCCCATCTTATCATACTTACTTTAACCGTTTCCTCCATCACCTCAAATTCTAGGAGGAGCCTATCCATTTTCAATATTATTTTTGTTTTATTATTTATTAATTCCGTTTCCAATTTTGATGTCTCCTTCTTTGGAGGTCTTTAAGCGGAGGCTTGACGGCCATCTGTCAGGAATGCTTTGATGGTGTTTCCTGCTTGGCAGGGGGTTGGACTGGATGGCCCTGGTGGTCTCTTCCAACTCTATGATTCTATGATTCTATGCCTCATTGTCTGTTGAAGCTCTGCTACTGAATCAGATGCCTTTCAGGTGGAACAGGCAGACAAACATGGTCCTGACACGGCTCCAAACACAGGCCTGCAGCAGGGATTCTCATAGGGCAAAGCTGGCTAACATGTTTCTCCCCAGGTGTTTCTGGACTACAACTTCCATCATCCCTGAGTGTTGGCCATCCTGGCTGCAAGGGCTGGTGGGAGCTGGAGTCCAGCAACATCTGGAGAGCCACATGTTAGCCACCTCTGGCGTAGCGGCAGGTAGGATCTGTACTTGGTGAGATGTCACACGCTTCCCGCCCTGCTTTTCAACACAGCACACCAGCAATCTTATCGAGGCAGTTGGCCCTACAGCTTGGATGCAATGAATAGTCCATTTAATAGAGCTGGTTTTTGCCCATGAGTCTGAGCAGGCAGGCGTCTCTGGATGGGAATGAATGGAACATAATTAAGGGGGGGGGGTTGAGGGAATCCTGGAGAGGTGCTGATCCCAAGGAAAGCCAGTGATAATGGGGAAATGAATGAGCTGCCACCGTCAGCGGAGAGACGCTGTAATTATCTTGGCCTGACACGCTGCAAGCTGTCTGTGATAATGAGGCAGTGCCTCAAATCAAATTAACTGGCATTATTAAGCACATGGAGCAATGCGACGCCGTCGCCACAGCAGCGACCCTTTCCAAGAGCAGCATTCCAGCAGGACAGGGAAATTCCGGGTTCCAAAAGGAAGGTGTTGGAGTGGCTAGCGAGATCGTCAGACTGCTAGGTCTGGAGTTCAGATCCCTGCTCCTCCACAAGGTTTACAGAGGGACTCTGGGCCTCTATCTCTCTCTCTACCTAATCTACCTCACAGGGTTGTTGTAAGGATAAAGTGGGGTACTATGCATGTTACTCTGAGCAGTTCACGGCAGGAAGGATGGATTTAAAATGCAATGATGTTTTGTCCTGCAGCAAAGCGGCCATCCACTTGCTCTGTCATGCGCAGAGTTGCCAACTGAGCAGAAAAATATTTTGCTCAGCGGGTTATTTGTGTTTGTTTGTTTGCAAGCCCCAGGATGAACGATTGAGGGAGTTGGGTCTGTTTAGCCTGGAGAAGACTTGAGAGGTGACGGGATAACCGTCTTCAAATCGTTGAAGGGTTGTCACATGCAAGATGGAGCAAGTTTGTTTTTTGCTGCTCCAGAGGGAAAGACCTGAATCAATGGATTCAAGTGACCAAAACAAATGAGATTCTGACTAAATGTTAGGAAGAACTGTCTGATGATAAGAGCCGTTTGACGGTGGAATGGACTCCATTGGAAGGTGGTGGGCTCTCCTTCATTGGAGGTTTTTAAGCAGAGATTGTATGGCCATCTGTCAGGGAGGGGCAATGTGCTATAAATGTGGTTTAAACGCATGGTGCCCTTTCATGTCCAATCAGTAGCATAAGAAGGCGGGGTGGGGCACACTGGGTGGCACGGTGGCTGGAGGGTCCAGCTTGGATGGGGCTATCTTTTAAAAAAAAAGCTAAAGAACTTTGGACGATCACCAAGCTTCAACTTGTTTTCATTCATCATCACTGACCATCATTCATCCCCATTCATAAACGTTTGAAAGGTCCAAGGATGCAGTCAGATGACCAGTGAAACAGGGAAGGCAGAAATCCCGCTCAAGTTTGCTTTTGCTTAACTGTCTTTCTCGCCACCCGCATTCTTGAGATACAATTTTGTGCAAAAGACCTAATGGATCTTAATCTGGAGAACAGGTTGACATGCCCACATTCTCACACAGTGCAATTTGTCAAGCTAACAAGACCCGCAGAGGTACCACACATGATTCATTAGACTGCTATATCTGGAGAAGAGATGGAGCTCGGTGGTTGGTTGGAGCATCTGCCCTGCATGCAGAAGCCCCCAAATTCAACTCTTGGCATTTCCCAGCAAGACTGGGAAAGAGTTCCTGCCTGAAAACCTGGAGAGCTGCTGCCAGTCAGTGCAGACAACACTGAGCTAGATGGACTGTTAGGAAACTGCTCTACACCAAGTCATGCTATGTTCCATAGGTTTATATGATTAATTATGGGGTGTACATGTGTTGGACTCACAGACACCTAGGGAACCATCTGAGAACCTTCTGGTAAGCTGTTTGTATGGATCTCCAAGTAAGATCCATGATCTGTAGTTGAGATTCTGGATGTCCCCAGACTGCCACTGTTTTTTTCAGTAGGGATTTAAGCACCTACCATAATTTTAGGTTTGCACAGTTAAAGTGGAGTCTTAAAGCACTCTGTTGCCCTAGCGCAACAAATCCACTTAAAAAAACCCCCAAAAACCACATTTTCGGGGGGAAAGTGATGGAGAAACACATAGAAAATGAACAAACGGTTTACAGGAAGATATATAAACACCTCACAAGCGCCAGTCAGGATGCAGGGTGACTTCTGCTCATTCTCATTCAGGCATTCTGCAAACAAATCAGGATGAATGGGGAATAAACATGTCCTCTAGAGGAGCCCTAAGTAAGAACCAGGACAGATCTGTAGTTGCCGTGCCTCTTTCTTTCCAGAAGACAATAATGAGGAGCACTGTGTGGATTTTGGGCATCCTATCTTGAAAATTATATTCAACGAATTAGAGAGGTTCTGTGCTAGGAAGGGGGAGGTGCATGAAGGAACCCCTTTTTATTTGGGGTGCCCCCATTTTGCTTCTGAACTAATTGAGGGGATGAGAGACCAGCTCTGGAACATGTGAAGTGCACTGAATAATCACTCCCAGCTGATACATGTTTTGGGATGGATGGGGAAATGGCAAAGATTCCCCCCTCAATTCCAGCCTGCAGTGTCCAGTCCCTGCCTGCAGGAGGCAGCAAAACACCTCCTCTTTGCTTGCACATAAGGTCCAGTCTTCCTGTGTTGTGTTTGCATGTATGGCTCCCCTGCAATTATTATTTTTTAAAATCATTTTCTTTTACATGTTGCAGCTTCAGGCGCTGCACTCATCTGTGCTTAGAGAGCGGCCATCCGGGTTTACAATGGGGCATATATGGGTACACCTTCACCAGTTGCATAAAAGTTCCTGGCGTTTGCCACAACCACAGCTTCACCTCCGACTGCAGCAGGAGGTGGCCATTCAACATGGAATCATAGAACTGTAGAATTCGGAAGGGGCCCAAAGGGACATCTAGTCCAACCCCCTGTGATGCAAGAATCACAATACTATGGAATTATTTGACAGGATTTGTGGAGAGTATAGATAGAGGTGTCTAAATTTTGGGGCCCCAAGAGCCACATTCCCCTTTGGCCTGTTGTCTGGGAGTCCCATTGCAGCAGTGGTTGCGGCGGCCATATTTTGTGTCATTTGCATGCAGAAGACATTTCATGTCATTTGCAAACGGTTCAGTCCCCAACATCTCCAGCTAAGAGGTTGTGGAAGAATTATTGAGTTGGAAGGGACCACGAAGGGCCATCTAGTCCAGCCCCCTGTATTGCAGGAATCTTTTGGCCAACAGGGGCTCGAACCCATGACCCTGAGATAAAGAGTCTCATGCGGGGTCCCATCCAACTCCACAATTCTTTGAAAGTAAGAACCAGGTTGCTAGATCAGGCCAAGGTCCACCCAGCCCCCTGTATCCTGTTCCCAACTGCAGTCAGCCAAAAGCTTTTGGAGGAAGCCCATGTGGAGGGCACAACACTGATCACCATTCCCCTCTTGTTTGTGCTCCTGTTGTAAACAAAATCTGCCCTTCTTCCCTTATGGGGTACACAAGAGCCCTTATAGAGTCCTTTGTAGGTTCTCCACCGGTAGGAGACAATAACAGAGGCCAACCAGAGAATATTGAGAAGCAAAGCAGCTAGTAAGCCTGATCTTTATTAAAGCTGTTGCAACAGGGTGCTCCCCTCACATGCAGAAGAGAGGAGGAAGACCCAGAACAAAGGTGTTAGGCTACATTTATTATATATCTAAGACCTTAAAATTCTTATAACACTCAGTGGTAGGCTGCCCCTGTGCGTGGAGGTGGTCAACAGGACACCCATGATGGTCAACGGGACACCCTCCCCTGGGCAGCCACTCTGGGTGCCCATCCTCCTCCAGCAGCCGCCAATGTTGCACTTGGGCTCCGTGCCAACATTCCTCTGCTTGCAGATGGCGGTGCTGAGCCCAACTGGAGCGCACAGGTTCTCCTTCTCCTCCTTCTCTCTCCCCCCCCCCCCGCCTTGGTCTCCATGGCAACCTGCATTCCCTTCTGCGGTGCTTCTTGCCTGTGCTTTCCAGCTCCCCCCCATTTGTATTCTGCTCCTTTGTCTCCTATTACAGGTTGGCAAGTTGCCAGGCCAGGCATCCATTTCAAAAGCAGCCTTTGTTTTTATGGGCAAAATGGCTAGTCAGGAGTGGACAGGAGGCGGCTGGACATTGCGGGGGGGGGGAGAGAAGGAGCACATGCACACACACCTCACCTGCAGCCTGGGAATATCACCTGGACAAGGCAGCCGCCTGGTTAACGGAAGCCTAGCTGGTTAATCCTATGAATTTTAATTGATCAATCCAGCCTTCCCTACCTAAACTGGTGCCCGTTAATGTTTTGGATTGTGAGCCTCAAGAGTTACCGTCCAAAGCCTCTGGGGGGCACCAGCTTGGGGAAGACTGGATGCATCCCATCCATTATGTCTGGATAAAATCTTAAAAAATTGAATAAAATCTCCTTTTGGAGAAACAGCTCTCCAAAGGTAGTGCATGTCACTAATTTGGAAAAATGTGTTCCTGTGTGTGGCTGTGTAAGAAGTCCTCACAAACACTGTAGGAAATGGGAGGGCCTGGCAATGCATAGAGAGAGTATGAAATTGAGAGTAGAGCATTGTCCTCGTCTCTAGCTTGTAGGCTTCCCATAAGCTTCTGGCCAGCCACTGTGAGAACAGGATGCTGAACTACGGTACTTGGGCCATTGGCCTGATCCAATAGCCTCCTCTTAGGTCTTTATGGTGGGAGCAGGGCTACTTAACCCTATCCCTTTTGCCCACCCAATACTGGCCCTCCCAGCTGTTCCACCACCCCAGACCCTGCACCTTTTCCCCAATTGGGGAGAAAAGCAATTTTGATTTGACTAACAGTAGACAGAGAAAGGGTTAAGCAGCAGCCCCCCCCCCCCGCCCTCTCCTCCTGTTTTCAGCCCCCCACATCACCTGGAGTTTGGCCCATAAAAGGGAAGGATCCCATTCTCATTTCATCAGGCCTACTTGGGCTCTTCTCCTGTGCAATGGTGATCAGGTTGGAGATGAACCAGAAACCCACAGGTTCATCCCAGGCTTGGTTTCCTCTTTTTGTTTTGCTTCAGCAGCTGTTTTGATGGCAGCTCAAAAAATAAATAGGTGCACAGCCTGATCCAGACTGACTCAACCAGAAGCTTCACTCAGAAGTAGTGGGATTGACTCCTGAGTTCACAAAACTCAACCAAGATTAGTTTAATCCAGGCACATCCAACAGGTAGATCGTGATCTACCGGCAGATCACTGGAAGTCTGTGGTAGATCACTGGTAGATCAGTGGCTCCCCCCAAAGAAGCTAAAAAACTTTGGCTCCCCTAAAAAAACTCAACACCTTTGCCCTGCACCCCTAAATCACCAAAAACAGAGCTTTCCTTCCTAAAAGAAGCTCAATGTCGCTTTCCTCCTCCCTAAAGAAGCTCAACAACGTTTACGTCAACCCCCCAAAACAGGGCTTTCCTTCCTAAAAAGAAAGCTCAACAACTTTGACCTGAACCCCCCAAAAGGGGGTGGGTAACTGCCAGTTTTTAACTCTGTGAGTAGATCACAGTCTCTTGGAAGTTGGCCACCCCTGGAAAGGACTGGCATGATATTCTGCTTCTTCTCTTTTCTGAGAAAGACACTCCAGGACCGAGGGCCAGGCTTCAATTCATTGCCCGTGCTTTCTTCAGCTTTCTCTTCTTGGCCCCAACCAAATATGGGCAGGATTTGGTGTACACAATGAATCACCCGCTGAACTCCAATTTGAACATTCTCTGAATGGATCAGGGGCAAGACAAACCTTGTGTTAAAATTACGCCCACTGTGTTGTGCATCAAGAACTCCAGTTGCCATACAACTAATTTAGACACAAATCAATTATGTTTCCAAAAACTATCAGTTTACTCATGGTTTTTTCCATTCTCCTCTCCTTAAGATGCTAGACAAAGGCCACAGGAAATTCACCCCATTCCCTTGATTTTTCCCTAGTGGTTTTCTCCGAAGCCTTGACTACAAATTGCAGACACAGGAAGGTAAAGGAAGGGGAGGCAATGCTTTGATTGTTATGCTTCAAGTGTTCTGTGAATCCTGCGAGACTTTTGTATTTAAATGCTGCTTTTGTGTCTTGACTCAAAATAAATCAAGCTGGTGATGGCAGGAATTATGTGATCTCTCTGACTGTGGAGCATAAGAGCAAAGTTGTAACTGGAGATAGATAGGCTGAGGAATACACATTTGACTGGTGGCCTCAATACTGTAGTTATTCCTTATTAGATTCTTTTATCGAGGCTGTTATTGAACTTATGCGTCACTGAAATCAATGAGCAAATACTGTATAGCAATGAATTAATTTAAGTCATATTGATTTCAAAGGGATCTGAGGTCAGATCCAGACCATGACCTGTTAACAGCTTGCAAAGGAACTCAAGGACAGCTCAGTTGTTGGGATGCCTCCGGCCTGTCACTAACTTAGAGGAGGGTTTAAAGTGCAATTTTAGGTTTGTGCAATTAAAGGAGATTAAAGTGCTCTGTTGCCCTAGCAAAACAAATTTAAAAATGAACTTTTTGCAGTTTGGAAAGTGACAAGAAAAGTGCTGGGTGAATTAATGATTAACAGGAAGCAAATCAGGACAAATGCTCATTGTCATATAACTGTCCCATAAATAAATCAGAGTGGATGCTCAATAAAGACTGGTCATCATGTAACTTCTGCATAAGCTTTCTGTAAGCAAATTAAGATGAATGCTCAGTAAACAGGAAATCTGGAGGAGCCCTTAGTCTCAAATAAGGGAAACCCACTGCCAGCAGAAATGCCTCCTTGGCTATGAAGCTCACTGACAGGCTTTGGGCAAAATAGTTTCTCTATTTCTCTCCCCATCTCTCATAGCCCAACCTCATAACTTTCACAGGACAGCTGCAGGACTAAAACACACTCTGAGACTGCCTGGAGCTGATAGGAGTTGTAGTCTAAAACATCTGGAGGACATCAGGATGGTGAAGGCTGATATAAACAACCAAGGCTAATTGCACTTAACAGTTGTAATTGCTCAGAACATAAATTGTTCTGAGAAACATCCACAAAGAAATTTGCTTTCCTATAACTCCGTTAGAAGCAAAGCATCAGAGTGACATGAGGGAAATGCTGATAAGATGCTGTATCTCTGGCAGGCTTATGGGCAGCAGAGTAGCTACCCTTGACCTAATCTTGACCAGGGTGGATAAAAATCAATATTTTTTTTAAAAAATCAAAAAAATTGGATTTTTTTGATTTAAATCGATTTTTTTGATTTAAATTGGATTTTTTTAATAAAATGCTTTTTGAGGAAAACATATTACCATCCAAAGGTTATTCCATCATGAAATAAAGATTAGTTTTTTAATTTTGTAGTATAAGGTTGTATATGTTTAATTTTGGGGGTAAATAAATTCCATTAATCCATTCACAATGTCATGCTCTTCCAGAGGTTTTTGTAAGATTATTGGGCAGTTTCTCTGCCTACAAGATATTATCACAGGTGCTTGGTTTACTTTTGCAGTTCTCAAAACTGAATTTGACTCAACAGAGATCACATGCCTCTTCTTCACAGCAAAAATGTTATAACATGAACAGAGTTGAGAAAAAGACCTTAATCCTATTGTTCTACAAACCTATGAATACAGAAGCAACCCCTTCAGTGCTAAGTTTCAAGAAGTTCAGTGAATAGAATAGAAACAATATTTTTCTGATTGTTTGGAGTGGACAGTATTTAAGTTTTTCATGTGTAGGCTGGGCTGACAGTCTAAGTTTCTTAAAATATATATATTTTGTTTTTGTTTAGCCAAATTAGTTAACAAACATGGATGTTTGTTTAAGCAAATAACATTTGCTGAAATGTTATTGTTTCAGTTGAATAAATCTATTTAAATTGTTATTATTAAGGTAATGATTATTTTTCTCCTTCCTAAGTACAACAGTAAAGTTGTCCAAATATGAATGATTAACCTATTAAACTGGGGATAAAAAAAACTAATATGAAAAGTTGTTATTCTAAAAATCTTCATCTACTTGCATATTAAAGTTATACCAGCAAGAATTAGTCTTTATGACTAGTGATTTAAATCGTGATTTAAATCATGATTTAAATCAGTTTGATTTAAATCAAATCCACCCTGATCTTGACCAACAGGGAAGAACTGATTGAAGGAGTGGAAGTGGCAAGAACCTCGAGGGAAAGTGACCGTGTCATCTTGGGATTTGTGATAGAAATACATAGTCAAGTGTACACCATGGAAGGCCAAGTTCATGAAGCTCAAGCAACAGTTGGGTAGGGTGCCATGGGTAGACATTAAAGAGGGAGGGAGGTTATCAAAAGTGAAATACTCAAGGCACAGCCACAAGCTGCAGAGGGTGGGGTGGGGGCTGAGACAGCTAAAAGAGCACAACTGTGGCGTTAAAGGGGCATCTATGGGAGATGGGAGGAAGGCCACATTACCAGGGAAGGGCCATTGCTCACGGGTAGAGCACGTGGTTTGCATGCAGAAGGTCTCCGGCACTGTCTCCTGAGGCATCGCCAGTTAGGGCTGGGAGAGAGATTCCTGCCTGAAACCCTGAAGAGCCGCTGCCTGTCCGTGTAGGCAATATTGAGCGAGATGGGCCCAAGCCTACCTCGCAGGGTCGCTGTGTGGATAAAATGGAGTGCGAGGAGGGGGCGCGTGTGCACCACCTAGCGCTCCTTAGAGGAAAAAAGGCGGGCTATAATAAATGCAGCAACTGAGCTGATGAATAAGCCGCTTCTCTACATCCACGGAGGGGACTTTTTTGCCCCTTCTTCCACCACATTTTTTCTAACGCTTCGTTCCATGGCGGATCCGCCGCGCCAATTCCACCTCCCTCTCTCTCCCGCCCGTTGCTAGGGCGCCATGTTGGCGGCGGCGAGAGCCCCCCCGGAAGTGCTTCCCGCCGGCGGGGGGAGGCGGGGCGTCCGCTTCCGGGGCGTGGCGGCGACGGGGCTGCTGGGGAGTCTCCTCCGTGAGGGAGGCTGGAAATGGCGGCGGCTGGGAGGGGGGAGAAGAAGAAGAGGCGGAGGCGGAGGCGGCCGACCCGGGTGGAGAAGAAGCAGCGGCTGCAGCAGCACCAGGAGGCAGCCGAGGCCATCCTGCCGGGGACCCCCAGGCCGGGGCGCCGGGAATAAGAGGCGGAGCAGGCGACACCCCCGCCGCCCCCCCAAAGCACATGCGGTGAGGAGGGGGCGCCGTGATCTGGGTTGGGGGGTGTCGTTTGCAAGACAAGGTGGAGCCGGGGCTAAAATTTCCTCTCGTATATCTCCCCAGCAATTTTTTTAAAAAAAGCCCCTCACTAAACATGGCGCGCGATGGCCGGGGCCGGATCCCCCCCCCCCAATTTTGCTGCTGCGCCATTGCTCCGCCTTGCACGGACACGGAGCTGCCCGAGAGAGAATCGCGCCGCCGCCGCCCCGTGCCCGCGCTTTGCGTGCGCCTTCGCCCCGGGGAGGCTGCAAAGCGGTGCATGGCGCCCGGGGGGAGGAGAGGAGAGAGAGGGAAAGAGAAAGAGAGTCTCCTCCTTTTCTGTTTACTTCAGCTGCAAATGCAAGAAAGGGTGAGAGGGGGCCGCTGCGAGGAAGCGGAAATTTCGCGGGGGCCCCCGCGCCGCCCCGCAGCAGAGGATGGCGCGAGAGGAGGAGGAGTGTAGCGCAGGCAATCCTCCATCCATCCTGCGCTCATTGCAGAGAGGAGGCGGTGGGTGCCCTTATGCCAAATGAGGAATAGGTACTTGCAATGAGGCTGGGGTGCAGCCTGCTAGCCCTTGATTTGCCCAGATGGAGAGAAAATTGCCTTCCCCACCCAAAAAATAGCATCTAAGTAGAACTAAAGAGGCGCATAGGCAGAGGAGGTGCTTTCAGTCACGCTCCCCAGGGCGCATTCTTGTATGTAATAAATAAACATAAATAAATATGTTGTAATAAATAGCATAAACATCTCTGCCACCCTGTTGGCCTGACAGTGGCTGTACCCTTAGGATGCCCTCTGTAGATCCCTGCAGGGTGAGCAGCGTTGAAGGGCCTTGATAGAGTAGAAGATGCTGAGCTTTTACCTCTTTAGCTGCCTGCCCCATTCACTTATGTTTTGACCCCCCCCCCTTATTTCAATTGAATGAACACTGGTGAGGTATGAAAATGCCACCCTATCCATTTGTTGGGCACACATTTGTATACAGTAGCAGCTGCGTCTTTAGCAAAACAGCTGATACAAGTAAGTCCATCCCCATGTTCTGTTGCAGGTAGAATCTGGCCGAACCGTTAATCCGCCTCCTATAATTCCTTTGCTCTAAGCCCAGAGGGTGGGAAGTTACAGCATGTTTCCAACTCAGCCATAGATTTGAATCCCTTTTGGGACATATTTAGAGCACTTAATGTTGTGGCTCCATGTTTGGTGCCTAGGCCTCAGTCCCACCTAAGGCAGAGTGTTGCAAGTATGGTGTACCCTGCATGCAGTGAATGTTCTTGTGGAGTGCATCAAGCAATAGCAACTTCTGTTCTGAAGCTATATTATTAATAAGACTTTCTGTTCGCTAATCTTTCAAGCTGGTGCTGAGCTGTATAGTTCTAGCATCTTTGGGGCAGGGCTTCTCAATGCATTCTAGCTTTGTCTCTGGTGCTATCTGGGTCTATCCTGTTAGCTGCTTTTGCGGGCCTCACTTATCTGTCACCTGCACCTTCACATTAGGGCATCTGATGAAGTGGGTCGTTGCCTACAATAACTTCAGCAGCAGTTTTAAATGTGTTGGTTTTGAAGGTGCCACAAAGCTCCTTCCTTGGGTTTTCTTGCAAGTGGTTGACATGGCTGTCCTCCTGTTGGTGCCAGAAATACATGTTGTGCTCAGAACGGGACTGATGAGGGTTTTCAGCTGCTGAACTCTTGCTTCTCTTGCACCAACGTGTGTGCTCATGTTTACTGATTTTCTCAATCAGCTAGTGCATATGTGTATTTTTATTCATTGCATATTCATTTCTCATTTAACTGCACAATAAAACAATCCTTTAGATCATTGGTCAGACAAGTATGCCTGTATTTGTACCTTTGATTTGTTACTGCCTGGGCTTGCTTTCTTGATGGGGATATGTGTGTTCTTTTTCAGAGTGTTGGAAGCTAAAGCTACCAAAGAAGTCGAAAGAAAACTAAGCAGGTAAGTCAGAAATAAAAGGGCAGAAAATGACCTGAAGGGCATGTAGGAATTGGGAGCTTAGACAATTGACAGTTTGCGTGATTTGTTTTAAAGAAATGTGGTGACGCTTCCTTATAAAATGTAATTGAGCAGAGAGATCCTTTGTGAAGCGGCGTCCTCCACTTCTTTAAATATCTTGCCGAACATATTTTCTTTTGCTACATTTAAACTGTTGCCAGAAGTAAGCAAGAGCAAAAATGAATGCAGGGTTTGTTTGCTGTGTGTGTTTTTCATCCTTGCCTGGCCAAATGGATTTTTATTGGCTGGAAATCATCGCTGGCCTTGAACTCAACACAAGCCACATCTTGTGAAATAAACATTTGTTCCTTTCTATGTGCTGTATTAAGGAGTGTGAGAAGTAGCTGCTTGCTAATAGCCAGGGAAATTTGAAACTTCCCATTACTACAGTAGTAATAGAAACTTCGAAATTGGTTTAAGACTTTGGAGTGGGGATGGGGGGTAAATATCTGGCCAAATTATTTTTCAGTACTTTTGTGCTCCTCCTTTATCTTTGCAAAGAGGTAGGCCACTATTCCCATAGTGCAGCTAGGCAATTGAGAATGAGCAGTGCACTGCAAACATGTAGAAACTGTGCAAAGTATCTGGTCAAGTGCTCCAGTGCTTTCTGTTTTCTTGCATTACGCATATATGTCACATAGTATTCTTCCTGCACTTGTAAGGAACTGATCTTTTAGTGTGGCAGCGCCTACTCTTTGGAACTCCCTGCCTATTGATATCAAGCAGGCGCCTTCACTGTACTCGTTTGGGCGCCTGCTTAAAGCATTTCTGCATATGCATAGCTGCCAAGTTCTCCCTTTTTTAAAGGGAAATTCCCTTATGCTGAATAGGCTTCCTCGTGAGAAAAGGGAAAACTTGGCAGCTATGCATATGTAAGCCTACCCAGTTACATAGATGTTGATGTATTTTAGTTTCTTTTGCTTTTAATTATTTTGATATGTCTTTAATTGTTTTTAACTTTTTATTTAGGATTTAAATATTTATTGTATACTGCTTAGTAGTTTTGTAAACTGCTTAAGTGGTATATACATTTCGTTAAATAGAAAATAAAAGCACTTTTGATTAGGGATGCCTACTCAAATATGTTAAAAGTTGACCTGTGTTTTATTTAGTAATTTTAGCTTAACTACTGATTTTTATTACATTCTGTATTTTTTTGAAAACAGAAACACCTATGAACTTGAAAAAATAATTGTATGACATATTTGTATGACATATTTTATACACTATTTACAGTTAAGCCATCTACAGATGGTTAAATAATGATGTGTAGCCCCACGCAGACCCCCTCCCCTTGTCGCACTCTGTGTTTCATAACTCGTTACTTTTTATCTTTGTGTCGTCGCCCCCCCCCCCCCACTTAACTGGCCACAATTTGGCATTAGGCAATAGTCAGGAAGTTAATTATTTTAAACGTCTGTATACCTCATTTCAGCTATAACAGCCTCCCAAGCATACACCCAAATGTTGAAAAATGAAAAATGAATCTGTCAAGATTTACACAATTAAAAACAAGACATCCTAAAAAACCCTGACTGAGTTTACAGAGCAGAAATCAAGGCTACGACATCTTGCCTTGCTTTTGGGTTTTTAATATATTGTAACTGATAGTTCTGCACATCAGTAGAAGGTCAAGAAGAGTACCGTAGTTTGTTGTTAATCTACTGAACATTGTCATTTAATTCTTAGAAACACTGAACACTGCTGTAGTTTTTCTGGTCAAATCTGTTTCTGCAGGCGTGCTTAAAGTGAAACTGGCAGTTGAAGGATAGCATGTTTCATTACAGGAGGAATTTTATAGGGTGGCATGGGACTCCTGTCAAGTAAATGAATGGTCAGGGGCCTTACACCTCACTGGTAGAGAGCGGCTTAATTGCAATATCATTTTTACCCCTCTAATCTGTGCACATGTGCAGCTAGGGTAAATTTGGAATGATGGTACTACTTATACTGAAATCACCCAACCTGGCATCTCTGATGCTAAATAAATAATTGCAACAGAGGAAATGCTGACATAACTTAATGCCATCGAAGCATAACCTGCCACTGCTACACCCCTATTGGGGTTTAGAAATGAAACTGAATAAAGGACACAAACTTTCCTTAAAGCAATCACTGCCTAGCTGCATAAAAACAATATAATAAATGTTGCATTTGTGGTGAGGATGTTTAGAGTGTGTGACATAAGCTATCTGGCCAGATCTTAGGAGCTCATGCAAGGCAGCTCTGTAACAAATTTTCAGAGTATTCAATAATGGTCTGAGTCTCCTTCCTGAGCCAATTGCCGGTGCCTACAGCACTGTTCATGCTGTGCAGTGGTTCATCATAGACAGCCAGGAATCTTAATAAAACTAATCACTGAGCAGAGTTTCAAAGCATGTGGTCAGATCTAGGGCTGGGTGATAGCTTGTTTTCACTATTGTAATATATCACTAGCTAAAAATCTTGATATATCAATATATCACAATATCTGAAATAAGGAACTCTGCAGAGGCGAACAGGATAATGTCCTGGCAACTGCTACTACTTAGGGGTTTAAGACAGATCAATGACAATATTATCAATCATCTCACACTCAGTTTCATCAGCAGGCATGCCAAAATGCATCCCAACATACCAAATGGTGCTGTTCAGGACAATCCAAAGAGTGGCAATGAGTCATAGTGAATAGAAATAATCTGGAACTGCCACACTGCCAGCAGGTCTACTAGGCGGCAGAATCAACAATCAACAAGGGGGGGGGGCAGAAGCAGCCTGGCAGCAGTGGCGCAATAATCAGCAGCCTGTGAAGCCTTGCCACGGCAGTGGGCTGTGGTGGCAGAAGCGGTGGCAGCCTGCAAGGTGGCCTGCAAGGCCTTGCAGCAGTAGCAAAAGTGTTGACAGCCTGCAAGACCTTGTCATGGCAGTGGCCGTAGTGGCGGCCTGCAAGGCCTTGTTGTGGCAGCAGGAGACTAGCAGAAGCAGAGGTGGCCTGCAAGACCTCTCTGAGCCAGGTTGCCACAGCTTCTGCCACTGCCTCCAACTACCACCAGGAGTACTTGCAGACTGCTGCCACTTCTTCCCACCACAGTGAGGCAAGCCCCACTGCCTGTGTTGCCACAAGGCCTCACAGGCTGCCACTACTATTGCCACCATGTTCTGTCACCGCTGCAAGGCCTTGCAGGATGCTGCTACTGTCGTCTCCTGTCCCTGCCGCGAGTCTCCGCAGGCCTCTGCTGTGAGGATTTGCAGGCCACCGCTATTTCTGCTGCCAAATCCTGTTGCTACTGCAAGGCCTTGCAGCCACTTCCAGTCACTACCACAAGGCCTTGCAGTCCACTGCTGCTGCTGTTATATTCTATCACTGCCGTGAGGCCTTCCACACCGCCATCACTACTGCCACCACCTCCTGCCATGACCGCGAGGCCTCGCAGGCTGCCAATACTGCCGCCACCTCCCGTCACTGCCGTGAGTCCTCGCAGACTGCAGCTGCTACTGCCGTCACTATCACCACCGCAAGGCCTTGCAGGCTGCCACGGTTTGTGCTGCCATTGAAAGGCCTCGCAGGCTGCTACTGCTACTGCCACCAACTCCTGGCGCTGCCAAGAGGACTTGCAGGCCACCACTGATTGTGCTGCCACTGCCAGGCCTTGCAGGTTGTCGCCGCTACTGCTGACCCGTACCACGATCATGGCAAGCTGTTTCTGCTGCTGCTGCTGCTGCCTCCTTGCAGGCCTGCTGGCAGTGTGGCAGTCCCAGATTATTTGTATTCACTGTGACTCATCGCCATACTTTGGATGGTCCTGAATAGCACCATTTAGTAGCCAAGCCCAAAACCAAAAGTCCTATGGGGATGCATTTTGGCTTGCCTGCTAATGAAACTGAGTGTGTGATGATTGATAATATTTTTGTTTATCTGTTTTAGACCCCTAAGTAGTGGCAGTTACCAGGGCATTGTCCTGTGTGCCTCTGTATAGGTCCATACTTATTTCAGACATTGTGGTAGATTGCAACATTTAGCTGGTGATGTGAGGTTTAGCTAGTGATAACATTGCAGCGTTTAGCTGGTAAGTTATCACAATGTTTAGATATCGCCTAGCCCTTACACACATTGTGATTTGCAATATATTGCCAGCTCAAATATTATGAAACATTTATTAGGCTGTGAACTTCAAAGCAGTTTTGGATGATATATCGCCCAGCTCTAGTCAGATCTTGCCATTTGTTATGCCCTCTAAAGGCACACTGGCTTCAGAGAAAACTAATGATTTTCCTTTAAGGATCTGAATGAACTCCCTTGGCAAAAGATGCTGTTAAGGTCGTGGCTCAACAATTGTGCTTGTGCACTCTGTTTGGGGCAAAATTACTGACTTGTATGTTGAACCTTCAGGAAATTGTCCCCCCTCCCTTCAATTTAATAGATGTTTCTTTGCCATCTGAGTTGGCATGGAAACCCCATTGGATATACCTGTCTGACATAAACCCTCCACACTATTTTATTTCATAAGATCATTTATACCCTACTTTTGACCCTTTTGAAATTGTAAATCACAGCAGGGATGTGGGCGCACAAATCCCAAACAGCTGTGAAACATAAAAAAAACTGAAGAGCTGTTTTGACCTTGACTTGAGTGTGCAAAATGAAACAGACTTGTGGAACTTACTGCCCTGTGTGATAGGAACTACTACTGAGAAGGCCTGATTTTACGTCTCAGTCTTCCGCACTGTACAAGATGGCAGTACATATAATAGAGTCTCTTCTAATGACTGAAATGCCTGGGGTAGGTTTACAGGGCAGTGGAAACTTGGCCTGCAGCAGTTACTGTAGTGCAGAGATGTGTTGGGATTGCAACCCACAGCTGATTTATTTTGGGTTGCATCCAAAGTAGCTCTGAGTAACACATTCTGTCAGCGCAAGAGTTTCAGCTTGTGCACCGGGATGCCACTCACCCCTGCAAAATCTTTTCTGGGGTTCCCCAAGACTCTTTAGTAGATTTGGAGAGGGTGTATGGGGAGGAGGGGGAAAGTCCATCTGGGCAAGTAGACACCCTTGCACTGACTGGACTGTTAGTTGTGTACTGCCCATTATTATTACATTTAGGTCCCAGCTCTCTTCCAGGGAGCTCAGGGTGGAGCACATCATTCTCCCCCTCCTCATAACGTCCCTGTGAGGTAGATTAGGCTGATCAATTGTGGCTGACCTAAGGCCTCCCAGTGGCCTTCATGGCTGGGTGGGGATTTGTGCCCTGCTCTGCCATGTCTTAGTCTGCTTATAGGACTGCTGCCAAAATAGTTGGTGTGCCGTCCTTCTCATGAAAGAATTTAAAATATTTATAGCCTCACTCTTCATCGAATGTTTTCAATCCCAGAGTGTGTGTGTGTGGGGGGGAGTAATAAAAACAAACAAAGAAAAACAACATGCAGAAATTACAAAATCATATAAACAGGACCAATAAACAACCAAACAATTCTGTTATAAGGTCAACAGGCAAAATTACAACATACTATTTCCAATTTATTGAAGAACAGGCCTCAAGGTCAGCGGAGCTGCCAGCTAGCGATGTGCAGGTGGATTTGGTGGCCTCCTTATCTCCCTAGCAGCCAGCACAGGCAGTGTTCAGGAACCTTCAAGGTCTTGGCCTAAGTGGATGCTATAAATGACTTCCAAGTATTTGGAGGTTTACCATCGGAAGTTGTGATGAGTCAGAAGGGGCCGTGCAAGCAGCTCCATTTAACCCCTTCCAGTGCTTGCATGGTGCTTGAGTCAAGAGCAACACTGCAACATCCTCCTTCCATCATCATCATTATTATTATTATTATTATTATCATTATTTTATTCAGATGATGGCTTACCCCACCTTCCAACTTGATTGCCACTGCTGCTTGCCCATAACTCTTGCAGAGTTTCTAGCTTCCCTTCTTCTGGGTACCTTGAGTTCCAATGCAAGTCTTATAGACCATATTCTCATATTCCACTTCGCTTGCCCCCAAAGTAAGAGTGTTGTGAATGAGTTGACTATGTATGGATAGTTTGCTCAGCTCCATTGCTGGTTTGCGGGAGTCCTTGAGCCAGAGGTGATTAATGTTTGCTTAAGGGCTTTGTCATCTTGACCTCAAAGCTTGGAACTAATCATTAGTTGCATTTCTAAGATGGGTATTCCATAAATGCACCAAGCAAAAGGCACATAATTTGCATGAGGCCAGCTGCCTTAAGGCCTGGAATCTAGCACAGGCGGATGTCTGTTTCAGCTCTTTGATTTGCCCTTTTCTTCTTAAACCGAATGTTACTGGTTCTTGGGAAGATTGGCTTCTGCTTGACACTCTGATATTTGTGAATGAAATTGCCTGTTGAGCCTTTGTAAACAGACTGCCTGGGTGCTTAAACATACAAAGGGTATTCCGAAGGTAAAATACGAGCTCAGAGGTGTCCAGGGGAAAAGTTTGTATAGCATGTTTGCGTCATATGTGTATTAAACTTGCAAGATTTTGACCATATGCAGTCGAAGGCAATCTGGATGAAATTGTGCAAGTTAAATCCGAGCAAGGCAGAGAGATGGGGATATGCCTGTAGTATATCTCACTTTCAGCAAAGCATTAGACAGACACTTTGTGATATCTTTCTTGATAAGACAATAAAATA
This sequence comes from Zootoca vivipara, assembly GCF_963506605.1. Taxonomy (NCBI): domain Eukaryota; kingdom Metazoa; phylum Chordata; class Lepidosauria; order Squamata; family Lacertidae; genus Zootoca; species Zootoca vivipara. The sequence goes on along the minus strand of NC_083289.1, from coordinate 29,481,758 downwards.
CGGGCTGGGCTTTTGTTCCCTACCTAAGGCTACCCTCCTGCCTTTGATTTTCCTCAGTGATTCATTCCCTAGAGGTGCAAAGGACATGCTATTCTAAATATTTAACAAAAGTTATATACGGCTTGATTGTAAATAGAACCTCCAAGACAGGCATGTGCTTGTGCATCTCCATCCGTTTATCAGGCATGATCCCTAAAGGGGAGGCAGGAAAGCATCCTCACAGCCACTCTGAGCAGTGGATCTTGACAGAAAAGACTTAACACTGCCTCTTGCTTAAACTCCATGGGCACAAAAGGTTCTACTAAAGCAGGCATGTCCAAAGTCCGGCCTGCCGGTCAATTTAATCCGGCCTCCAAGACAGTATATGTCCTGGGGTAAAATCCTAAAAAAAGCTCACCCACTTTGGGGTAAAATTGTAAAAGCTCACCAACTTCAATCCTAAAAAAAAGCTCACCAACTATGGCCGCCCTCACGCATGTTCACTTCATCAAATCTGGCACTCTTTGAAAAAAGTTTGGGCACCCCTGCTCTAAGAGGTTTATGACCGATATTTAAATGATCAATACAAAACAATTAAAAACAGGTATTTTAAAATATAAATAAAATATAATTAAAATCAGACATTCAGCAAAAAACATTTAAACATATGTCTGGATACATGCCTGAACCAAAATATTTTTAGCAGTGCAGAAAAGAGTACAGCAAAGGCACTTTTTCTGATGTCACAGTGTTGCCTGAGTATTGTTACTGCCTAAGTGTCAGGTGAGAGGCAGTGTTAAGAGTGGCGAACCAGGACCGGGGAGGCCAGGGGTCCAGTCCTCACTCAGCTATGACACTCAGGAATTCAAGTTTTAGGATATCTGCTCTGGTTTTGGTCTTATTCTCAGTGGACTGTGTGGTATAAAACATAGAAAGTATTGAATCTTTTGTGCCAGTTACAGTTGGTAGCATATTGTGCAGTTTTCAAAATTCCCAGATCTCTTTCAAATCTATCTTGAGTGTATGCATGCTCCTAGTTTAACTGAAGTTGGTAGAAAAGATCGCTTTCTTAGTTTGTCTTGTATAGTTCTGTGATAGACAGCACCTGCCTTCAGCACCTAATTACTTCCATATGAAGCCAAGTTTATCAGATGATTTTTAGTGTGTGTGCATTCAGTTGTCTGGGCTTCTTTGAACTCTGGGTGTGAGCTGATCCCTGGGTGTGGTCTTGTGCAGGCAAACCTCATTATCTGTGGATTACAGTAAATCACCTCCCTATCTGCTTGTGCTTATGCATATGCATGCTGCTTTATAACACCACTAGCCCAGTGGGTCCCCACAATTTGGCCTGTCAAGTTGTAATGCAAGCATGAATTGCATAGGGCAACACACACACACACACACACACACACACACACACACACACACACACACACTGTGATTGCTTGGATCTGTTGACTACTTGGGTAAATGTTACACATCTGTAAAAGGTTTTCAGTGGAGCATATTATGAGGGGGACAAACATGCTTGCTTTCAGTCTAATTTACTGTCCCTGTAATTGCCTTAAATTGAGACTTTGGGGTTGGTTGGTTGCAACAAGATGCGATAATTGAGGACATGTGGCACTTAAGTGGGTCAAAATGAGGCCAATAAAACTAGGAGTAGAATTCCATTACAGCTGGAAGGGCTTCATAAAGCAACAGTTGTCAAGCTGTTTGCTTAGACCCGTTGAGTCAGGCTAGCGCCATCTTGCGGAGTCTGCTGTGCCTTTTTGTTGATGCAGGGAGCAGACTGACTGACTCGGCAGCAACTTGAACCCCCTCCCAGTCCCCACCTTGCCCTACCAGGACCAAGCTATACCTAGCATGCAATCATGTGCCACCTTGCCCAATTCTAGCTAATCACAGGCTGCAATCTTCAGTGGAGCACAGAGCAGGATGAAAAGGCTCCTTAAGCTTTCTGGCTGCTTTCTACTCTAAATAACTCTTTCCCCAGCTATGTTCATGGAGGTAAGCGACAGCTCACTTAAGGGGAGAAAGGCAGCTGAAAAGATTAAGCAGCCAGCCCCCTCTGTCAATGCCCTGTGATTGCAGCTGCCTTTTGTCAATTAATGCAGGTGGAGTGTCCTGAGGGTGGGTCTGTTTCCTGCTCTCAGTGATTCACCTTTGTCTTCTTCAGCACAAGTCCCATGTGGAAGGAATTTGTTTGGAAGAGAGCCACCCATGGCAATTCAGAAAGTGATTTCCTGGCCTTGCCTGTTGTCGTTTGGCTTAATGACCCTCTCTACTTCAATGCAATTTTCATATTTCCCCCTTACTTTTAAGGCAGTTATTGTTCTAGCGTCATCTACATATCTTACTGTTTTAAGATCTGTCCCATTCCTTTTTCTTGATGTGTTATGGCTTTTTCAGTTGCGAGCCTCTGAGTGGTGCAAAATTTAGTCCTGATTCAGTTATTTAATTAATTTGAATGGCAGGAGCTGTAAATACATAGACAAAGTTGTTTTGTGGTTTTGGAAATGTGACAGACCCCTGGCCTTTATTGCAGTTCTCACTGACGCTGATGCCTTTAGCTGGGCAAGCTGGTGTATGCCTTCTCTTCCACACCCAACCTTGTATGCTTCTTGTGAGGGCAGAACACAAAATATTTCACCATCCTGCAGGCCTCTTATATTCGCTGCCTTTCCCCCAAACCCCACGGCCTCTTTTTTTTTTGGTTGCTAAGTTTGTGAGAAGTGGAGGGTTTGTTGCTTGTGCAGCTTAGTTGCCAGCACTTTCTTGGGCTGCCCTTCCTTGGTTTGGGACCCTGTGAGGCACTCCAAACCTTCCTTACCTCTGAAAACCCCTTCGTTTTCAGTGGGCAGCAGTTCCTCCTTTCCCTTGTTTCTAGTTTTGCCTTGGAGTAAGTGTAACAAATCAAATATTGGCGCATAGCACTTACCAGATTAAAAAATATATTGCCTGATTTGCACCTTGTTAAAAGCATTTCTAGTCTCAATTCAAACTGAACTAAAAATGCACTCTATAATTCTTTATATGCTTGTAGAATTAAAAGGTATATATAGGAAGATACTGCTAGGATTATTAAAGTTGGAGTGACAGACATCTTAATGCTTTTCAATACAGTAGGCAGAACTGGACTTTTAATTCCTAGCAAATTAGTGTGTGTTGTATCCAAGTAAATATTACCCAGAGTAGAATGAATTGGGGTCCATGCCCCGCGGGGAAGACGTTGGCTGTGTGTCTTTGTGAGGTCTAATTGCAGCCCTATCCTCAGGGAATTGGTGCAAGAGGAGGAAGAACAGTTGATGGAAGAAAGGAAAAAGAGGAAAGACGACAAGAAGAAGAAAGAAGCTGCTCAGAAAAAGGTGAGTCAGAGACTAAGGCACTTGGTGGGTTGTGATGGCCACCAACTTTGGCGGCTTTGAAATGGGCTTAGACCAGACATGTCAAACCTGCGGCCCTCCAGATGTTTTGGACTACAATTCCCATCTTCCCCAACCACTGGTCCTGCTAGGTAGGGATCATGGGAGTTGTAGGCCAAAACATCTGGAGGGCCGCAGGTTTGACATGCCTGGCTTAGACAAATGCATGGAGGAGAAGGAGACTCTTGATGGCTACTAGTCATGATGGAACAGCAGGAGCATCTTATTGGCCACTGTGAGAAACAGGGTGCTTGACTGAACAGGAGCCCTTTGATCTGATCCAGCTTCAGGGCTCTTTTACGGGCCTAAAATGTATGTGTTTGTGAACCTCGCATTGCATGTTTATCAGATGACTTCAGCCTTTAATGCTGGGAGTTCTTTGCACATAGGGGGAGAAGCCTTCAACTTTAAAGGGGTCTGACTACAGTTTTATAGGGAGGAGGGGAGACAACCTTGCCAGTGTGGTGTAGTGGTTAAAAGCGGTAGACTCGTAATCTGGGGAACCGGGTTCAACGTCTCCGCTCCTCCACTTGCAGCTGCTGGGTGACCTTGGGCTAGTCACACTTCTCTGAAGTCTCTCAGCCCCACCCACCTCACAGGGTGTCTGTTGTGGGGGAGGAGGGGAAAGGAGATTGTTAGCCACTTTGAGACTCCTTCGGGTAGTGATAAAGCGGGATATCAAATCCAAACTCCTCCTCTTCTTCATATTTATGTTGAGAAAGGATGCATATGCTGATAATGCCCTATAAGCTGCCAGTTTGTGCCCAGTGTTGGGAAAGCGTCTCTGATAATCATTAATTGGGTTGTTGTTGTTTTTCAGGCCGCTGAACAAAAAAACAAAGGTGAGTTATTTCATGGTCATTGGCTTGGCATAACTTTGATATGACTCCTCTTTGTCTGGTGAAGAGCTTTGAATGTGCCTTTGGTGGGCTGGAGATTCTTTCATGAGAAAGCCAGAAAGGACAGAATAGAATAGAATAGAATAGAATAGTTTATTGACCAAGTATCAACCCTCCTTGGAATTTTGCTTCGACTACATTGCAATGTAAAGAAAAATGATGGCACAAGGAAAAAAAGCTATTCCTGTGCCTAGACGTTTTTGTATATAGAGTCCTGTACCGACGTCCAGATGGAAGTAAATCAAACAAGTGATGACCAGGATGTGAAGGGTCTACAGCAATTCTCTCTGCTCTCTTCCTGACTCGAGCAGCATAAAGTGTCTCTATTGGAGGCAAACTAACACCAATTACCCTCTCTGCAGTTCTTACTGCTCGTTGGAGCCTCTTCTTATCCAGCTTAGAGGCTGTACCATACCAGACAGTAATGGAATTACAGAGAACAGTTTCAATAGTACCTCTATATAATTGGACCAGCGATTCTTGGGGCAGATTAAATTTCCTTAGTTGTCGCAAGAAATACAATTTCTGGTGTACCTTTTTAATCATAATATTGATGTTATCTGACCAATTCAATTTTTGAGAGATCATAGAGCCCAAGAACATAAAGGACTCTACCACTACAACCATGTTACCAAGAATGGAGATTGGCAATGAGATGGGAGGATGCCTTCTAAAATCAATTATCATTTCCACTGTCTTTTGGGCATTTAGCACAAAGTTTTTCTTGCTGCACCACGAGACAGGGTGGAAGAGATGAGCAAAGAACTTTGAAATAGGAGAGGAGGAAAGTGCATGGAAGAGAAATCCCCCCCATGCCTTAACTCAGGCACCCCCAAACTCGGCCCTCCAGCTCTTTTGGGACTACAATTCCCATCATCTCTGACCACTGGTCCTGTTAGCTAGGGATGATGGGAGTTGTAGTCCCAAAACATCTGGAGGGCCAAGTTTGGGGATGCCTGCCTTAACTCTTGTAGTTCAAACCCCTTTGCTAGTTGTTTGAGGATGGAGAGCAAAGTCCTCCTCCCCAGACCCAGTGGTCCTCCTTAGATACCAGATATTGCTGCACATTTTGAATGCCTGCATCCTGTCTAAAAGCAGGAAATTTGGAACAGCATCCAAGGATGTCCACCTGCTTGCACAACAGAAATTGCTTGTGCAATGTAGCTTCTGGTTTCTTTGATTTCCCCCTCCTGCGCCCCTCCAATGCGCTCACAAAATTGCTCTGGAGGATCCCCAAAACTCTGGAGCATATTTTTGGGGTGTGGGTAGAGCTTCAGGGGAGGAATGGAAGGAGAAGCCCCATTGCAAAGGCAGACACCTCATACTATGTTGGCTCTCACCTTTGGTTTTTGGGTTTTTTTTTTAAAAAAAAAAACCTGTATCCTGAACTTAAATTTCTCTCATTAGGAGATACCGTATTTCCAAGATAGAACTGCAGATTGCACAAATGCATTTGCTCTGCAAATCTTTTGTTGAGCAGATTGATTTTTTTGTGTCCCTTGATGTCTGGAGTCATCTAATGTTTTGTTTCAGATTGCATTAAGTGCAAAGCAGAGGAAAAGAGGGACTTGGGGGCAGTTATAAGGCTTTAAAAAGGCTTCCTTCCTTTCGATTGAATTTTACTTTTCTCATGAGTGAAACTGGCTAAGAGTCCTGTTGGCATCATAAGGGTGCTCTGAGTAGTATATTCCAAAATATTAGGCATCTTAGATTGATTAGGAAACAAAAGCTTCAGTGCACTCTAAACTAGTATACTTAAGAATGGTGCATTTTGAATATAGGCTAATTTGCTTCAGTTAAGGGTATCAGACCAGCTTGTAGTACACACATGCCCAGGGTGGATAAAAATTAATTATTATTTTTAAGAATTAAAGGTGCCTCTTTAATTTAAAAAAGCATTAATAGGCTGATTTAAAAGAAAAAGAAATCTGAACCCATATAAGTCACAGTCTTTTTGGTGGAATTACTTTAATAAGTGTACATAGGATTCAGCTTTAGCCTGCAAGTAAGTGATCTTGCTTAGTCTACTTACATGTGTACAGATGGGTAAACAAAAGACTATTGTTTTCTATTGGTTATAATTTTGCAGTGCAATGCTAATATGGGCAGTATTGCAACAAATTCTGGATTTTGCTTCTTGGCTTGTAATTAAGGCCCTGCTTAATTACAGACTGCAATGCTTTAAACATTATAGTGCCTAGTCAGTATGGATTTTGTTCAGGAAGTATGTATACATTTTGAAATTGGAAAACTGATTGAAGGCTGCAATCCACAGGCAGGTGCAGGAATGCTTTTGAATACCGATTGCTGGGAACCACAGGAGGTGAGAGTGTTCTTGCTCTCAAATTCTGCTTGCAGGTTTTCCACAGGCATCTGGTTGGCCACTGTGAGAACAGGATGCTGGACTAAATTGGCCCATTTGGCCTGATCTAGTGGGCTGTTGATGTTCTTAGGGGATCTTGTACTGTCCCATAGCTAGGTCTGTGGCCCTCACCCTACTTTCAGCAGATCCTCAGTTGGCCTTTTGCCATCTTTAGGATTGCTTTGACAATCAAATTAGTCTTTCTTAAGGTTTAAATCAGCAGCAAACTGATTTAAGCAGGGGTCAGCAAACTTTTTCAGCAGGGGGCCGGTCCACTGTCCCTCAGACTTTGTGAGGGGCTGGACTATATTTTTTAAATAAAAAAAATATGAACTAATTCCTATGCCCCACAAATAACCCAGAGATGCATTTTAAATAAAAGGACACATTCTACTCATGTAAAAACACCAGGCAGCCCTCACAAATAACTCAGAGATGCATTTTAAATAAAAGGACACATTCTACTCATGTAAAAACATGCTGATTCCCGGACTGTCCGCGGGCCGGATTGAGAAGGCCTTAGTTTGGGGAGGCCTTAGTTTGGGGACCCCTGGTTTAAATAAATTACCCTACTGGAGCCTGGTGACATGTTTCGTTTGTTTGTTCCAATTGTGATGGATGAATCAGAATTGTAGAGTTGGAAGGGACCCCAAGGATCTTCTGGTTCAGGGGTCGGCAAATTAAGGCCCAACACAAGCGGCCCACGGGGGTCGTTTAACCGGTTCCTGAGCCACCCGCCCAGCGAGCCCCCCCACACTGCACTAAATTGGTGCAGCACGGCCCGGGGACTCGCTTCCTCGGTGCCGGAAATCGCGTCTGTGCATGCGCAGATGCCGGAAATCACATCAACGCAGATGCTCCAGCCCACCGAGGGATCTCCACTGGAGTGAACCAGCCCAGGCAAGGTAAACCTTGCCGACCCCTGCTCCACAACCTCCTGAGGGAGACCATTCCACTGTGGAACAACTCTTACTGTCAGAAGGTTTACCCCCTGATGTTTAATCGGGACCTCCTTTCTTGTCATTTGAAGCCTTTGGTTCAAGTTGTGTGACATGTCTTGAGATATTTGAAGGTAGCTATCATATCTCCTCTCAGTAAACATACCCAGCTCCTTCAACCCTTCCCCATAAGGCTTGATTTCCAGACCCTTGATCATCTTGGTTGCCCTCCTGTGTGCACATTCCAGCTTGTCAACATCTTCATTAGATTAAAACTTTCTTTTCTATAAAGTTGTGGGAAGTGCCCCTTTTCTTATTGAAACTAAAGTTGGTTTCCTTTCACATCAGAACTCCCAGAAAATCTTGCACACACTTAACTGTGCTTTGGTGAGCCATTGCTGTTTATCTGTGAAAGGGCAGGTATTTCCTGTCAAAAGCCCCCACCTTGCCTCATTTCCTGTTCCTTCTCATGGCTCTAGGGGAGTCAACTGCAGCTATCCATCCTCCCCAGGGGCCTCCATTGGAACTTGTGCGTTTTGCATGTCTCATCTTGGTGATATGAAAGCCACATGTACCCTTTAGCACCCCCAGACTGGCAGCTCAGTGAGGTACTCAAAAGGAAAGTACGTTGCTATGTTTGTAAGTGACGGTGAAAGCAAAGAGGTCTAAATGCAGCCTGCTTTGTGCCAGAAAAAGGAGTGAAACCAACACTTGCAGGGTGGTTCTTCAGCTAGTGAAACTGTTTCCTGTCTGCACTGAAGATGTTGAAGCAGCTGTAGTTTTTTCATGCCTAAGTGAGGACTTGAGAGAAGAGTTCTCCTCATTAGCCCTGTAAAACTATACCCTTCTGGCAGTTAAGTGATGTTTATGCAGCACATTGGATGTGCTTCTTCTGATCTCTATTGTAGAGTTTTTTAAAAATTTAAAAACAGGTTTTTTAAAAAAATTAAGACAAACAAGGCTTATGCTTCTTGAAAACATGTTCTTTGCTCATTTTCCTTGCTGTTAAGTTTTGAGGCAAGTCAAGGGCTGCACAACTGCTTTAAAGTTTCTGTTTAGTCCTAAGAAATTTTCCAGGGAGAAGTGGAAGTGGGAAATTGAATGGTTTTCTTATGAAAGTTAACTGAAGCCATCTTTGAGCATGCAAGTGTGTGAGCCTGGGTTGCATTGGAGACAAACAGGCCAATTAAAATCACTCACCTCTAGTAACTCGGACATACATTGGTAATTGAACATGAAGCTCACCCCACAAGTCTGCCTTTCCTCCATCCTTCTTTTTTGCTTTTACTTTCTCCTTTCTGACTACCAACATTGAGTTCCTCCTGGCGTCTGTTTCTCCATGAGATTTGTCCAGGCCAAACTGTCTTTTTCCCCCAGAGATGCTCAAGCCAGCTGTTTATTCTGTTCCTGGCCCCTTCGCTCTAAGCCATCATTCCCATCATCCCAGCGGTTCCATTGCCACTGGGGAAGGGGAGGGTTTTCCAGCAAGAGCAGAAACCACTTAGTCTGTCATGTATATAAAGCATACAGTCAAACCTTGGAACTTGAACATAATCCGTTCCGGAAGACCATTCGACTTCTGAAATGTTCGGGTTCTGAAGCATGGCTTTCGCTTGGTTGCAAGAGCTTCTTGCACTCAAGCGGAAGCCACGTCAGACATTTGAGTTCTGAGGAGCGTTCCGGGTTTTCGGCGTTCAGGAACTGAAACGTTCAAAAACGGAGCTGTTCGAGAATAGAGGTTTGACTGTATAGCTAACGCCTTTTTAAACCCCTTGTGTAAGTTCTATGTTTTAGAAGTCTTTTTAAGAACAAACAATTGTGTGTTTTGTTGAATAAATATTTGTTCTTGTTTTTAATGGTCTCCTAAAACGATTTACTAACAACTGCTCTTCCTCCCTCTTCTCTCCCCCTCCCCCTCCCCCATCAAACATCTTGCTTTGGGCAAGTGCAGTGCCGGAACCTGCCAAGCCCAGTGTCAATCAGCTATTACCTGCCACCTCCACTGCCGGCACAACCACAGCAACCAGCGGTGTTGGTGGCAATAATAATGCCAAGAGGGCTTTGGTCAGCAGTCAGCAGCAGCAGCAGCAGCAGTCGTCATCCTTGCCTCGATACCCACCTCGTGAAGTCCCTCCACGGTTCCGGCACCAGGAGCAGAAGCAACTCTTGAAGCGAGGGCAGCCACTGCCGGGGATCGCTGCAACCCTGGGGGCGGCATCTAAACTGCTGAACGGCCAGTCCGAAGGGAGCCCAGTAACAAGCGAGCAACCTGCAGTGGGTGGCGAAGGGCAGAGCAGCAGCAAAAAGCAAGCAGGTGAGGAGGAGGCGGTGAAGACCTCCCAATGAAAGGGACAAGTGCCTGTAAACTCTCTGGCTCACTTGGCAGGGGGGCTGCATGCCTTGGAGGAAGGCCTAACCCAGCTCTTTTCCATGCTCCTTAAGACCCATTTATAAATGTCACAACTGCAGAAACCGGATGTTCTTTTCTTGTGCTTCATGCCAAGACTGCAGCTGCAGAACCTGCCAAGGCACAACACATGGTCTCTCTGCCCTCAGCTCTGTCACCTGCATTTCCACACTTGGGGGGAGTGGAGCGGGCAGGAGGAATACACTTGCTGGCGTCAGTTCTTCCTTCACACTTGTGACCAGAAGATCGCTAGAGAGTTTCTCCACTTAAGAACATAGTACTGTTCTCAATGTAGGAGGAAGGTTGGTGCACCCATTGCGTGACTTAACATTTTGAAGAGGAGCATAATGGGGGCACATGCTTTCTATATGCCAGCAGTTTACTCTCAGAGTGATAAGAAGCTGGATGCTAAGAAGTCTGCATGGACAGCAAGCCGTTGTAGGCACTTGTCAGATAATCAGTGAGACCAAGAAGGTGGATGAATCTGGGCAGGGATGAATTGACCATTGCGAGACCACAGCAGACCAGAGAAGGCCGTAATAGTCTAAGCAAGAGCTCCAGAGCTTGCCCAGAGCTCTTAACAAGAGGGAGGGGCCAAGATGAGCTCCATAGCCAAGGCGCTCTCCCACCATTCCACTAGCTGCACTTCAGCTACCAGTGGGATGTGGTAAGACACCCCTACTGTAGATCTTAATGAGTGGGGAAGGGGGAGAGGCAAGTCATTTTAGGTATCAGGGCTCATTTCACGTGGAATATATGGACATACCTGTGCCTGCCCCTTTGGGCAGGCTCAGGTATGTCCCTATATTCCAATATGCAAGTACCTAAGCCATGTACGTTTGCAACATCTTGTGGTCCTAGTTTTCCAGAATTCTAGAGTCTTCTTGCCTCTGTTTCTTTGCTCACTGTACTGAATCTTTCTTTTTTGCTGTACCATTTCCAATGATCATGAGATGTCTTGTCTCCTCCTCCTCCTCCTCCTCCTCCTCCTCCTCCTCCTAGATCTGAACCACAGCACACTAGGATCCCATTATGAGAACTCTCAGTGGGGAACAGTCTCTTCCAGTGGTGACTCCAGCACAAACTGGGATAAAGTTATTGTAGACGGCTCAGACAAGGAGGCATGGCCCTCAATCACTGGCAGTGACGTGGAGCTGGCTTCAGAATGTACGGACACTGACTCTGCTTCTGCCTCGAGTTCTGGGTCGGAGAGGAACCTCGTCGCCATGGCTTCAAGGGGCCCAGGCAGTGAAGTGAATGGCCTGCGGAACGGCGGCAGCGGCCACTGTCCTCAAGCCAAGTTCGTCAACAGTAGCAACAGCAATAACGTGGGCAACGGGAGCGTTGGCAGGTCGTGGGGCGCGTCCCTCGGCTCCCTCGTGAGCTCCTGCCCACCGATGCCCGCCGATGCTCCTAATGGCATGTCAGAAAGTAGCAACAATAGAATGAACACTTGGAGCGCGCTCAACTCATCCAATGGAGGATTAAATCCCAGCACTTTGAATTCCAACGGCCACCGCAGTGCCTGGCCTGTCTTGGAGAACAATGGGCATGCCCTGAAAGGGCCCGGAGGAAGCGGTAGCTGCAGCACAGGTTTAGGTCAGATAGCGAACAATCAGAGTATGAACTCGTCCAGCCTTGGCGGCTCCTGGGCCAGCCTCCAGGAAAACTGTGATCCCCAAGCGAATGGTACAAGGAAGGCTTCGCGGAGTGGGCAGCCTCAGAGCCTTAACCCCGAAGTGAATGGACCAAATAATAATAACACTACTAACTTTATGACCTCTAGTTTACCAAACCCTGCTGGTTCGATGCAGGTGACTGAACCGGCAAGTAGTAATACAGGGCCTGGGGCCTGGTGCGTGAGTGCCAAGAGCAGTCGGCCTCAGGCCCAGGCCTCCTCTCCAGTAATAAGCAGCACTTCCGTTTCTCACCTGAGCAATGGTGAAGCAAAAAATGGTGGAACTCCCAGTACTCTGTGGGGCACCTACAGCCCCACTTACTCCGGAGACACCTGCTCAAACAGCCAAGCCAATAGCGACACTGTGAATGCAAACCTAATGCAGCCTGGGCTCAGCGGGACCAGCAGCACTAACTTTGAAATCAATGGGGAGAAAGGAGCAGGGGCGTGGGAGGCGGCAGGCGGGGGGGCCAGCGCCCAGAATGTGGTGTGGGGGGGTGGGATTGGAATGGGGTCTGGAGGAGGAGGAGGCGGGGGCCGGAGGGGTCCTGCCCAAAGCACCACCTTAGCCGACGGAGAGTGGAACAAACTTCCAAGCAACCCCCACGCCTCCAAGGGCGGCAGTGGGAACGGTAAGAAGTTTACAAACATGCGGAAATCTTCCGAGGAGGAGAGTGCCGCAGTCGACATCCAGAGTTTTGCAGCAATTCAGAATGTGGAGCAGAACGGCGGGTGGACGAAAAGCAGTATTGCGGATAGCGACGGCAGTACCGAGAGCCCCGAGGAAAGATCCGCCGCGGAAGGGGCGAACCGCGAAAGGAGGAAAGCTGACCAGCACGCGTTGCTCCAAAGCATAGTGAACAGGACAGATCTGGACCCCCGGGTCCTTTCCAATTCCGGTTGGGGACAGACTCCGATCAGACAAAACACTGCCTGGGACACAGAGGTTTCTTCAAGAGGGGAGAAGAAGGCTGACAATGGGACGGAGGCCTGGGGGGGCTGTGTGGCCCAAGCCTGCGGCTCAGGGGGCCCCACGGAGAGGTCCAGCCTGCATGGCAACAACGCTCCATCCAGCCAGGGTTGGGGCGATCCAAAGTCTGCTACAAGGTGGGGGGACTCCAAAGTCTCCGGCACCCAGGGGGGGTGGGAAGAGGGCTCTGCTTCCACTGCACAGGCCAAGGGCAATCAATCATGGGGGAGCGGCAAAGAGGACAGATGCTCATCATCGCAGTGGAGCGACCCAGACAAGCTCAAGCAGGGGTGGGGAGATGGGCAGAAGGCAAGCCCCGGGTGGGCGGCCCCAGCTGTCGACGGCTGGGGGGAGAATCTGAGAAGCAATCATTGGGGCGAGGTGAAGAAATCCAGTTCCGGCAGCAGTGACAGCGACAAGTCGACCTCTGGCTGGAAAGAGCCAGGCAAGTCCGGCGCTGCGCACTGGGGGGGAGGCGGTGGCAACAACGCCAAGCCAACGAGCTGCACGGGATGGGAAGAGTCTGCCAAGCCAAGCCAAAGCCAGGGGTGGGGAGAATCTCCTAAGCCAAGCCGCTCCCAGAGCTGGGGGGGAGAGGCACCATCCAAGCCCCCTCCTTCCCCAGACTGGAGCAAGCAGCAAGAGGTGGGCTGCTGGGGGGCACCGTCTGCAGCAAGCAAGCCACCGGCCGCAGGATGGCTGGGAGGACCAATGCCGCCTGCAGCCAAGGAAGAGGAGCCCACCGGATGGGAGGAGCCATCCCCCGAGTCCATTCGCCGCAAAATGGAGATTGACGATGGAACTTCGGCTTGGGGCGACCCGAGCAAGTACAACTACAAGAATGTGAACATGTGGAACAAGAACACTCTGAACAGTGGCACTGGCTGTTCAGACCAGCAGGCACAGGGAGTGCAGCAAGGGCTTTCTTCAAGCGCCATGAGCAGCATGGAGACGGGTGGCGGCAGTGGCAGCAGCTCTGGTAAGGCTCCATTTTCCATGATCTGCCCGACTGAGGCAACCCTCAGGCTCTACTTTGTTGGGGGGGGAGGAGGTTACTAGAGTGTCTATTGAAAAGCATTGTTATTTTTTTCGCTCCAAAAAGCTAGCGGGAAGTCAAGAATATGCCATGGCTTCCAGGTGTGGTTTGTCTAGAGTAGGCATCCCCAAACTTCGGCCCTCCCGATGTTTTGGACTACAATTCCCATCTTCCCCGACCACTGGTCCTGTTAGCTAGGGATCATGGAAGTTGTAGGCCAAAACATCTGGAGGGCCGCAGTTTGGGGGTGCCTGGTCTAGAGAGAAACACACCATCTTCCCACGTTCAGGTATCACAAGTCAGACTCCGGCTCATTTCCTGGTGGAGCAAACAGGAGCAGGGCAGAAGCAAAGCAAGCACTGTATTAGCTGCATTGCACAAGCATGCTGCTCATTTGTGTTTAACCATTGTTTGTTTTTAAGCTATGGTTTAAAGTTGGGTGCAAACCATGGTTTATAAAATTGTGTAGAGAAGTAGCCAGAAAATCATTCAGTGGTACATCTCAGCCTTGTCAAATCAATGAAAACTCACAGTTGTTGAAAGGTCCTGGGAGATTTGCAGAAGGTTGACTGATTTTGGTGTCTTGCCTTCCAAACAATACAAAGATACCACCACCACCCTTCAGCTGCCTTCTAGTCAATTCCTACTTGTATTTTGTTTTAATTGCAAGGAGCAAAATAAGAATTTATATCCTTGCCTGTGAATATTTTGGGGGGATGAACAAGTCACACATAGCATTTTTCTTGCTTATTGATCAACAGGCATTAACACAGCAAATGGGGCAACCCTATCAGATGGGCAGGGTATAAATATTATTATTGTTATTATTGTTATTATACGATCATCTTCTTTGAAGATCAGTTTGTGTTGGTGGTAGGATAATGTGAGCTTTCCGTTTGGTAGAACAGTTTTCCTCACAATGGAACTGAAATTGTTACTAAAAACGTCACTAAATTTTCTTTAAAGAATCCAAGTTAGCCTAGCCAAGTGTTCCCTGGCTTTGGGACCAGCTAATAATGTGAACCTCTTTTGAAAGGTTGGGGAGAGCCTCTTCCTGCTCCTGTTACTGTAGACAACGGCACATCAGCTTGGGGCAAGCCTGTTGATGCTGGTACTAGCTGGGGAGAATCGGTCGGTGATGCTATGAGTGCCGGTAGCTGGGGGAACACATCTGCTGGGCAGCAGGCTCCTCATAAACCTGGTACGTGCTTTTCTAGGTGGGCCGGAAGTGGGGAACTTGACTAGGGAAGTTTCCAGCTGTCAAGATCTGGGGGGTGTGGGGAACCAAGGGTGTGTTTGTTTGGAGAGCTGAATTAAGAAGGGAGGCCCTATGACTTGGGTCTGGGAGATCTGGGTTCAGATCCCTCTTTTGTCATTGGCTGCTGTTAGCTTGACTCACTCTTGTTCTTTGTAAAATGTGAGTCACAGCTTCCCAGTTGATAGTGCTGCATAGTGGCTATAGTGGGGGGGGGCTTGTTGTATCTGATGAGGAAAGAGTGAATTCTTTTTCATCACAATCAGGACCTAAGTCTATGCAAGTTCCAGATGGCTGGTGTGGGGGCGACATGCCTTTGCCAGGAAGCCATCAGTCGAACTGGGAGGAAGAGGACGACGTTGAGATTGGGATGTGGAACAGCAACTCTGCCCAAGAAGCCAATGCCTCTCTACACTGGCCACCATACCCTAAAAAGATGCCTTCTAAGGTAACCGAGTTTAGCTGCATAGCAAGACAGAGAAAAGCTCCCTCTACCTGTAAACTACCTGAAGCCTGTGCCCCCATTAAAGTCCTATGTCGGTGTGGATCAGTAGTCATATATCTAATAATGAACTTTCTACGCTGTTTGTGGTTACTTGTAGGGAACAATGAAAAATGGAAACAAGCAAGACGAAACGTGGATAAATCCATTTGTGAAACAGTTTGTGAATCTCGGCTTCCATGTAAGTCCTGAATTGGGGAGTGCCTGGCAGGGCAAGGACTCATCCCATGGCAATTCATTCTTTTTCCAGCCCCACTTCATATTGCCTGCTTTTTTCACTTTTTGCTAAAATGCACTCTGTGATCTTCTGTCTTGAAAGGCAGTCTGCTTGCCTGCCTGCCTTCCCTCCCTCATGAAAAGCAGAAGGGGTAGCCTGGAGTATACCAGTAAGCAGAGGCTGACTGTAATTAAGCTCTTCTTGGTTTTTCCTTTAGAGAGAGTCACCAGAAGAAATGATCCAGAGCAATAAGATGGATGTATCTGGAGGTAAGTGCAGGCATGGGGTTGTGGTTGGATGAATGAAAGGCGACTCAAGATAGAGGGAGGGCAGAGTATCTCAGTGATAGAGCACTGGCTTGGCATGCAGAAGGTTCCAGGTTCAATCCCCAATAGCAGCATCTTCTGGTAGGGCTGGGAAGGACTAGCCTCTACCAGTCCATTTAGATGGGCCAGTGATCTGTCTCAGTATAAAGACAACTTCCTGTTTATTTGTGGTCTTCTAAAAAGTGTGCATTTCTAGTCCAAATGGATCAGGCCTTGTTAAAAAATCAGCAATCCCAGTTATAACTTGCGCCTAAAGCAAATGAAATTGAGCATGTTGTTGTCAAAAAAGACTCGGCTTCGCCTGCGTTGTCTTCGCAGGAATTTCCTGTGCAAGGTTTGGACTGCTATTTTCATCCTGGCTGGGGCTGATGGGAGTTGCAGTCCGAAACAACTGAAGGGTGTCAGGTTGGGGAAGGTTGCTTTAGGACAGAGGTGCCCAAACCTTTTTCAAAGAGGGCCAGATTTGATGAAGTGAACATGCGTGAGGGTGGCCACAGTTGAGCTTTTTTTTTAGGATTGAAGTTGGTGAACTTTTACAATTTTACCCCAAAGTTGTTGAGCTTTTCGGATTTTATCCAAGGACATAACTGCCTCGGGGGCCGGATTAAATTGACCGGCAGGCCAGACTTTGGACATGCCTGCTTTAGGAGAACTTTTTGTGCTCGTGGAGTTCAAGCAAGAGGCAGTGTTTGTCTTTTCTGTTGAGATCCACTGTTCAGAGCAGCTGTGTGAGGACGCTTTCCCATCTCCCCTTAGGGATGTTACCTGACAAACGGATGGAGATGGACAAGCACAGCCTGAATGCTGGAGAGTACAGCCGGGTGATAGGAAAAGGCCCTGGTGCCCGTCCTCAGATTTCCAAAGAGTCTTCCGTGGATCGAAATCCTTACTTTGATAAGGTGAGAAAGCCTGTCTCCTCCCAAGGGACAGTAAAAAAAACAATTGCTGCTGTACTCAATAAAATGATTGCTCCTGTACTAAAAAAAAATGCTGTGTTGCTAAAGAGTTGCATTGCGCTTCTCACCATGTCTACTCCGAAGTAAGTCCTTAATTCAGTGGGGCTTCCTCCCAGATAAATAGGATTCGAATTGCAGCCGTAGTGTGCTTCTGCTTAACCCTTAAATTTAATTCCTGTATTCAAGCTTTTCTTTATACATGCCATTCCAAATGTTTCGTTCAGCCTGAAAGGTGCCTATTCTAGGCTGCCCATCTCCAAATGAGTGAGTGGAAGACTTACTCTGGTACCTCTAGAATCCAGAGCAGAGGAAGATTCTGAGGGATGCTGATGTGTTTTCACACATAGTTTGCAGGGTTGGGGGACATTCAGTGCATAAAATGAAAGCCCAGCACCCTCCACCAGGAGCATCTAATGCTGTTGCTTTTGCTTTGAGTCATAGGCCCTTAAGAGAGGAGTCTGCACTCCTCTTTTCTCAATCGGTGGGCATCTCAGGAAAGCATTTTCTAAGCTGTTGTGCTTAATGTTTGATTTAGTGAATCGCTTTGAGTTTACCTTCCTCCAACAATGTGACTCATAAATATTATTATTAGATATTCCACAAACTCAACCTTTTGACTCAGGATTACTGCTAGCGCAACAGGACTCCCCCTGCTCTGTGTCAGCCAAATGGGCTTGGGAGGGTTGGGGAAAGCCCTACAATAGTATTTTTTTGGGGGGGGGAGGGGGTTCCATTGCACTAGCAGCCATCCTTGATGGGACCCTGACTTCATGCTACGCTGAATACAACCCACTACTAATTATTTTCTCAATAATTTTAAAGTTTTCTTATTTTTGCTAAACTGCTTAGAGGTTTTCTTACAAATCGAACAGTATATAAAAAAAAGAGTATCAGCCATCTGCTTAGAGAACCATCTGGCTCTGGACTGCAGTGGCACTAACCTCCTCTCTCCTGTTTTCTGACTTTTTCTCCCCACCCCGTTGATGCTGGACTTGTCTGCCTCTTCCTGTCCGTCTATCCGTCCTGCTGCTTGGCTTGCTGTCCAATCCTTGCTCCTTCAACTTGTCTGCCCAACCAGGATGGCCTTGTTGTAGCAGACGATTCCCAGAACATGCAGTTTATGTCCAATCAGAACGTGAAGTTTCCCCCTTCAAACAGTGCACTACCTAACCAGGCCCTTGGCTCCCTAACAGGGCTGGGTATGCAAAACTTGAATTCTGTTAGACAGGTAAGGCTGTGAGCATCCTCTTTACATGATGTTTCAACAAAGCCATTGGGCACTTCCTCAGATTTTAGCATGCTGTCTCATCCCCTTTGGTTTACAGACATTTAGAGAAGATGAATGGCAGCTTAAACCTTTTGGTCCTCTTCCAGTTAGTGAACACATGGTTTTAAAAAACCTGCAACCCTCTAGATCAGTGTTTCCCGAACTTAGAATAAATCATGTGCCCCTTTTGTAAGTTTAATCTTCCTGCCAAACCCCTTCTGGGGCAAAGTTAATTTGTGGGTATTTTTCATAATAATATTTTATCTCGACTAGAGCAAATTCTTTTGTGTACCCTTAGAAATCCTTTTGCGTACCACACTTTGGGAAACACTGCTCTAGATGCATATTTCTTGTAGCCTCTCCAGATCAAATATCTTTCAGGCAGGAGAATCTTCTGTCATCCTCTAGATCAGGTTTTCCAGATTCGTCCTTGGTGCCATACAAGGTGTATGTGGGCTGCTCTTGTGCTTGCTGGCTTCCCTTCCCCAGGGTTAAGTCATCTGCACGGTGTTGTAAAAACAGCCATGGTCAGAGAGCACCTTCCTTCCTTTTCATTTGCTGCTTTACACCACCTCCTCTTTACATGTGCCTGTTCCTCCCTTCTGCTTCTCATCGTAGTTTCTTTTTAACTTCTCAACCCTCCAACCGCTGTCCGTGTATCTGTGGGTTAAACCACAGAGCCTAGGGCTTGCTGATCAGAAGGTCGGCGGTTCGAATCCCTGCGATGGGGTGAGCTCCCGTTGCTCGGTCCCAGCTCCTGCCAACCTAGCAGTTCGAAAGCACGTCAAAGTGCAAGTAGATAAATAGGTACCATTACAGCAGGAAGGTAAATGGTGTTTCCGTGTGCTGCTCTGGTTCACCAGAAGCGGCTTTGTCATGCTGGCCACATGACCTGGAAGCTGTATGCCGGCTCCCTCGGCCAATAACGCGAGATGAGCGCCGCAACCCCAGAGTCGGTCATGACTGGACATAATGGTCAGGGGTCCCTTTACCTATGGAGAACTGAAGGCAGCAGAGAATCATAGATTCATAGGTACCCCAAGGGTCATCTAGTCCAACTCCCCGCAGTGCAGGAAACAGACCCTTGGGTGGACAGGGCTTGTGTTTACAGCCCCATCTGAGGGCTGTGTGGACCTATTTTTGCAAGCGCAGGCTTAGCCTTTGTGTTGTGGTTGTTGTTGGCATGTTCACTTTAGTCCAGAAAGCGTGGTTGGGGTGAGAAGAGAAGCAGCTGTGCCACTGCAGTATGTCTTGGGGGCTCCCTTCTTCCCTCAGGGTATCCCCTCATTAACCAAGGATCCTGTCACTGGTGAAGGACCTGGTGGGTTCCCAGTGTCTCCTTCTGTGGCAGGTAGATTTATCATACTGACTGGAGCTCCATTGTGGTGCTGTAGCTTGGGCTAGAGGTTTAAGATAGTGTTTCCTAAACTTGGGTCTCCAGCTGTTTTCAAACTACAATTCCCATCATCTCTGACCACTGGTCTTGCCAGCTAGGAATGATGGGATTTGTAGTCCAAAAAAAGCTGAAGACCTAAATTTGGGAAACACTGGTCTTAAGTCATGGAAGAGCCTGGTTCAAATTTTCCCCGAGCTTTCAAAGATCACTAGCTGGCTGAGGCAAATCCCAATCCCTGCACTTGAACCTACTTCCCACTTCCATCATGAGGACACACCTAGGCAGTGCTTTTTCCCCCCTGGTGGGACGCAGTGGTACGCATACCCTTAAACATTTTGTGAATCTAAGATTGGCCTCATTGAGGGGCAGTATTTCAATATGAGTAGGAAAATGAGAGTGCCCCATAACATTTCTTTTTAAGAAAAAAAGCACTGCACTAGGCATGCTTCCCTCAGCTCCTTGCAGGAGTGCTGGAATGCAGGCATTCTTTTTTGCTTCCAGGCAAAAGAGTTTCAGGGTCTACTAAGAGTCAAGGATATGAGAATGTCAAAAGAGCTCTGCAGCAGTTGGAGCCTCTCAGTGGACAACCAGATTCCCCAGTGGGAGGAAGCCCACAAAGTAGCTCTCTCTGTAGAATTCAGAGAGAGATGGAAACTCTGTCTTACTCTCTGGTTTCAGGGTGATGCTTGTTTGGTTCAACGTACGTCTCAGCTCCAAGCTCACCTTAGAATTGCCGCCTTCCTACCAAAACAGCACTAGGCTGAACAGTTGTCTCTTTCCCTACATGTGATGAATGCAATGCTTAAGGACAATGCAAGAAGCAGCTTCAGTAGCTGGCAGACCATAATTTCTGTCACTCCTGACTTAAGCTGCCACTTTATGTTTATGTGCTCCTGCTCCTGTCTTGGGAGAGGGTGGGAACAGCTGCTCAGCCCTCTTTTTACGTTCTCTCTGCAGAATGGCAACCCCAGTATGTTTGGAAATCTAGCAGCACAGCCCCGGAGTATGCAGCCGTCTCCAGCACAGCCTCTTAACTCATCTCAGCCTAACCCACGTGCTCAAGTGCCTCCTCCATTGCTCTCCCCTCAGGTGAGGCTTGTGAAAGAGAAGGCCTGGCCTGATCTGGGTGGGTGGGTGTGCTAGTTTTGTAAAGACATTCCTCTCTTCAAAAATGATGGCTGCCAGGCTTGGTCCCAATAGCACCTGCCCTAGTACAAGCACCCACAAGTCACATTCTCCACCTCCCACCTCTCCTCTTCTCTCTTCCACCTCCCATTACGATTGTGGTGAGAAGGTGCTGGTTGCGTGTCTCCCTCCCTCTTTCCTAGCCAACTTCCAACCTTCATGTCATTGTCATGCTTTTCTCCGCTTTGCAGGTTCCAGTATCCTTGCTGAAGTATGCACCAAACAACGGGGGCCTGAATCCACTCTTTGGCCCACAACAGGTAGCCATGTTGAACCAACTCTCCCAGCTCAACCAGCTTTCCCAGATCTCCCAGTTACAAGTAAGTGAGACACTTCTTCCCCCAACTTTGCTTAGAAAGTGCTCATCCTCCCTGACTCCTCCCTGACTTCTTCCTGACTTTTTGCAGCGATTGCTGGCCCAGCAGAGGAAAGTGCCGAGCCAGAGAAACATG
Organism: Zootoca vivipara; assembly: GCF_963506605.1. Lineage (NCBI taxonomy): Eukaryota > Metazoa > Chordata > Lepidosauria > Squamata > Lacertidae > Zootoca > Zootoca vivipara. The sequence continues at coordinate 29,460,508 of NC_083289.1, read as the reverse complement.
TCCTCTGCTGGGGGTGGCGGCCGCCAGGAGCAGCAGCAGCAGCAGCAGCAGCAGGTAGGGTTGGGGAAACCTTTTTGTTTAATATTTTTAATATTGGTTTTGCCTTCTCTTGACCTGAATTGATCGGAAAAGTTCAAGTTGAATTGGGTCTTTCTCCGCTGACCCATACGTTATCCCCTCCTTCACATATCTCTTGTTGCCAGTTCAGGGCTGTTTGTCTGAGAACTGGAATATTTCAGTATTTCAGGGGAACGGTGGACACCCCTTTGCAAAAGCTAGGATGCACTTAGCAACACACCTTGGCAAAGTAGGTGAATCATCTGTTGTGGAAGAACTAGCTCACTTCTCAATCTTAATCTCAGGGTTGTGGGTTCGAGGCGCACATTGGGCAAAAGATTCCTGCACTGCAGGATGACCCCAAAATGGCTGGGGAAGCCCATTCAGATGGGCGGGGTATAAATAATATATTATTATTATTATTATTATTATTATTATTATTATTATTATTTATGGTCCCTTCCAACTCCTCGATTCTATGATTCTCCTGTTTTCCATCCTGCTGCCTTCATGGCCAAAGGAGCATCTCTTTTCCCTCTCTCTCTGCTGGATAAAGTTATTCTAAAGGTTGTTCTAATCAGACCACTTTATTTCAAAGAACAAGTGCAAGTTGACCACCTATGTTTTGCAGCCCAGATCAAGGACTCGCTTTGTTTAAATATTGTACATTAACAGTGACCATTTTGCAGATTGAAAAGTAGATAGGTTTTATTTGCAAATAACAGTTATTTTAACATCCATTACCAACAATACATAGACAACATTATAATTTAGGAATAATAATTTAGGAATAATTTATTGGCCAAGTACCAACATAATTGGAATTTTGCTTCGGCTACATTGCAATGTACATATTGCGGATTCAAGTCATGTTGGTTGTTTGTTTTCTAAATTATGTCTGCTGCTCTGTTTGACTGTTATTAGGATGCTGCTTTAGACAGAGTCAGGCCATCCAGCTCAGTACTGTGTACAACACTGATTGGCAGTAATGGCTCTCCAGGATTTCAAACGGGGGGATCTACCTGGGAATGCTGCCAGGGATTGAACCTGGAACCTTCTGCATACACTGAGCAGCTCAGGTGCTGATAACACCAAGGTTGCAGGTTCGATCCTTGCATATTTATGCATTGCAGGGAGTTGGACTAGATGATCCTGATGGTCCCTTGAAGCTCTACAGTTCCATGGTTCTATAGCTGCCTGCTATATAAGCTGTGGCTTCTGTTTCACAGCTACAGTGGAGCCACTTCCTAGTTGTGCAGGCCTCAGACAGGACATCAGTCTCAAATCCATTTTTTCCTCTCTCTATTTGAAGAGTCGCGCTCTCAATATGCAGCAACAGATGATGCAACAGTCTTGTCAGCTGGATCCAAACCTACTCATGAAGCAGCAGCAACAACAACAGCAGCTGCACCCATCCCAACAGCAGCTCCATCATTCCACCATGAAGTCTTTCGTGGAGAATGTTGTGCCCCATGCCAACCCAGAGCTGCAGAAAGGGCCGTCGCAAATCAATGCATTCAGCAACTTTCCCATAGGTGAGTGTCCTCTCCGTCTTGTCATGGCTAATCTGCATCACGTGACCAAGGGTGTGAGCTGGGTCAGTGCTTGGTCTTAGCCTCTCTCAAAAGAGAGTCAGTGGCTGCCTAGCTAAGCCTCTTTTCTTTGATTCTGCAGCCAGCAATAACAATCCTGCCAGTCGGTTACCTAGCTTTCTTTTGGTGCCTGACTTCACCAGATTAAAGGCATAATGTATGTGTATGTATTGCAAATCCTCAATGGAGGCCCCGTTTAGGATCCTCAAAGGAAACAGGGTTCCCGGTTGCAAGTTAATGTATAATTTAACAGATTTTCCATTCAATTCAATTCAATCAACTGCTTTGATTGGCAGAATTCAATATTTTAGTGTGGCAGCACCCACACTCTGGAACTCCCTGCCTCTTGACGTCAGGCCAGTGCCTGCTAGAAACATTATTGTTTAGACAAGCCTACTCCAAGGTTTAGAACGTTGATCTGAGCTTTAACTTGTTTGAAAGTCAAATTTATTGTTGTTAATTCCTTCTTATTGATAAATGTTATGAATTGAATAAATAAAATTGTTTCCTCCCAAGCTTCAGTTTGAATTCCACTCTTCAGTTTGAGGCTTAATTACTACAGCCTTCTGAAAAGTGTCCCGTCTTGCTGTTTAGGAGCTGCTGCTTCTGTTTTGCTTGGAGACAGTCTCCCAGCTCAAAAAACAATGCCTCTTTTGGGACCTGAGTACAGCAGCAGCACTCTCCTCGCTTGTGGTTCTGAGATGGTGGTATTCCTAGTGAATCCTGCCTCTTGACAGTGAAGGTTGCAGAGGCCTGTTTTATTCAGACTGCTTTGCTTAGCTGAACTGGAGTCCAGTGAGTGACTGCTCCCAATGCTGCATTCTTGGGAGGCATTTTGGTGCGGGGTGACCTGTCTTATATAGATCAGTCCAGCTGTTGTTGGCTCTTGTAACCCAATTTCTTCGATGCAGGATTGAACTCAAACTTGAATGTAAATATGGACTTGGGCAGTATTAAGGAGCCACAGTCCCGGCTGAGAAAATGGATGACTGTGGACAGTATTTCTGCTAACACATCGTTGGATCAAAATGCCAGCAAAAACGGTGAGTGGAATGCAAGGGAGGGGGAAGAAAGAGGGCCCCAAACACTGTCTTCCAGGTGCAAAGATGGGTGCTGCAGAGAGAAGGGGTGTAATTTGTGGATATTCATTGTGAAAGGTGGCAATAAAGCTTTCGTAGTGTACACCTTTTATTCTGACTAAAGCAGGTTTCCTCAAACTCTGCCCTCCAGGTGTTTTTGGCCTACAACTCCCATGATCCCTAGCTAGCAGGACCAGTGGTCAGTGATGATAGGAATTGTAGTCTCAAAACATCTGGAGGGCCGAGTTTGAGGAAGCCTGGACTAAAGTATGCAAATCGGTACAATACTTAAAAGGTTGCATATCTTTGAGTTTTTTGTAAAATGTGATGAGAGTGGCAAGAGGAGAGAGGAGTGGGCTGTAAGTAGGCAGGGGAAATGGACTTGGGGCCACATGGGGGCAAGATGTCATGTAGGATGTCAAAGCTCCCAAGAATCTCTGCCTCCAGGGGGCCTTCTGGCGGTTCCCTCACTGTGAGAAGTGAGGTTACAGGGAACCAGGCAGAGGGCCTTCTCAGTAGTGGCTTCTGCCCTGTGGAATGTTCTCCCATCAGATGTCAAGAAAATACACAACTATCTGACTTTTAGAAGATGTCTGAAGGCAGTCTTGTTTAGGGAAGCTTTTAATGTTTGATCTTTTATTGTGTTTTTAATATCCTGTTGGAAGCCAACCCGAGTGGCTGGGGAAACCCAGCCAGATGGGTGGGGTATAAATTATTATTATTATTATTATTATTATTATTATTATTATTATTATTACTATTATTAGGGTTTCCCCAGCCACTTTGGGTGGCTCCTTGCATGGTTATTTTCTCCGAGAGGCCCTTGCATGGTTTGAAGCATAATCCCACAGTCACACTGGAGTGTCTTTTTTTTTTGGTTGCCAAAGAAAGCCGATGGTCTTGGGAATTTGCAGCAGTTGCCTGCCAGATTCTGCCCATGCAGACACATCTCATTTGCCTTGGCTGCCAGCCATAGATAATTTAGAGGAGAATGAAGACCTTACCCTGGACCAGGATGACACCTGGGTGCAAGTGGGGATCTGACCTGCTGCACCTTGGCAGGGACTGGAGTACTACTTCTGGCTTAACTCACAATGATGTTCTGAGCTGTGGGTGTAAAGGAAGGGGTTAATCTCTAGTGGTTGCTGTTGGCAGCTCAGTGGCCAATCTGATCAGCAGTCTCCTCTCTTCCAGGTGCTATTTCAAGTGGCTTTAGGTTGGAGGAAACTCCCTTTGTTCCCTACGACTTCATGAACAGCAGTAACTCACCAGCCAGCCCTCCTGGATCAATTGGGGACGGCTGGCCACGTGCCAAATCGCCTAACGGTTCTAGCAGTGTCAATTGGCCACCAGGTGGGTGGCGTGCATCAATCTGTTCCCCCAAGATTTGGGGCTTGAGGCACAGGAAACCCAAGTTCTTCCCTTCTTGGGTGGGGGAAGATGGTGGGAGCAACTGGTTGAAGGGGGGGACTTGAGAAGTCTCTAGGGAAGGGTAGAGGAGTTCACCTACGTGCCTTCTCTGGCCGTGACAATAAATTGTGGACCCAAGAGGCAGCTGGAAAGAATAGTTTTGTGCTAGGAAGTTCCACAAGTTAAGTGTTGGGGGTGGGGAGGACATGCATATGATCTTGCAGCTGGGAAGGGGACTACGAAGGTGCTCCTTAGAGGACGCATTTCTCTCCAAACTTTGAAGAACTCTGGGGAAAGCCCAAATCTTTTTCTGAGAATTATTGGAGAAGGAGCAGTCCTGTTGTGAGTTGAAGTGGGTCCCCATCCCTGCCCTTCCCCTGCATGAGGCTGAATTGGGCCCAATAGTTCCCCCATGGAATAAGCTCAGCCTCCTGATCCTTTTTTTCCAAAATGCTAGAATTTCGTCCTGGTGAGCCGTGGAAAGGTTATCCAAACATCGACCCTGAAACTGACCCGTACATCACTCCCGGCAGCGTCACAAACAATCTGTCGATTAACACTGTGCGGGAGGCCGACCACCTCAGGGACAGGAACAGCGGTATGTATCTGGGAGCAGAAGCTGGTCACTTGAGAATTCTGCACAAAAGAGCCCCTTTCAGTGGTCCAAAGTTTTTGCCAGTTTGTATTTTTCCTGAGCTTTTTGTTGTCTTGCCTGATTTAAGTGGCTTGGTCTTTGGCAAGTCTCTAGAGGAAGGAAATCCTGCAGCTCTTGAGACCCTTGCTGAGTCCTTCTCCATACCCAGCAAAATGTAATGCAAAGGAGAGCACAAGGAGCTGGTTAGGTCTCGCCTGACCTGACCTGAGCAAGAAGGGTCCCCCCAGCCCCACTCAAAGATTCTTGATGCTCTCCACCTAGGAGACATTCTGGAAAGCCCAGGTGTGAGGCAGTCGGGTCCACTTGGATTTTGCACGTCCTCCATTCTGCTGCAGTTGGGTAGCCTTGCATGCTGCTTCTGCAGAACTGCAGCCAGGGTGGAACTCAATAGCCTGTGTGCATCTTGGCAAGAGTGGGGGAAGAGGGCCAGAACGCCATCCCCATAGAGTTCCCCCCGCCCTTTGAGTAACTTGCAGCCAACCATGGCTTGATCCCTGAGTTGAGGTCTGTTGGTCTGAGCAGTGCTTGGGGAAGAAGGGTTCCTGTGGGCAGGAGAGAACTGAGCTGTGCCTGGGTGACCAGAACTGCACCCACCTCGCTGGGCTCTGCGTTCCAGTTTGCAGCAGGGTTCAGCCCTGGAACCTGCATTTCAATGCTGCGGCGCATGTGAAGAAACAAGGGTGCCTTTCAGCAGCTCCAGGCTGTCTCTCCCTTGCTGCTGGTGACCTCCAGGGCTCCTCCAGGAGCATAATGAGCTGTCGACTTTTTCCTGGTAGGGTCATCCTCATCTCTGAACACCACGCTGCCTTCAACTAGTGCCTGGTCATCCATTCGTGCCTCCAACTACAATGTTTCCCTCAGCAGTACAGCACAAAGCACTTCTTCTTCAGGTGAGGTTGGGTGTGTCACAAGCCATGTCTGCCTCCTCCCCTCGAATGCCGCCATGAACTTATCTGCCCAGAGTCCTGTGTTGCCCAGATCAGCCCACGGGGAAGATTGGGGAGGGGCACCAGGAACAGCTCTCCTTTTTCTTTTTCTTTTCTTTTTTCATATGCCTTTGGTTTCCTTTCCTCCCAGCCAGAAACAGTGACTCCAAATCAACGTGGTCTCCTGCTTCCATTAACAACACCTCTCTGGCTCACGAGCTGTGGAAGGTTCCTTTGCCACCCAAGAGCATCACCGCTCCCTCGCGCCCACCACCAGGACTGACCGGGCAGAAGCTGCCTCTGTCCTCGTGGGAGAACTCTGCGCGGCTCGGGAGCAGCTGGAGCAATTCCGATGCTAGATATACCCCTGGTAAGGGTCTGGGTTGCCTTTGGCCAGGCTGGCTTTTTGCCTGCAGGAGTGAGGAAGAGAGGAGTGGGGTCTGCGGAAGGAGAAAGAACACCTTTCCTGGCTTTCTGGTTCTTGAGGCTGTGGGAGAGCTGCCTTGTTGCAGCTGGTAGCATTGCCTACCAGAGGGGCAAACCAAGGTGGCGCCGAGGGGGCCCCTGGAAATCATGGGCCATCAATCAGGAGCTGAAACGGGGCCTGAGGTTCAGACCCTCCCCACACTCTGTCCTCTCTCAAATCTCCCTGCTTCTTGCAGCATCTCCAATGCCAGCCTTCTGAACTGACTGGTGGCTGGAAACATGGCAGCCTGAGGGCATGGCCAACAAGCTCTGTACCACAGTCAACCTTCTGTTGCAAAGTCACTGTTGCTTTAGAGTGGCTGGTTTGATTCCCACACATGAACTAGAAGCCTTCAGCCTCATTCGCTATGGGGTGAAATCTGGCCCTTTTGTGGGTGGGGTAGAGGACCTTAAAAAAATCCCTGGCTTTCCCATGTGGGGGGTCTGCAGGCACCTTTTTCCACGATGGCAATGCCATTTCCCTCTTGCTTCTGGCAGGTTCAAGCTGGGGTGAGAGCAGCTCAGGGAGAATAACCAACTGTCTTGTCCTGAAGAACCTCACACCTCAGGTGAGTGAGGGCACAGCTTGGCCTTGTGCCAGGAGCCTGCAGGGGGGTTTGGGCCCTGTTCCCCTTGCCCTGAGGGCTCAGGCGGGTAGAGACAGTGAGTGAGTGTGTGCGTGCCTCTCTCCCCCCACCCCCACCCCATCCAGATTGATGGCTCCACCCTGCGGACACTGTGCATGCAGCACGGGCCGCTGATCACATTCCACCTGAACCTGCCCCACGGCAATGCATTGGTCCGCTACAGTTCAAAAGAAGAGGTGGTGAAGGCACAAAAATCTCTCCACATGTAAGTACGGCCGGGACCCTGGGGGGAAGAGGGGAGGTGCTTTTCTGTCCTGCTGCATTGGGGGGGGGGGTGCACAGAAGGCAAGGATTGGGGCCTCAGGGGATGCCAAGAGCAGCAGTGCCTAGCTGGCACACTTCCGTGTAAGCGGGTGGTCCCTGCCCCTCACTGGGCAGGAAGTAGACGTTTCCCATAGGAAACGTTGGTCCTTAGGGTCGACTCTGTTTCAGATACACTGCTGGAGATGCATTTGCTATGAGAGATGGAGGGCAGGGTAGGATTTAAAAGCACAAAACTCTTGAACTTGCTTTGAGCACAGGGTAGTCTTGAGGGCTGCAGATAGAACTGATCTCCTAGAAACACCAGAAGCTGCCTTGGGCTATATCACACCCACTGGTCCATCGAACTCCATATTGTCCACACACTGATTGGCAGCAGTGGCTCTTTTCAGACAGGCAGCAGAGTCTTCCCCCCCCCCCCGCTCACCCTAGAAATGACCTGGGGGGCTGAACCTGGGGCCTTCTGCACACAAAACAGGTGCCCTGCCCCTGAGCTACGCAGCTTCCCCTGAAAAATAAATAAGATGCTAGTCCTCATGTTTCTGAATGAAGGGCTGGTCTGAACTGGAAGCTGCCTTATACAGAGTCAGACCCTTGGTTCCATCTAGCTCTGTACGGTCTGACTAGCAGCGATTCTCTGGGGTTTCAGGCATGGGGGTCTTTCCCCAGCCCTACCTGCAGATGACATGGTGGGGGGCCGGTGTTTGAACCAGGGGCCTTCTGGATGCAGAGCAGGTGTTCTGCTGCTCTCCTGTCTCAGAACCTGGATGGTGGGGACAGGGATGCCTGCTGCAGTCTCTGTGTGCAAGGAAGGCAGGTGGGCTGGAGTAGTGGAGGATGAGTCGGGGAAGAGAAGATGCCACCTGATTTTGAGGGCTTGTGCCCACCTCACCCCCTTTCTGGGCCTCTCTCCGGACAGGTGTGTCCTCGGGAACACTACGATCCTTGCTGATTTTGCCAGTGAAGAGGAGATCAGCCGCTTCTTTGCACAAGGCCAGTCTCTCTCCCCCTCCCCTGCCTGGCAGTCTCTGGGCACAAGTCAGACCCGCCTGGGGCGCCTCGATGGCTCCCACGCATTTTCCAACCGCAACGACCTAAACAGCCACTGGAATGGTGCTGGGCTTTCAGGAACGGGCAGCGGAGACCTCCACGGCACATCCCTCTGGGGGAGCCCTAACTATTCCACAAGCCTCTGGGGTTCCCTGGGCAGCAACGACACCAGGGGAGGGCTGAGCAGCCCCTCCCCCCTCAATGCTTTCCTCTCAGTTGACCACCTGGGGGCCGGAGGAGAGTCCATGTAGCCACCTCCTCTTTCAGTGAACAAAACTGTGACCTCAAAGCAGCACTAAATTTGGACTCCCTCCCCTCCCCATATCCCTCCCCGCCAACCCACTCTCCCCACTTGCAGCCTCCAGGGGTCACCTGTGGAAACGGTTACTTCGTGCGCACATTTCCTCCCCTCTTCCCCACCCCCCTTTGTTTTAGCCCAAAACATCCCAGTTTGAATACTTGAATCGTGCAGGCCAATAATTATAATGTGAAAAGAAGTTATAGATTTTACACTTCCAGGATATAGTGCTATACATAGTTTAAAGAAAAAACAAAACTACGTAGAATCAGCTTGCTTTTCATGTGTTCCATCACTTTTTTATTTTATTTTATTTTATTTTTATTTTTTTGCCTTGTGGATTCATCATCATTGTCATCATCATTCTTACTATTTTTGCAACTTGCTGATGATGGAGTTTGAGCTTTCTTAGGCTTTGCACAGACTGTCCTTCTCCCTGCCCCACAATCGTCAAGGTGGGGGCAGCAGCAGCAGCTCACGGGTGGCGCTTCCTGGAGGACAGACAGAAGGATGCTCCTTGCTTTGGACCAGGCTGTGCCCCACTACGCCTTGACACCTGCCTGCCCACCCAGCCGCCACGTGGCGGCCCTCCAGCGCCCAACAATCGAATGATGAGACTGGTACCTAGGATGCCGAGCAGAAAAGCCTTGCACCTGTTTGTTCATGTGGAATTAAACTAAAGAATGGAGCTCTGCAGTTTCTGAAACTGCACGCACAGCTATGACTGGCAACCCGGCCTGCTTGTCTGGGCAGGGGGTCCTGCACTTTCAATAGGCGTTTGGTATTTTTGTTTTTGTTTTATTTTGGGGGGGGCTCCTGTGTTGGGGTGCTGCCTTGTTTACAGAAATCTCTTTTTTTTCCTTTTTTTTCCTTTTTCTTTTGAGAAACAATGTTTACTCGACCATCACTTAAATATTTTTTAAAAACAAAAAAAAATTGTGGATGTTAAAAGATGCTTTCTATCTCTGGGAATAACGAGCAGTGTTTGGCCATGTTCCATTTGTGTTTTTTCTATTCCCACCTCCTAAATCTAAGAGCATGGCTCTCAGGAAAAACCAAGGTCCCTAAGTAAAACTCCTTGTAGTTTCTTATAGGAAAATAACTTTTAGCACTGATTACTACTTGCTCTGTAAACCTTCTTCTGCCAAAAATTGCTTCAAATCGCTGGAGTTTGACATTCTGTGCTTTCCAATGCTGTCTTTTTAATAGTGTGGGGTGGGAGAGGGGTGCTTGGCTCTTAATCTCTAGTTTCCCCCCAATTTTTGTAAAGCCAGCCCCCTTGTTCCTTTCCTCCTCCCTCTCCTTCCCCCCCCTTTGGTGTGGCCCTTCTTCCTGCTCTCGTGACTGTGTTCAGTGTTTAACCTTAAAGCTGAAGTAACTATGCAGACTGTAACCAAGAACTTGGGCTTACAGAATTTTGTTGTATAAATTTTAAATGTTTTAAAAGTTCCTGCAAATACTTTTCTTGTGAAAGTGTTAAAATCATCTTCCTCTCTTTTGCCACAAATGGTGTTATTACCTGAAGCTTGTTTAGTTGGAGGATGAAAGACTAAACAAGGATAAAAAAAGAAAAGAAACCAATTTTTTTAACTGTGCTGAAAGACGCTCTCATTTCATTGCCTTGATTCTAACTGTTGTGTCTGAAAATGCAAAAGTCGCCAGTGGCTTTTTAACTGTTTACAAATAGAGTGTGATTGTAAAATGTACAGTTTGGGTTGTGTTCTAATTATGAAGTTTCTCCAGATATTAATAAATCATGACATTTTTTGGCTGCTTACCATGGAACGGTCTCATTCGTGATTTGTATTGTCTGTCTGTGTCTCTCCCCTCTTCCCCCCGGACCCTCTGCTATTGCTGCACAGGCAGATTTGCTAGATTAAGCTAGGCTAATAAGGGTTTAGTATTTGTGTATTTCCTTTTAGGGCCAGCTCCCACCTTGACAGGACACTTAGAAATTGAGGAGTGTGTGGGGAAAAAATCCTGGGTTTTGGTTTGTTTTTTTAAACTCTGGCGTTTAATACTTCCATTACAGTGACTTGCACAAAACGAAACAGTAACTGCTCTTCCTCCTCGCCCTTTAATCCAGTTACTTGTCCAGCTTTTTCCGTCAAGGAGATTCCTGTCTCCGAATAGGAACTTAACTCCTGCGTCCAAATAGGAACTAACTGCTCAGACTTGTCCCAGTGTTGGATTCCAGTGCTGTGCTGTTCCTCCCAAGAGTAACTACTTGTAAAAATAAAATTAAAAAAATCCAACACCAAACCAATGAGGCTAGTTTGCTTGATGGTTGAGCCTCCTCAAGCCTTTGCATTGAAAACTGACATCGGCCACCTGCCTGGATGGGCTTGCACTGTTCGCAGGGTTCAAAGCCACCTCAATCTCTTGAGCTGGTCAGGTAGAAATTAAAAGGATGGTTTTGAGGATGTTGACACGTCCTGTGTCTTACTGGAAGGATTCAGGCTGTCCAGCTTCTCTCCAGGTTGACCAGCTCCATTCCCTCGCAGTAAGAGTGAGGCCTCTGGGCTTTGTGCTGCGGAAAGGAGAGACAGTGGGGCTCCAGGGATTGTTTTGTACTGGGAATGCCATGGGGGGAGGGGGCTAATTTGGCTGAAAGGGCCCAACCCCTCTCTCCCCTTCCTGCTGATTTCTATTATTATTTATATACCACCTTACACCTTGGGGGGGGGGGTCCCTCGGGGTGTTTCACAGAATAAAATCAAGATATAAAATCACAAAATACATAATAAAAACAACAACCCAATAGCCCCCTCCAAAAAAACACATTTTAAAAGGGCAGAGGATGTAAATCGGATCAAAGGCCTGGTTAAAAAGGAACGTTTTCGCCTGGTGCCTAAAGGTGTATAATGAAGGCGCCAGGCAAACTTCCCAGGGGAGAGCATTCCACAGATGGGGAGCCACTGCAGAGAAGGCCTGTTCTCGTTTTCTAGGGCCAATGAGCAGATGCCACAATGTAGGACTATTGGATTATGGGTGAGCAGCCAGACAACTTAACTGGTTGTTGCCAAACTGATGGAGTGACCTTGAGCAAAAGTCTCTTCTCGTCTCCACCATAAGCAAGTTACATGAGCAAATTTATATCTTATACCCACTGGCCCCCTCGGAGATTCACCATAACATACAAATAAGATTTTTGTTTTGCAATATGGAAACGAATACAGTGGTACCTCAACTTACGAATTTAATGCGTTGCAAACACACATTTGTAAGTAGAAAAAAATTGTAAGTCGAATCCCATAGGAATGCATTGGGAGAAAAAATTCTTAAGTAGAAAAAATCCTATCTAAAAATTCGTAAGTAGGAAAAATCCTATCTAAACCGCATCCAAGATGGCGGACGGAGCTCCATTCGTAAGTAGAGTTATTCGTAAGTAGAGGTACCACTGTAGTTGTGTTTCATCAGAGTTCTGTGCCAAACTATCCTGTGTGCTTCTGTGCCAAAGCGCCACCTCTCCAAACTAGAGACCCCCACAGCCCAGGGAAGTGTGCCTGCTTTCCCCCTGCCCTGGACCTCACTTACCACTTGCTCCCTGGAGGGGTTGTGCAGAGCGGGGCAAGGGCTCCACTGAATAGGTTCCATGGGCCAGCTGGAGACGGAGACTTCACTGGCCTTCCCGGAGTCTATCATAGGGTCATTCATGCTGTTGGAGCTCACGTCCCAGTGGTTGTAATGAGCGCTAAAAAGATTGGAAGGAAGATGTCTAAGATGCAAAATGGGAGGAAGCTGTATCTACACAGCCTCTGGCATTTGTAAATGTACTGGGGCATTAGATGCAAGGAAACACACATTAAAACATGGAACACCAACTCTCTTCCTTGGAAGCCCATGACTTTCCCCTAGGAATGGAAGTAAGGCCAACATTTTGCCATATCCTGCTTAAAAGCGATTTAAAATGCACCAGGATCAACTACGGTGGGGGTTCAGGGAGAAAGAGTTGTAGATTTTGTAAAATGCCTGCTTTCCACCCACTCCAGGGTTCACCAAAGCTTTTGGAAAAGGGGAAGTAGCACAAGTACCTATTCCGGCGTATAAGACAACTGGGCGTATGACGACCCCCAACTGTTCCAGTTAAAATATAGAGTTTGGGATATACTCACTGTATAAGAAATACGACCCGGCGTATAAGACGACCCCTGACTTTTGAGAAGATTTTCCTGGGTTAAAAAGTAGTCTTATATGCAGGAATATACTGTAGTTGTGCTGCAACTATTGGATGCAGCCCAGCGTCTCTCTGTTGATAGGAACTACTGCTATGGCATATTCTCAGGAAGGATATTCAAGGTGGCCTGCTTCTGAATAATGAATGCCAGTTGCTGGAAACTACAAGAGGGGAGGGGGCTCTTGTGCTTATGGGTTTCCCATTGGGGCATCTGGTTGGCCACTGTGAGAACAGGATGCTGGGTGGGACGGGCCCCTGGTGGCACCCTTTTGGCCTCGTCCAGCAGCTGGGCTTATCTTTAAACACTTCTCCACTTCTTAGCAATAACAAAACATTGGGCTTCAGGCATCTAACCCAACTCTGATCGATAGGATAGTTGGGCATGCGACTTTGACCCTGAATGGTTAGAACCTCTTCTCCTGGCAGCCCCTCTTGAGCCCTATCTCCCCACCAAGCATCTACCCCCATCCAGCAGAAGGAAGATCCATGGTTAGATCAATGCTCGTATTCCCAAGATTTGAGGTTGGAGGAGGAGGAGGAGGGGCTGGAGAGAGCAAGCCAAAGGGAGGAAGCTGAAAGTCAGATGCTGCCTTGGGAAAAGCAGCCAAGAAATTGGAGTGCAAGGCTGCAGTCTAGCAGCGTGGAAGCTTATCTCTGCATTTCTGCTGCCGGTTATCATCCTGAGTTCCTCTCCTCTTTCCATGGCGCTGTTAGAGGCCTTTATGTTTGGGGAGGTTTTTTCCCTTTAGCACCAAACAAACCAACATAAGTGGAAAGTTTATGCCAGCTGCTTGGCCTCAGGCCAGCCAGGAGGTTAGCTGTGACAATTGAAGGTCAGTCCTCTGGGCTCAGCCTGTCCTTTCCTTGGGGAGCTCCCACCTCCCTGCCCAGCTTGCTCTCCACCCTGCTGGGCTGTTGCCTGCTGCTGGAGATCAAGCATGACTTGCTTGCTGTTAGGTAGCAAGTTGCTAAGCAATGAAAGACCTTTGCATATGCTAGTCTATATGTACAGAGATGTCTCTGGGCAAATGAAGGTGGTTTCTGACATCCAGCGGCCCTCTAAGCCAGGCATAGGCAAACTCGGCCCTCCAGATGTTTTGGGACTACAATTCCCATCATCCCTGACCACTGGTCCTGTTAGGTAGGGATCATGGGAGTTGTAGTCCCAAAACATCTGGAGGGCCGAGTTTGCCTATGCCTGCTCTAAGCAAAGCAGCTCATCTTTTAAAAATCAGGAAGATGAATTTACAATTGCCAAACACAGAGGAAGTTGTCTTGACCTGATCAGACCGCTGGCCCACCTACTGTCTTCTTCACTGAATTGAGAGCGGCTCTCTGGGTTTCCAAGCTGATATATTTTAAAAATGGGCATTGGCTTTTATAGCCCAACTCTCCATCAAGGGATTCAGAGTCCATTATCAGTCAGAGAAGAATGGGTGGCAGTAGGAACCAGTCAAAACAAAGCAGATCTTTATTTTCCTGTTGCAACAGAGTCCACCCACCCACCCCCAACTTTGCATGAAGGTGAGGAGCATCCAGAAGAAAGGTGTGTACGGTCTCTCCCAACCCTACCTGCAGATGCTGCTGGGGATTGACCCTGGGGTGTTCTGCATGCCAAGCAGGGGTCCCATCACTGAGAAACGATGCTTGAGGACAGGGCACCTCCCTTTCAGAAACTAAACACTGTATGCCCCTGTGCCATTACAGCTGCAGTCCTTAGAATCATAGAGTTGGAAGAGACCACAAGGGCCATCCAGTCCACCCCCTGCCAAGCAGGAAACACCATCAAAGTATTCCTGGCAGATGGCTGTCAAGCCTCTGCTTAAAGACCTCCAAAGAAGGAGACTCCACCACACTCCTTGGCAGCAAATTCCATTGCTGAACAGCTCTTACTGTCAGGAAGTTCTACCTAATGTTTAGGTGGAATCTTCTTTCTTGTAGCTTGAATCCATTGCTCCGTGTCCGCTTCTCTGGAGAAGCAGAAAACAACCTTTCACCCTCTTCTATATGACATCCTTTTATATATTTGAACATGGCTATCGTATCACCCCTTAACCTTCTCTTCTCCAGGCTAAACATACCCAGCTCCCTAAGCCGTTCCTCATAAGGCATCGTTTCCAGGCCTTTGACCATTTTGGTTGCCCTCCTCTGGACACGTTCCAGCTTGTCAGTATCCTTCTTGAACTATGGTGCCCAGAACTGGACACAGTATTCCAGATGAGGTCTGACCAGAGCGGAATACAGTGGTACTATTACTTCCCTTGATCTAGATGCTATACTCCTATTGATGCAGCCCAGATTTGCATTGACTTTTTTAGCTGCTGCATCACACTGTTGACTCATGTCAAGTTTGTGGTCTACCAAGACTCCTAGATCCTTTTCACATGTACTGCTCTCAAGCCAAGTGTCACCCATCCTGTATTTGTGCCTTTTATTTTTTTTGCCCAAGTGTAGTACGTTACATTTCTCCCTGTTAAAATTCATCTTGTTTGCTTTGGCCCAGTTGTCTAATCTGTTAAGGTCATTTTGAAGTGTGATCCTTGACCCCCTTTTCACCAGAACCCTTCGTGCACCACCCCTTACACCACCCACCATGGCTGCAGTGATGGTTACCTCGGCCGGCCTGCAGCCCCAATGCAGGGGGCATCCTGCGGCTGCTTGCAGTAGCCGTCGGGGCCCATACAGTCGTCCTGGCAGCTGCAGCAGGCTGTGTCCAGGATCTGCAAGTGCAGCAGTTCTTCCGAGTTGCTGAAGGCCGGGTTGTCCAAGGAGACTGCTGAGGCCAGCCAAGGCTCCGACCAGTAGTGGGCCGAGACATCGTCGAGGCGGCAGAAGCGGCGGTAGCTGGAAGGGTCAAGAGTTTATGATCCCTTATGTTGCTATGAGTCATAGAATCGTAGAGTTGGGATCCCCGAGGGTCATCTAGTCCAACCCCCCAGGTAATGGAAGATAATCTAAAATCCTAACAAAAACGAAGCATGCTAAAGTAGCAGGTGGTTGGGAAGTCATTGATAATTAAATGCACTGCTTATGATTTTTATGTATTTCATTAAAATTATATGCTGGTGGGTGGTAGGAAACCTCACGGCAGTTTAGGAAAAGGACTTATTAGTAAAAGAAATTAAAACATTCAAAAAAAATTAAAATGGCCAATATACGCACCATCATTCTAAAAGCCTGAGCAGGGTTGCCTAAACAAAAATGTTTCTAGCAGCAGGGACAGAAAAGAGTACAATGAAGGTCCCTGCCCGACGTCAAGAGACTGGGAGTTCCAGACTGTAGGTGCCCCCACACTAAAATATCTATTTCTTACAAATGTGGAACAGGTATTACGTGACACCTGTAACAGTGCCAGTTTTGCAGGTCAAAGTGGGTGAAAGGATGTTTATGGGCATGAGGCGAGATGCCCACAGTGAGACCTTCTGCCCTGTCTTTTCATTCTAGGAGTGGAATTGCACTCTGCATAGGCTCATAGCATACAAAAGGGGCTGCACTCTGCATAGGCTCAGAGCCTGTAGCCAGAGATTCAAGCCTGGAGTGCAAAAGAACTCAGGCTGAAATGAATGCCCCCCCCATCTCTCTCTCTCCCAGCACAAAGCTCAGTTCACACTCTCTACCCCCTCACGCCCCACCCCCGGATTTCCCTTGGAGTTTGGCCAGAAGCTGCTGGCTGTTTGCTTTTCCCTTGAAAGCAGGCCTGGCGGGAGGAAATGGATCCCTCAGCTCAGCCTAGCAGCCCCCATCCCATTTCCCACCCACCTGCAGCCTCACGCTAGATGGGAAAAAGAAAAGAGCCCTGGGATCTATAGGTGGAGGGTGGTATACAAATCTAATAAATAATAATAAGGAAAGAGCAATGGGTGAACAGCCCTGTAAGCCCAACAAGGCCCAGAGAAAGGGAAGCAGCAGAGACTCAGCACTGCAAACCGCCCCTGGGGCTGCCCTTCCTAAGTGGAGAGGTTAATGAGGAATGTCATGAATAGGGGGAAAAGACATCATAAAATTGCAGAGCTGGAAGGGACCTCTAAGGGTCATCTAGCCCAACCCCCTGCAATGCAGGAATCACAGCTAAAGAAGCCCGGACAGGTGGCCACCCAACCTCTGCTTAAAAACCTCCAATGAAGTAGCGTCCTTCCCCTTCCAAGGTCAGGGCCGGATTAAGACCTTTAGAGGCGCTAACCACTTAACAAGATTGGGGTGCCCCCCATATACAGTGGTACCTCGGTTTAAGTACACAGTTGATTCCGGAAGTCTGTACTTAACCTGAAGCGTACTTAACCTGAAGCGAACTTTCCCATTGAAAGTAATGGAAAGTGGATTAATCCATTCCAGACGGTCCGCAGAGTACTTAAACCGAAAGTACTCAAACCGAAGCATACGGTACTTAAACCGAGGTATGACTGTATATCTGATTCAAAATATAAAATTCAATTCAAAATATAAACAATAGCAAACCATAAAATAAATTTTTTTATATTGAAATGAAACAGAACCTACAATAGGATGGAAAAATAATGTTTATCTTTGTATACTTTATATTTGAAAAGTTTTCTTCTACTTTTTCTAATTGCAAAGTCATGGATCGCATCCTCAAAACTAATCTTACCTTATTAACGCATCCACTTCTATACTTAGTAGAGATAAAGACATCAAGCCTGCCTTGTTGCATAGTTGTTCTGTGGGGATTTTTAATATGCTTCAACTAAGAAAACGAATGCTCGGCTGAGCAATTTGTTACCGTTTGTTGTTAAAAATCCAGCTATGGAAAATGTCTAACCCTAACCCCCTTCCCTTGATGCCCTAAGCATGTGCTTCTTTTGCTCCACGGTTAAACCAGCCTTGTCCAAGGTAGCCAGTGCCACTGTCAAGTGCATAAATTAAACCGGCAGGGAAGGCAGGAAACCAACGGGAGCAGTGCCCCAGTTTCTCTCTCTTCTTTCCACCTCCATGGAGTCCAGGAAGGGAGGAGAAGGGGCAGGGTCTCACCTGCTCTTGGTCTGATCCGCTCTGGCCTCCAGCAGCAGCATGCGAACCCGGCGGATCACCAGGCCGGCAATGGCAGCTCCGACCACCACCAGGCTCAGCAAGAGGCCGCAGGCCACCCCCAGCAAGCCCTGCTGTGTCACCTTGTAATCGCAGCGCACCCCCAGGAACCAGAAGTCGCTGCCCACGGGACACCTGGGGAATGAAAGGGGAAAACCGTCAGAGAGAGACCTTGAAGGCAGAGACGTGTGCCCAGGGGCAGAGGGACCAGGTGCAAGGCCTGTGCGCCGTGGCACTCACTGGCAGACAGGCATGTGGTTGACGGCATGGGTGCAGATGCCCTCGTTCTTGCAGTAGTCGCGGTGGCACGCAGAGGTGCATACGGCACTCCCGTCTTCCCTCGTAGAGACGCACTCGTAGCCGGCCTGGCAGGCGAAGAGCATGGAGCAGAGGTCCAGGTGCCGCTCTGTAGGAACAGGCATCAGCTCAGTGGCAGAGCCCCTGCTTGGCATGCAGAAGGCCCCAGCTTCTGTCCCCAGGTAGGGCTGGGAAAGACTCTTCCTGAGAACCCTGGAGAGCCGCTGCCAGTCAGCGTAGACCTCAGTGGGCCCGCTGGCAAAAGGCAGCTTCCGATGTGTCTATGGAAAGCAGCTACTTTTTGTTTAAAATCTTGTGGACTAGAAACTTGCAGGCAGGGGGCCATTGCTCAGTGGGAGAGCTGCTGCTTTGCAGGTTCTCAAGTTCTGTCCCCAACGGTATCTCCTGGGCAACTGATGGCAGCCAGTGGCAACACTGGGTTGGGAAACGGGCAAATTGCTCGTTGGCAAAAACTTACCCAGCGTCGTACTCTGCAGCACCCGGGCATTGCCAACCCAGAGCCCCGGCCGCAAGCGCTCCGAGAGGGATGAGCGATTCAGAGCAGCCCACAAGCCGGGAGCCGCTACTAGGAAGAGGGCATCAAACGCCACCACCACACTCCCGGGCCTGCAGAGAGAATAAGAGAATGGTAGAATTGCAGAGGTGGAAGGGTATCCCAAGGTGGCAGCAGGGGCAGCCCTGTCTGAGTCCTGAGATATACACACACAGATACTGCCATTCCTAACACAGGAAGTTTCAGGGCCCAGTCATCACCCATAAGCGAAATTATTTTGCAGGGACAGGTTTGGAAATGTGACTGATGAATGCACCAAATACTTTAGGAAATTGCTTGAGTTTTTAAAGGCCTTCCTGCCATAGCTGTCAACTTCCGGATTGGAAAATAGGGGATCAGCAGAGGCGCGGCACCGGAAGTTGCTTCTGCACATGTCCAGACATGCGCAGAAGTGACTTCCAGTGCTGGGCTGCCCATGTCCCCATGTCTGGGCACCAGAAATCGCTTCTGCGCACACCGGGCATGCTCAGAGGCAATTTCTGACAGCACTCGGCCATGAGCGAGCAGCAAGCTGGTAGCCGGGACATTTACGGGGTATTTTACAATCCGGGGTTGCAGCGGGAAACGGATTTAAATTCAGGGGTTTCCCGCCAAAGACGGGAGGGTTGACAGCTATGCTTCCTGCAAGCAACCAGCCTCTCCTGGTGACCCAACTCTGCCATCCGATGGAGCTGCCCAGAGGGTTGCCTTCTTCCCTGCCCACCTCCTGCACCCTCAGAGATTCCTCAGAGTCATCAAGGCCTTCCTGATGTCAGCTGCCTTCCAAAGAGCCACCCGGGACAATTTTGAACTTTTGAATTTTCACCTGCTACACAGTGGTGTCAGTCACCCTGCCCTCCCTGAGCCCTGGGATATGGCGGACAAGAAAACCCAAAGAGAGAGGTGGGTGAATGCATGGATTGATGGATGGATGGATGGATGGATGGATGGATGGATGGATGGATAGATACCGGATTGCCTTCACTTCCAGTCGCTGAAATCCCGGCAGAGAATCGAAGAGAGGCGTGACCTTAGAGAGAGAGAAATGGAAGGGGAAGGAATGGTAATCAATCAGTCATTGATTTATGGAGCTTCAGCTTCCATCTCCAACCCTTCACCAAAACAGATCCCAGAGAGGTTTGCTAACATGAAATAAATCACGCATAAAATACAATTAAATTATAACACCTGCAACAAAACAGACACAAATTATTTTTAAAATCCCTCATTCATTAAAACAATGAAGCATCATCAGTTCAAAATAATAAACTCTAGGAGGGCCTGGAGAACCTCAGGCCTGGAGATGAAATGTGGCCCTCCAGTCCTCTCCACCTGGCCCTTGGAATGATCATCAGGCCCCACCCATTTTTCCCTGGCCCCTCCCCTCATTGGCCCATGCTTCACTCACTCCTTGAGTGCTTCTGCCCAAGCAGAATGATTTCCTTGCACTCCAGAGTGGCTGGGGAAACCCAGCCAGATGGGTGGGGTATAAATTATAAATTATTATTATTAGTATTATTAGTATTATTATTAATGTCTCTCGCTTGCCTGGATGAAGATGAGAGGGAAAGGTGCATAGAAACTAGCCAAGTGTTCAAAGGCCAGATTCCCATTTGCAGCCCCGCCAACCTTTACCTCTAGCCCCCCACTCCCAACGGCCATGTGGCCCTGGGAAGGTTGGCCAGCAGGGAATGTGGCCTTTAGGCTCTAGAACCTTGGACAACCCAGTTAAAATCCCACCCAAGTCCTGGGTAAACAGACACGGCTAACCCACCGTTTCATTGACGCTGAGCACCAGGCCCTGGTACTCAAGTGAGTCAGGGTTCAGGAAGCTTCTGGAAAACTCCATGGCCAGGACCAGCTCACAAGGGATATGCAGGAGAGTGGCTGCAGGAATGGAGGAGAAGGAATATAGGACCCATCTCAGCCCAAGGTTGGGGGTGAGGGAAGGAGGGAGAGAGAAAAAGAGAAGAGATTCTTTAGTACTGATTCCTGCTTTGCAGGGGGTTGGACTAGATGTCCCCTGGGATCTCTTCCATCTGTACGAGTCTGTGATTCAATTACCACCTTCAGGGCCCCAAGTGATGGCAGGATGGTGAGGATAGATCCACCTGCCCCACAAGTGTTGGGAGCACAGAGGCTGCAAGCTTATAGCATTAAAAAGGAGAGCCAGGAGTGGGGGTCTTTGCAACAGAAAATTTGCTTCAAAGAGGCCAATGGCCACAGCTGTAGCTGGACCAGGAGAATGGGTGTAGAAACTGAGCATTTCTTGTAGGTTTTGTTTCCCACAATGGGCACTTGGTCAGCCAATGTCAGAACATGGTGCTAGGTGGGGCCCCGTTTGGCCTGACTAGGAAGTCATCTTATGTCTTTACGTTCAGACCCAGACCAGCTTAGTTCCAGCAAGGTGGTGGGGCCTCCTGTGTGTTAAACTCTGCCTGGGGATGGCTGGTCCATTAGGGCAAATGGGTACGGCTGGCGTATGCCTGGATTTTCCCGGGAAAATCCTCAGCCACCCCCACCCCCCCGTCTTCTGCCTTTTAACTTAACAACCAATCCAGGGGGCAGCCCTGGCTGTCCTCTTCCTCCTCCCCACTTTGGGATGCCTCTGTAAAACTCATCAGGGGAGAGGAAAGGGTTGAAACTAGAATCAGTTAGCTCCAGCTATCAGTGGCCTGTCTGCCTTCAGCCTTAACAGGCACCACAGAATCATAAAAAGGTGGAGTAGGAAGGGACCCCAGGGGTCATCTAGTCCAGCCCCCTGCAATGCAGGAATCAGAGAGAGAAAATCCCCGTCAAATGGCCAACCAAGCTCTGTTTAGAAACCTCCAATGAATGAGAGTCCATCGCCTTCGCAGACAGTCCTTTCCAGCCCCCACTAAACCTGGGTTTACAGGGAGCTCACCTGCCACAGAATACCCTCCTAGCTCACCAGCCTTGTCCCCCAGGCCAGCTCTGCTTCCCTCCCTGAGTTTGCAGAGAGAGGTGCCCCACTGACCTTTCAGGCGGGGCAGCTGATTCTCCACCACAAAGACCTGGTGGGCTCTGGGGCGGCCTTCCCTTGGCACGGCCGGCTCCAGTTGCGTTGTGGGCTTCTCTGGTGCAGCAGGCGAGAGCCGGGTGCTGGCAACGAGAGGACCCTCCCTTGCAGTGCTCTTTGGTCCCAGAGCTTGCAAAGGCGGCTGTGTGTGCCCACTGCTCCTTGTCGGAGCGGCTGTTGTTCGGACAAGGCCCCCCGGACCAAACGGAGAACGGGCAATCTCCCTGACGGAGCCACCTTCGGCTGGGGCGCTGGGCCTCTTCCCCCATTCCCAGCTCCTTGTCCTGGCTGGAGAGGTCCACAGCCGTTGGGTCACGGGCATGGGTCCAGTGGCTCCCGTTTTGCTTGTGGGCACAGCCATTCCAGAGCCCGAACTGGAGGAATTGGCTGCTTGGGAGTGAAGCTCTGGATTCACCGAAGGAGCTGCACTTACATCATCTCCCTCTGGAGTGAGCAAGGCAGCCTCAGAGCCCACTGGGGTCTTGGTCGGGCTGGGAGTCCAGCCAGCGGGGGCACTATTTTCTGGGAGGCTGCTGCTGCTGGCGAACGGCTCTGCTGCCTCTGTGGCTTGCCAAAGGGACCCCTCTCTTGTTGCCTGCTGGGTGGGGCGTGTTGTGGCTTTATGAGGGCGCTCCCTGGCGTCGCTAGGCACCCCTGTTCTTTCTCTGTAATTGACAGAGACCTCCATTGGGCTGGGGACCCTGGTGGGCGAGGTGCCCTCTTCTGCAGCCCGCTTGGGTGTAAGCTGCCTTGGCTGTGAGGATGGCTGTGCAGGATTGCCCCGTTTCGTGGGCCAGGCACTGCCAGGCTCTGAGGGGCTCTGAGATCCAGGCTCTTCTGTGGCTGTCGAAGCCCCGCTGGAGGAAGCCTCCGCAGCCGTGAGCGGGTCTATGGAGCTCTGAAACGTGGGCACGTCTGCACTGGCACGCCCACCTGCTCTGGGGGCTCTTGGTCCTTCCATGGCACCACCTGGACCCACAGACGAGGTGAGCAATGTGGACCCAACAGGGAGGTTGCTGGCAGAAGCAGGGTGGGTGGCAGAGTCCGCCAACCTGAGGGGCAAAGCTGTCCCCAAGTGGAAAGATGAGGGTGAGTGGGGAGCCACCTCTGTTTGATGTGGGGAGTCTGCAGAAGTAGGCAGAGCATCCGCTACAGGCTGTGCTGCCCTCATGGCTTCTGTGGAATTGTGCACCAAAGCTCTTCCACTGGGGACAAAATTGCCTGCGATTATGGTTTCCTGGGTCATCTGCATCGTGTGACCCAACCCTGCCCTGGATCTCGGCAGCGTTGAGGATTGTGCCGGGGTGGAGCCAGGATCAGAGGGTCCCATGGCACCCCCAGACTCGTGAGGTCTGTTTTCTCGCTCCACAGCTGTTGTGCTGCCCCCTGGCCCATCAGCACCCACCACAAACGGGGTTGTGCTCCAGCCCTGTGGCAATATTTGGGTTGCGATGGTTGCCACGTCCCCTTCCTGGGTTGCCCCAGTATCAGCCGCAACTGGCTGTGGAGTGGAAGCCAGAAGAAGGGTCCCCTGAGTCTCTGCAGTGGGTGACTGGGTCTCTTGGGGCCTCAGGCTGCTGGCTCTGGTGGGCATCTTCAGGTCATCTGTAGGGCCCACGCTGCCTGTCTCATTCTCACCCGTTGTAGCACTCAGGGGTCCCTGGCTCTCCGGCCAAGGGTCCCGGGGCTCAGCCTGGGTCTGTGTAGCAGCTTGCACTTTGGAGGCCAGAAACGGAGAGGGGCTGGTGGACTGCCAGACCTCAGGGGGTTCCTCTCCAGCTCCAGGGCTGGAGGATTCTTCCGAAAGAGAAGAGGGCCAATAATTTTGACCTGCAACATCCTTTGGGGAAATGGGCCCAGGAAGCAATGCTGACTCAGATGAGAGGGCCACAGGCTTGGTTGTGATGAGAGGTGGACTCGGTTGGGGCAGCCTGCCAGCCCCCAATGTGCTCTCTTGAGTAGGGAACTGAGTGCCTCTCACAGTGGCATCTGCTGCTCTGCTTTCTTCCACCTCCTTTGGCCTCCTCGGTGTCTCCTCCTGGCTGGCATCAAGGACAGCAGATCCAGTCTGCAAGTCTGGGTGTGACGCAGTGGGGACAGCAGCAGCAGCAGTGGGTGAGGGATGATGCCAGGTGATGCCAGAGGGCTCAGCGCTGCCATGGAGGAAGGTCTTACTGGTGCTTTGCCCTACAGGTGGCGAGTCCTGCAGCCCAGAGAAATCGGACCCTGTGGGGTGGAGGGAAAGCAGAGGGCAGTGAGCTCCCTGGGGGGAAGCCGAGGTGCAGCACCACCTTCACTGCCACCCCTACAGGCAGAAAAGCAGAGGAGTCTTAGGGATCTGAGCTGCAAATGTCAGCAATTGCCCTTTGTTCAATCAGATGCAAGGAGGTTAAAGCATTGGGAGGAACCAGGCAGCAGGGTTGTGCTGATGGAACATGCTGGCAGCCCTGGGAGGGTGAATAAGCCAAAGCCCCCAAACCTCCTGTTCCAAAAATGCATTTAAACACAGAGCTCTCTCGGTGCAATTGTAAAGCTCCCTTGTTATTTGTGCTATTGGATGCTGGATGTAGTTGTTTATGCAACCCTGCTATATTTATAGCACTAAAGTGTTTTTTTTTCCTTTGGTGTTCTCTATATTGTTGTGGTGTTTGGTTGCTATTAGGAAATTATTTTTGCACTTTGATTTTGAAATGCTCTCCTCTTTTCTTTGTTGTAAGCTGCTTTGAGCATGGAAAAGCAGCATACAAGGAGAATGAATGAATGATTTGCTTTTGATCTGGTTTTGCTGATTTGGTGGTGGAGCAGCTGGCCTGATTCTCACCAGATTTCTGCACCACGCATAGACACCACACACACATCCGGACCGTAGTTACACAGCTCTCAATCCCAAGACGAAGTTGGGAACCAAAACCTTATGTAAGAACATGGGGTGGGGCAGAAATCCCCCCCAGCCTCCCAGGGGCCACAGCGTAGCTATTGGGTAAGAATGGCTCTGGAGCTGCCATCTCAGTGGCAGAATATTCGACAGAAGCCCAGCTAATAATCCAGAACAGGCACTCAGGGCAACCCACCCAGATATTCTGCATCACTCTCTCCGTGTTGCCAAGGCAACGAGCTTTCTCTGGCACAGACCGCCATCTGACACGGCTGGTTCAGAGGAGGAGGCTGGCATCGTGTCTGCTGTGGAAGAGATCCACGTTTTGTACGAGGAACTCCTGGATCCTCTGCATTCATACGCGCACATCTGAGACACAGGACTTGACGGGTAGGGGGGCAGAGCAGAAGGCAGAGACCCCAGGGAATGAGGAAGGGTGTGCATCGGCGACTGTAGGATAAGTGCCACTACTCTTTCCTGCATCCACACACACACAGCTGCGATGTCAGCCATCATAGCAAACATAGCAGAGCATCAGGCACCCCGTAGTTATCATTCTCTGATAGACTTGCAATGACTACTTCTCACCTGATTGCCAGTGGGGAAGGAATATCCTTCCCCCACCTCCTTCCCTCTAAACAGCCAGGTTGTCCTTAGAGCACTGCACGTCACTCATACAGATGGACTGAGAGAGATAAGCCCAGGCCAGTAAGAGCTTGCGGTATATTAAGTTGGCAGCCAGACCACTGGGCCAGTCTAGGCCACCCAAGACCTCGCTGATTAAGAGTTGAGTGCACTCTTACTCTCCACCTAAGGTTGAATGATCAAAGAGGAGCATTGTATCAGCCCTGCATCACTTGTCCTGGAGACTGGGGGGGGGAGGACCAGAATACGGCCCTCTATGACTATCTGGCCCTCACCTGCCTTGCCATCTCCTCAAGTGCCCTTGAAGTGTAATGATTCTACTTTGCTTGCCTGGATGGAAGACAAGAGCTGTGCTGATATATCTGACTTTTGTGTGGCTGGAAAGTAGAAAAGTGGAGAATGGCAGTGGAAACTGCTGTTTTGCCTCTGGCCACACTCACTTTTACCCATGACCCTGTCCACAGCTGGCATGTGGCCCCCAGGAGGTTTCTTGTAAGGCAATGTGCCCCTCAGGCTAAAAAATGTTCCCCACACTTTGTCTTACAGAGGGGAGGGCACATGCCTAACCACACACTTCCAAAGGAACAGAGTCATAACTCGCTGCCCTCCTCCCATCCCAACCTAGAGATTAGCATCTAGATGCCTGTTGACCACATAAGTGTGCTATGAATTTGTCTGGCATTGCTTTCTTCTGAACACAACCATGTGACAAGAGCGAGAGCTTCGTTCCTCCATTGACGAAAACCCTAAGCAAAGGTCAATGAGAGTTTGGGTCACTAGCAAGAGGTTTTCGTTGGGGTTGGTAGGCAAGCATGAGATGGACATATTTAATCTCAGGATTGCGAAGGAAGGTTAGCCATGGATGGGAGCCCCAACGGTTCTGCTGGGATCCCCAGAGGCAGCTGCTTCCTACTGTGGTTCTGTTGCTTTTTTCCTGTTGCATAATATATTTCCATTCTACTCAGTCTAGGAATGCAGCTCTAAGAAAGATACCCAGCTCTGGCACAAAGCCAGCACCAACCCCAAAAGACCTGCCTGCAGCTAACTGCACACCCACACAGATACATCCTCGCAGCACCATAAGGTGAGACGATGTCTTTCTGGAGTGGAGATCGGAGTCAAGCAAGGGGACAGGTGACGGCAAAGGTGCAGTGCAGATACCTAGGCTGAGCAGCACCCTGCAGATCAGACCCCTCCTGGAACAGCAAGGGAGGAGAAAGAAGGGCCATGTGCGGAGTGCTCCTTCCTGACCCACAAAGGAGCCACAACCAGCCTCCAAAATATGGAAGAACATGGGGCCTCGCAGCCAGGCATTATCCTTTGGGGGTGCTGACAGGGTAAGACTTGGGGGCCGAGGTCCAGGGCGCACCCACCCCCCACTTAACAGAATCATAGAATCATAGAATCATAGAATCATAGAATCATAGAGTTGGAAGAGACCACAAGGGCCATCCAGTCCAACCCCCTGCCAAGCAGGAAACACCATCAAAGCATTCCTGACAGATGGCTGTCAAGCTTCTGCTTAAAGACCTCCAAAGAAGGAGACTCCACCACACTCCTTGGCAGCAAATTCCACTGCCGAACAGCTCTTACTGTCAGGAAGTTCTTCCTAATGTTTAGGTGGAATCTTCTTTCTTGTAGTTTGAATCCGTTGCTCCGTGTCCGCTTCTCTGGAGCAGCAGAAAACAACCTTTCTCCCTCCTTTATATGACATCCTTTTATATATTTGAACATGGTTATCATATCACCCCTTAACCTTCTCTTCTCCAGGCTAAACATACCCAGCTCCCTAAGCCGTTCCTCATAAGGCATCGTTTCCAGGCCTTTGACCATTTTGGTTGCCCTCTTCTGGACACGTTCCAGCTTATCAGTATCCTTCTTGAACTGTGGTGCCCAGAACTGGACACAATACTCCAGGTGAGGTCTGACCAGAGCAGAATACAGTGGTACTATTACTTCCCTTGATCTAGATGCTATACTCCTATTGATGCAGCCCAGAATTGCATTGGCTTTTTTAGCTGCTGCATCACACTGCTGACTCATGTCAAGTTTGTGGTCAACCAAAACTCCTAGATCCTTTTCACATGTACTGCTCTCAAGCCAGGTGTCTCCCATCCTGTATTTGTGCCTTTCATTTTTTTTGCCCAAATGTAGTACTTTACATTTCTCCTTGTTAAAATTCATCTTGTTTGCTTTGGCCCAGTTGTCTAATCTGTTAAGGTCATTCTGAAGTGTGATCCTGTCCTCTGGGGTGTTAGCCACCCCTCCCAACTTGGTGTCATCTGCAAACTTGCTCAGGATTCCCTCAAGCCCATCATCCAAGTCATTGATAAAGATGTTGAACAAGACTGGGCCCAAGACAGAACCCTGTGGCACCCCACTAGTCACTACTCTCCAGGATGAGGAGGAGCCATTGATGAGCACCCTTTGGGTTCGGTCAGTAATCCAGCTACAAATCCACTGAATGGTAGCATTGTCTAGCCCACATTTTACCAGCTTCTTTACAAGAATATCATGGGGCACCTTGTCAAAGGCCTTGCTGAAATCAAGATAGGCTACATCCACAGCGTTCCCTTCATCTACCAGGCTTGTAATTCTGTCAAAAAATGAGATCAGATTAGTCTGACATGACTTATTTTTCAGGAACCCATGCTGACTTTTAGTGATCACAGAGTTTCTTTCTAGGTGCTCACAGACTGTTTGCTTAATGATCTGCTCTAGAATCTTTCCTGGTATTGATGTCAGGCTGACTGGGCGGTAATTGTTTGGGTCCTCTCTTTTCCCCTTTTTGAAAATAGGGACAACATTTGCCCTCCTCCAGTCTGCTGGAACTTCGCCTGTTCTCCAGGAATTTTCAAAGATTATTGCCAGTGGTTCTGAAATCACCTCTGCCAGTTCTTTTAATACTCTTGGATGTAGTTCATCTGGCCCTGGAGACTTGAATACATCTAAACTAGCCAAGTATTCTTGTACTACCTCCTTACTTATTCTGGGCTGTGTTTCCCCTGCTGAATCATCTGCTCCATATTCTTCAGGTCGGGCGTTGTTTTCTTTCTTGGAGAAGACAGAGGCAAAGAAGGCATTGAGGAGTTCTGCCCTTTCTCTGTCCCCTGTTTGCATTTCACCATCTTCTCCTCTGAGTGACCCCACTGTTTCCTTGTTTTTCCTTTTGCTACGGACATACCCATAAAAGCCCTTTTTGTTGCTTTTAACCTCTCTGGCGAGCCTGAGTTCATTCTGTGCTTTAGCTTTTCTGACTTTGTCTCTACACGTGCTGGCTATATGTTTGAATTCCTCTCTGGAGATTTCCCCCCTTTTCCATTTTTTGTACATATCCCTTTTAAATCTTAACTCAGTCAAAAGTTCTTTAGATAGCCAGCCTGGCTTCTTTAGGCACCTTCCATGTTTCCGTCTCATTGGTATTGCCTGAAGTTGTGCTTTTAATATCTCCCTTTTAACAAACTCCCAACCATCATGAACTCCCTTCCCTTTTAGTATTACTGTCCATGGGATTTCACCCAGCGTTTCCCTAAGTTTTCTGAAGTCGGCTTTCTTAAAGTCTAGAATTTGGACCTTAGTATGCTTGGTTGCTCCTTTCCGCTGGATAATAAACTCCAGAAGAGCATGGTCACTCCCACCTAATGATCCTGCCACTTCTACCCCACTAACCAAGTCATCACTATTGGTTAGGACCAGATCTAAAATGGCTGATCCTCTTGTTGCTTCTCCCACTTTCTGGACAATGAAGTTGTCTGCAAGGCCAGTGAGGAATCTGTTCGACCTTATGCTCTTGGCTGAGTTTGACATCCAACAAATATCAGGATAGTTGAAATCCCCCATTACTACTATCTCACTTCCTTTGGAATGCTTGGCCATCTGTTCCAGGAAGGCATCATCTGTGTCCTCAGTTTGGCTTGGGGATCTATAGTAAACTCCCACAATGAGATCACTGTTGTTTTTCTCTCCCTTAATTTTGACCCAGATACTCTCAATTTGGCTTTGAAGTTTTAAATCCTGGATCTCTTCACAGGTATACATATCCCTAACATATAAAGCTACTCCTCCTCCTTTCCTGTTTGGTCTATTTCTCTTAAATAGATTGTATCCCTCTATTACTACATTCCAGTCATGAGACTCATCCCACCAGGTTTCAGTGATGCCTATTATGTCATATTTAGTTTGCTGTACCAAGAGCTCAAGTTCATCTTGTTTATTTCCCATGCTCTGTGCATTAGTATACAGACATTGAAGACCGTTGATCATTCCCCCATGTCTCTTATTTAAGGATATTTTCGTCCCACCACTAGGTCTGCATGCTGCTTGCTCCATTTGGTCCTTGACATTTGGATGATCATCTTCAGCATTTGATAGACTCCTACCTTCAGGACCACTGTCTCCCTCCCCCACATAAGTCAGTTTAAAGCCCTCCTGATGAGGTTTTTGAGTTTTGTGGCAAAAACATTCCTCCCAACTTTTGTGAGGTGCAGTCCATCACTTGCCAGAAGTCCATCTTCAAGAAACTGCAGACCGTGATCTAGGAATCCAAACCGTTCCTGTTTGCACCATTTGCGAAGCCAGTTGTTCACTTCCCCTATTTTTCCCTCTCTCCCTGGGCCATGTCGTTCAACTGGGAGGACAGAAGAGATGACAATTTGTGCATCTAATTGCTTCAACTTCCTGCCCAGAGCCTCATAATCATTTTTGATCTTCTGTAAGCTATGGCTTGCAGTGTCATTGGTTCCCACATGCACCAAAAGGAAGGGGTATTTGTCGGTGGGTTTTATGATTCCTTGCAGCCGTTCTGTTACATCTTTGATCTTGGCCCCAGGTAGACAGCACACCTCTCGAGACATCTTGTCAGGCCCACAGATCACTGCTTCTGTACCCCTCAGTAGGGAATCCCCAATCACCACTACACGCCTCTTCATAGGCTTGGAGGAGGCTGGTTTCTCGAAATGCAGCAAGAGCAGCATGGGACATTTTGAAGCCAGTGGAAAAAATGCACATGGCTATCTAAAGGGGATGGTGCTTGTGGGTGCTTTAAGGCTATGAACTCCATTGTCCACAGCTGGAGGCTGTTATGCTTCTGAATACCAGTTGCTGGAAACCAGAGCAGGGAAGAGCACTCTTGGGCTTGGCTCCTGCCTATGTGTTTCCCACCGGGGCATCTGGTAAGCCACTATGAGAAGAGGATGCTGGATTAGATGGGCCACTGACCTGATCCAGAAGGCTCTTTTTATTTTATTGTGTTCTGTTTAAAATTTGGCACCCCTTCTACTTTCTGCCTTCCGTTGTTTGTCATTGCTGCAGCACCCCCTGTGGTGCCCTCTCGGCTCGACACACAGTGTGGTGAGGTAAAGGTAAAGGGACCCCTGACCATTAGGTCCAGTCGTGAACGACTCTGGGGTTGCGGCGCTCATCTCGCGTTATTGGCCAAGGGAGCTGGTGTACAGCTTCCAGTTCATGTGGCCAGCATGACAAAGCCGCTTCTGGTGAACCAGAGCAGCACACGGAAACACCGTTTACCTTCCCGCTGTAGCGGTACCTATTTATCTACTTGCACTTTGACGTGCTTTCGAACTGCTAGGTGGGCAGGAGCTGGGACCGAGCAAGCATTCCCCTAAATCTGCCTCTGATGCTGCTGTCCTACCTTACTAGGCTGTTGTCAAGATTAAAATATGAAAAGCCCCAGGAACATTCTAATGCACTAAACAATTACTGCATACGGCTATCATACTTACGGTATGTAAGCAGTTTAGCTATTTTTTAAAAAAATAAGTGTGGCTTGTAAATCTTCCTAAATGATGAGCAGTAATTTATTAATGACTGGGGGTGTGAAAAAAATGTTCCCTGTTGAAAGACCAGGTGTATCTTCCATGAAGCAGGGAGGTGGGGGGGCTACCTGTGGCTCCCAGATGATGCTGAGCTCTCATCACCCCAAACCAGCACAGCGAAAAGTCAAGGATGATGATGAGAGATGGAGGCCAGACACATCTGGAGGGCAGGGCACAGACAAGCTACTTCAGTGATCAAAATTGGGGTGGGGGCACCCTGCAGCGCAAATGACTCCCAAATTCACCCTCCCCACACCAGCCCCAGGTTCAGACCTGCCAAATCTCCACCACCAACACGGGATACCCAGTGCTGGCAGTTCCAGGCAGGCAACAAGTGGCACAGTGTGGGGGGTCCTCGGTCGAGCGAGATGCCTTGTTGGGGTGCCCCATGCCTGGGGCCACTTGGCTCCCCCAGCGGGCGACCTTCGGCTCCAGCGGTGCCCAGCACCTCAGCCGGCGAAGAAGGGCTGTTGCCCGATTTTAGAGGGCGCTGGCAACATCATCCGAGAGAAGCGGGTCTCTTAAGCGTGTGCAGAGAGAGCCCTAAGCCTTGCCCACCCCCGGCAGACAGTACCCGACGGGGCGGGGGCTTCCCCGATGCCAAGGACAGCGAGACCGATCGCCAGCCGGGCGACCTTCTGGAGCCCTCTCGAGGGAAGGGACAAAAAGGGAAGGGGTCCTTACCGGAGGAGGGGATGATGGCGAGGCCAGGCTGAGGGTTCTTACCGGCGCCTTGCTGGTCCCCGCGGGGCCGCCGACGCTGCCGCCCGCCTTCCGGGCCGCCCCCCTCGAAGTCCACCTGCAGCGGGTCTGGCAGGGCCGCCGCCGGCGCCTCCTGCCCTTCGACGGGGAGCGGCTGCCTGGGGAGGAGATCCGAGCAGGGGGGCCCCTCGGGGGCGGCCGAGGCGTCCAGACGTCGCTCGCAGCCTCCGGAGCGCCCTGCGCGGAGAGAGACGGAGAAGGGCAGGAGAGGAGCCCGCGGTACCCCGCGATGCCCGACGGAGCGCCCGGCCCACCCCTCGCCCCCCTCGCCCGCGCCTTACCTGCGGCGGCCAGCAGGGCCAGGAGCGCCACGAGAGAGCAGCGGAGGCGGCGGCAGCACCAGCAGCAGCAGCGGCGGTGGAGGTCCATGCTGCGCGCCCGGCTCCCTCCGAAGCGCGCCGCCGCCGCTGCCAGGAAGCGGAGCCCCCCCCCCTCCGCCCTGCTCGCCACCTCCCGTGCGCGACACGAGCCAGCGAGCGCGCGGCAGCCACAAAAGGAGGAGGCGGAGAAGCAGCAACTGCCGCCGCCCCAGACCCGGAAAGCGGAGCCCCCCGGCTTGGAGACGGGAAGTCCCCGCCTGCCCCCAACTCCAGGACGCCCGCGGTGGCACGACGGGAGGAGGCGAGGGAGGCGGCAGCAGCCCCAGAGCTTGCCGGTGCACGTGGGGAGGAAAAGTTGCTCTCTGAGCATCTGCAGAGTGCCCTGACTCGCCCAGCCTCCCCCTCGAGGGAGGGGCGTGTGGGGCCGAGAGCAGCCGAGGGGGTCTCCTGATTCCCCTCTCCGGGGCAGGCGCTCGGGGACTTCGACTGACGCCCTGCTCGGGACTTCAATCCCAGAGACTCCCTGGCTCTCTGGGAGCCTCCGTCGAGCAGGCCAGCTGCAAGGAGGGGAGACAGTTCAGGCGCTGGTGGCCAAATGTGGCACACCAGGCTTCTCTCTCTGGCCCTAGGGAGCACACACACCCTCCCCATGTTCCTTCCTCCTTGGCTGAAATGTGTCCTTGAACTCTCCAATGCCTCTTAGTTTGCAGAGAAGGTGCAGGTGGGGAAACTAGCTTACCATACAGAGGAAATTTGGCATTAGTTGTTCTGGCATTAGTGTCGCCATCACTGTTATGTGGTTGTCCAGAGGAGCACGTGGAAAAGTGTCCCCACCCCAACCCCTCTCCCTTGCTTGGAAACCAAGAAGTCGCCTCCAATTGGCAGCGTGGGAGCAAGAGGCCTTGGTAGCTGAGCAGTTGGCCACCGCTACCTCCCATCATGCTAGCTCAAGGAAGGGTGCGGTGTGGTCCTGCCCCTGTTTCTGGCCCACAACTCCCACCATCCCTGGCCATTGGCCATCATGGCTGGGGCAGATAGGAGCTAAGGCTTCCTGGTGGGCCACAAAACCCCCACGCCCCTGCTCCAAACACAACAGCAGAGCAAGTCCCAACAGGGCAAAGTTATTGAATCGGCAGGAACATATGGGGCTCCAGAGGGCCTTTGCAGAGCATCTAAGCCAGGGATGAGTGTGGGGACCTCTGGGCCAAAGGCTCACAGGACCCTCCCTGAGCCATAGTTTTCCCCCTCACCAGCTCAGCTTAGCACATTCCTTGAGTTTTTCTGCCTGGCTGGAATGTGTCCTTGAACTCTGGACACAAAGTCTGGAGAGAGGGGTGCGTGTAGAAATCAGCCTGCTGTACAAAAGGGAGGATTCACATTCATGGCTCCACCAACCTTTGCCTCTGGCAAGTGGCCCCTCCAATGCAGCCCTCAGCCTGAAAAAGGTTCCCCTTGTCTGACCTGAGCTCAAGAGCTCATCCCACCTCTTGGTTCCTTTAACATAGTTTGGTCAGTAGAGCATGAGACTCTTCATCACAGGGTCATGGGTTCGAGCCCCACAATTGGGTAAGACTCCTGCATTGCAGGGGGGTTGGACTAGATGACCCTCATAGTCCCTTCCAACTCTTCAATTTTATGAGTTCCCCAGATGCAAGTAGGGAGAAGAACCACACCCCTTAACCAGAAGAGAACAGGCAATGTAGCTGTAACCCTAACCCTGAGACACGTAATACACGCATGCTTGGAACCAGCGAAAATCAGAATAAAGGAGTCAGTATCAGTCTTTTTATTTTGAAGGCCAACATATATTACACAGCTTTAAATACAGCAGCCAACAGGACTATTCCTCTGAGCGCAATAGTGATTCAATACAGCACAGAGCTTCCATGACACGGTCCCCTCTTCCTGCTGACATCATCCTAGCCCTCAGGACAGAACAGAGTTGCCTGTGGATGGGAGAGGGAGACATGTACAGCTTAGAAATTCAAAAAGATCACTGAGAAGTAACCCACACAGTGAAACACTTCCTTATAAACTAGGGGGTTCCACTTCCTTTTGACATGCTTCTGACTGATCATAAAGGAAAGAGAGGTTATAGAGTAGGCACCGGCAACGTTTTCTGCCCGTGGGCCGGAGGATTCCCACGGACTATCGTCCGTGGGCTGGACATGGGCCGCACAGGCACAGAAGCGATTTCCAGTGCCATGCTGTCCATGTCCCAAACACTGGAAATGGCTTCTGCGCATGTACATGGCTGCGCAGAAGTGATATCTGGCGCTGGGGACATTTTGGAAATGGGCAGTGCAGCACCAGAAATTGCTTGTGCGCATGTCCGCAGCTGCGCAGAAGCCATTTCAAGTGTTTGGGACATGGGCAGTGTGGCACCGGAAATTGTTTCTGTGCAGAAGCAATTTCTGGTGCTGCGCTGCCCATTTCCAAAATGTCCGCAGCGCCAGAAATCGCTTCTGCGGCTGTGTAGACGCGATTTCCGGCGCTGCTTGGCAAGTCCCCGTGCTGCGCTGCGCCGGTTTACCGCAGTGCATGGGGGACTTGCTGAGCGGGTGGCTGGGTTCAGGGGCGGCCTGTGGGCCAGATAAATGGCCTCCATGAGCTATAAATGGCCTCCATGGACTGTATCCAGCCCATGGGCCGGAGGTTGCCGATGCCTGTTATAGAGCTAAAACTCAATCTCTCATTCTACCCCCACCCCTGGGTCACCTTTTCAACTTCCAATGCCAGTTATTGCTGCCTCTCCACTCTGGAACAACCTTTACTTGCTCTTCTTGCAATTTGCCTTGCATTTTACTTTAGAATAAAGTGCTCCCTTTTCCGGAAAAGATCTAGTCTAGGAGCACTTGGCTACCTAGGCACAACGGGACCTTTGCTGTGCTCCTCTGTATTTGGCAAAATCTACTAGACCAGCTTTCAGTAGCCTCAACTCAAGGAGAATGTCACAGGGGGACGATGTTCCCTTAGCACCAGAGTAACTTCCCACAGCTGCGTGTTGCTTATTCCATGAACATGGAAAGGTGGTTTACGGACACAGATAGAGGGCTGTGTCCCCAAGCAAGTGTAGTAACACCTACGAGAAGAGGCAGCAGGCTCCCAAGGCCTTCCCAAGCAAAGCATGAATAAAAGAATCCCCCTTCCAAAGAAGTTTTAACGGGGGCTGCTCCATGCTACCCAAGATTCTCTATCTAGCAGAGCCTGATGCCTTTGCAGTGAGAAGAGCATGAAGACCTCCCCAAAACGTCCATCTTCTGCTTCCCTTGCATCAGATGCCCTCTGAACAAGAGGAGAGGAGGTTTTCTACCACAAGACCACTGCACACTCCTTCCAGCAGGAGCCTCTACTTACTCAGCTTGACACAAACAATTATTCGTACACGTCCTGCTTATCGGCAATGTAATCTACAATCTCTTGCGGACACATCAGCTTCTCTGCTTCCACATCAGGGATTTCAAATCCTGAAAAAGATGTGGCCTGTTTAGTCCTAGAGGTGAAGGAATCTCAGTCAACAAGACAAGGGATCACAATGTAGTTTTTCAAAGGAGGGGCAAAGGGATCACAATGTAGTTTTTCAAAGGAGGGGCAAAGGAACCCCATGTAGTGCAGGAAAGTTAACAGAATGATCTGTGTCCCCTGGGAGTCAGGGTGTAAACATACAAGAACAGTTTGTAAGCACATTATTACTTATGAGATTCTCCTGGAAACTCCTTAAAGTGCTACTAAAGAGTATGGGAAGGGAAGGGGCATTTAACAGAAGCAATTTATGCAACTACCTATAGTTCAGGTACCCAAATCTTTAAGAAATTTAGGATAAACACCGACAACTGGGAAACACTGGCCTGTGGGCGCTCCATTTGGAAAACAGCCTCTAACAAAGGGGTCATGGACTTTGAAGAAGCACAAACTCAGGATGAAAGGCAGAACCGTGCTAAGAGGAAGGCATGTTTGGCAAATCCTCAGCGGGATGAACTCCCACCCGGAAACCTATGGCCCCACTGTGAAAGGAATGTGTGGATCCAGAATTGGCCTCCAGTCACCTACTGACATACTGTTAAGACCATATTCATGGAAGACAATCTTACATGGCTACAAGTGATCACCAAAGAAGTAGTAGTTTGGGTAATGTACCAGGCCACTTATATCAGTGAAGGGAGTTCAGCAAGCTGGGATATGCTAAAATGCATGAGCTCCATCTTTTCCCAGTAGTCTTGTCAGAAATGCAACTAGAGATGGACCACAACCCAGTGGCAGAAACCTCCCCCCCCCCTTTTTTTAGATGAAGGTAGTCCCTGGTTCAGCTACTGGCACCTGCACTTAAAAGGATCAGGAAAGCAGCTGATGGAGAGCTGCTGCCAGATAATACTGGACTTGAAGGACAAATAATCTGACCTGGTATAAATTCCTACAAGTCCAAATCACATATCAGGATGCACAGCAGTGCAAGATGGTTGAGCCTAAGCCAAGGAAGTAGTGTAATGACCAATGTGCCATGAAGCACAGAGAACTGTGGGAAACACCAATATAGAGAGAAACTTAAGTGAGTGTAAATTTATACCAAAAGGTCAAATAAGAGAGAAAAGGGAAATGTGTGCATATCCAAGGAGAATAAAAGGATTGTCGTGTTAAAAGCCTGGTTGGGCAGTTTGTATAATGGTGTGAGTAGCCAACATGGTGCTGTCCAGATGTCGTTAAACTACAACTCACAGCAGCCCCAGTCCACAGTCAGGGATGGTGAAAGTAACAGCACAGCAACATCTGGAGAGCAGCATGTTGCCTATCCCTGCTAGAATGAACACCCAGACTGCTTTGCCCAAGGAACGCCAGAGAGCTGATGTTCCCTGACACTGTGGCAGAAACATCAAAGGGCACACCAGGTTGGCTGTTGCCAATGGTATGGAAGACACAAACATCTGCATTCCAGACCTGACTAACTCTGATGCTCAGAGCAACGGCCCAGGAGTATTACTTTGCTTTGTATTAACTTCTGTTTTTTCTCAAATAAGACTGAGATCCACAGCAGGCACACTCTGACCTTGTGACATTCTAACAGGCACATCTTGAGATGTATTTGCACACATCAAAGTAACACATTACCAAATTCATCTTCCATTGCCATGATGATCTCCACTTGGTCCAGGCTGTCCAAGCCCAGGTCTTTCATGAAGTGGGAAGTTACCGAGAGCTGGAAGACAAAATAGAAAACCCCACATTGAGGTACAGTAGAACCTCGACTTGCCACCGCCCCTACTCACGAACAATCCAACTCACAACCGTGGCAAACCCGGAAGTAAAAACCAGGTTTGCCACAATTTACGCATGCGCAGAAGCGGCTTCTGCCGACTACACATGCACAGAACGGCGCTTCTCCCAGCGACCCAGATCGACTCATGAATGGACCTCCAGAACGGATTTGGTACATGAGTAGAGGTTCCACTGTATAATGGACAATGTCCCTAACCATCCAAATAATGTCAAAAGTAAGAAAATAGGGGCCAAAGACTCCAGGGAGATTTGGGTTTTACTGCGTATAGAGGTCTTCTCTCCACCCCACCCACAATATTGTTCTGACTTTGTTCCCATTACTGGACAATCTTAAAACTGAAATTGGACCACCTTATTGTTCATTTCCTATTTTGGTGTCTGGATGCTCACTTGTTTCATTAAGCCAGAGAGACAACTTTCTTCCTATCGTCTGCTATGGCCATAACGCATGACCTGTTTGAGCTGGCACAAAGTTTTAGGAAGATAGGGAACACACCTTTGTGGTTCATTCAAAGGTGCGGTTTGCTCCAGTGCAAAATGTATGTTAATCATACACATGAAGAATCCAGGACTCAAGAAAAAAACAGTCAAAACAGAGGCTGCAACACAGTTACTCACTTTTTCTGGATCTATCTTATCATACAGTTTCAGGACATAAAGAACTCGATCTTTGATGTTATCCAGGGTCAAAGGAGGCATCTCAGAGTAATGACGACATAATTGAAGCAACGTTCCAGAGACCTATAGGAGAAGCCAGATATATGTTTTTCATGATTTGGGAATATCCTCAGCACCCTCACCTGAAATACTAACTCTTTACAGGTGACACCTAAAAAGAACTGGTCACTAAAGCTCCCCAGATATTCATAGATGGAAACACTGAAGTGTGCATGTTTGATTTTGAAACACAGCTCCTGAAAATCTGAGCCTGATAGATCATTCTCAAGCCCTAAAATTTATGGCAAACTAAATGCGCCTTCAAAAAAACAACTTTGGCTGAAAAGCAGAGTCTCAAAATATAATTTCTAAGGATCAGATGGCACAAGGAACTCCAAAAGCAGGGAGGACAGTGCAAGGGGTTTTCCACTGGGCATTTGCTGCCTTGGTGTGCACATAAAACCTCCTATTTCATGGCGAAGCACCTTGTACTTGTGAAGGAAGCCCAGCCTACAATCCAGGGCCAGTGCGATTCAGTGTCCATAATGCTGGACTAGGACCAGTAAGAGCTGTTCGACAGTGGAATTTGCTGCCAAGGAGTGTGGCGGAGACTCCTTCTTTGGAGGTCTTTAAGCAGAGGCTTGACAGCCATCTGTCAGGAATGCTTTGATGGTGTTTCCTGCTTGGCAGGGGGTTGGACTGGATGGCCCTTGTGGTCTCTTCCAACTCTATGATTCTATGACCAGGGAGACCCCTGAGTTCAAAATCTTCAATGCACCCACAAAGCTTATTGCATAACATTGGGCTGGTCACTCTCTCTTTCTCTCTCTCTGTTGAACCTTCCTCACAGGGCTGTTGTGAGGATAAAGTGAGATGGAAGAACCATCCTTGGCAACTTGAGCTCCTTGGAGGGGAGGCGTAGCACATATATTTATTCACTTATTTATTTCATAAAATTTACATACCGCTTGATTGTAAAAAACACCAACAATAACAATGCGAAGAGATTTAAACCTCAAAGTGGTAACGAATGCAAGAATAAACGAAACTGGGACTACCCCACCAAGGAAGCAGCAGCACAGAATCATCTCCCCATGGCAGCAGTAAAAGGGCAAGAGAGGCCACGAGGGGGAAGCACTACCCTCATGCAGCGGGGAGCCGCTGCTGCTTCATGTTTTTACCCCGTTCTTTGTCGCCATTCTTGATCCAGCTTTAGCTGTGTTAATTAATATAATTATTTTCGGCTATTTGTTGGTTGAAAGGCAGCGTAGGAAAACGATAAAACCCCGAATCTTGCGCAATCCGCTGGGCTCGGTTCCAGACCACCCCCCTCGTTGGGATCTCGGGCGGCCTGCAAAGCCGAACCCTGCGCTGCACCGGGCGGACTCCCGCCTGCGCTCTTCACCTGCGGCGTCAGCCTGGCGGGTCCCGGCGGCTGGAGGGGGGCCAAGCAGTTGAGGCGGGAGGCGGGCGGTAGCGGGAGGCTGAGACGTCCGAGCGGGGAGGAGGAGGCGGAGAAGAAGCCGCGGCTCCCGCTGCAGCACCGGCGGCGGAGGCAAGTGGAGGAGAGCAGGAGGACACGGGCCGCCATGATGACCCCGAAAGTGCGCCTGCGCCGACGCCCACAATACCTCGCGCCAGCCAGCTCGCCCGCCGGGCTTCAAGGGTATTGAGGAGGGGAGGCTCCCGGCATGCAGCGCGCCGTGCTTGCATATGCAAAGCAAGCCCCGCCTTACCCTCAGGCCCACGTGGTGGCTCCTCCTCTTGCCCCGTCCAGGGATTCAAATTACAAGTAACGGAGCTCAGTTAATTTCAATGGTTCTACTCCGAGTAAAACTGGAGTAGCGTCGATAGCCCTCCAGCCTGCCTCATTGCCCTCTTCCCTCCTGCAGTTTCACTGCCAGACAGCTCCTCCTTTGCATGCAGAAGGTCCCAGATAGGGCTGCGGATATTCTTCTGGTGAACTACTGCCAGCCGGGGCAGACAATATGGAGCTAGATGAGCCAAGAGGTCTGACGCCATAAAAATAGATTACAATGTTGGCATTTAAACCAGCCTTTTATTCAGAACAATGGGGACTGGAATCTTTCCCCAGAAGTAGAGCGCTTACTTTGAATCAGGCATCCCCAATCTCCAGATGTTTTGGACTACAATTCCCATCTTCCCTGACCACTGGTCCTGTTAGCTAGGGATCATGGGATTTGTAGGCCAAAACATCTGGAGGGCCGCAGTTTGGGGATGCCTGCTTTGAATCTAGGCCTTTTGGCATGTTATGTGGCTGGCATCTCCAGGAAGACCTGGGAGACTCCTACCTAAAACCCTGCCACCAGTTAGCAAAGTCAGCCTCCAGGGCACATGGACAGGATGAAACCCTTTTGGGGAACACATGCCTGCAGAGGGTGTAGCTATCTAGTGCATGTGTGCATGTGCACACACACACAAGCCTCCCACCCCCACTGATCAAT
This sequence comes from Zootoca vivipara, assembly GCF_963506605.1. Lineage (NCBI taxonomy): Eukaryota > Metazoa > Chordata > Lepidosauria > Squamata > Lacertidae > Zootoca > Zootoca vivipara. Next base: position 29,420,129 of record NC_083289.1, on the reverse strand, counting down.
GTAGAGGTGTGGGGAACCTTTGACACTTCAGAGGTTGCTGAACTACAACTCTCAACATCCCTGGTGATTGGCCATGCTTACTGGTAAGGGACGTGGATGGTGCTGTGGTCTAAACCACTGAGCCTCTTGGGCTTGCCGATCAGAAGGTTGGCGGTTTGAATCCGTATGACAGGGTGATATCCCGTTGCTCTGTCCCAGCTCCTGCCCACCTAGCTATTCGAAAGCATGCCAGTGCAGGTAGATACCGCTGCAGCAGGAAGATAAATAGTGTTTCCGTGCACTCTGGCTTGTGGTTTAGTCAGAAAGCTGTCTATAGGCAAACGCCGGCTACCTTGGCCTGAAAGCAAGCTGAATGTCCGATGCGGCTTCCGATTGAGTGCGGGAAGTTCCCACAGCCAATCATAAGCCACGCCTTGGTTTTCAAACCATTTTGGGAGTTGAACAGACTCCCAGAATGGATTAAATTTGAGAATCAAGGTAGCACTGTACTCCATCCCACTTTCATGCCAGCTATCTGTAGACCATTCTCTGCAGCCCAGGAGGATACTGTAATTATTGAGCGGGAGACATCATAATGGGCAGTAAAGGATTAGCTGCTCCAACACTTGCTTTCTTCTTCCCTCCCCATTCCTTTTTCCTTTTCTTTTGTGACTATTACTTCTTCCTTTTCTATTGTGTCTATTACCATTGTGAGGCTGGGTGAATGGTCTGTCTCATCTTTCAATGATACACCTACAGCACTTGGAAAATTTTAGGCAATTTATAAGTGTCACAGTGGCGCTGGTGGCTACTCTAGAGTAACGACTCCTCACAGCTCTGCATTTTTATCCTTTTATTTAGTGCAGTCTATTTACAGTGCTGAAACAGTGCTATGTACATGCTGTCAGTCTGGTGCAGAACCTCCGAATGGAGATTCCCGTGTTTTCCTCCAGCAAAGTAGCCTGGGGATACTAAATCTCCGCCCACGTCGTTTCCTGCGCAATTCCGGGGTCGCTGGGATCGGTCTTCTTCCCGCAGTTTCCCCGCTTCCTCCTTCCGTTCCCAAGCGGCACCTTGGCTCGGCTACCTTGCCTGAGCCCGGGCTCCTACTTCCTGATTCCCCGCTAGAAACATCCCCCTCCCCGCTCCCACTTGCGCTGGGCGAAGAGCTTGTGTTTAAGATGGGAGGGGGCTGTCTATAGCTTCTGTCCCTCACATCCAGTGTTTAGAAATAAACACATCACCTAGAAAACTTTATACATTTTTTGAAAAAGAAATTTTAATATTACATTTAGGACACTCCAGAAAATGTTTTTAACAGTTCAAAGCCTGCACAAGAGGGTGAACAGTAAGAACAATAGATTTTGCACAATACTGTGCCCAGGAAAGCCCATTGGGGTATGCAGAGAAAATGTTTGGGGTATGCAGAGAAAAAGTGGATTGTGCCCATTATCAATTCCTGAGACCAGCCTTCACCAACCTGATGTTCTGGGATAAAACTACCATTGGCCCTAGCAGGCACAACTGTACTGGCAACGCCAGAATAAACAGAATACAACTTTCTCCTAGGGCCACTTCATAACACTTCTGAAATTGGTTTATCCCTGAAAGCATTCAACTTTTTGGAGAAACAGATCCACTAGTCCTTACATGTTCAAGTGCAGGAAATCTTGTCCAAATTAACTCATCTAACCAAGCGAGTCCCTCAACGCTGTTGTGTAACTGTAAATGTAAACACTGCCATCTTTTTGCCCAGCCAGCAGACAAGTGTCAGTCACAGACCACCTGGCGAGAGACCAGCTCCCTTCAGAGTCGGGGGGCAGCAGAGCCGTGCACTGCCCCCAAAATAAATCCCAGACAGCAATGTTTCCAGATGTTAGCACAGCTGCTGCAGAAGCACCCTTCACTTCGCCCTCCAAGTACCTAGAGCCAAAAGCAATATCCATATTAATACTGCCCCATAACGTAACTTTAATTTTTTAAAAAACTAGAACTAAAATGCAAGAGCATAAAACCAAAATAAAAACAAGAAACACAGAGGACTCGCACAATTAAAAACAGATTTAACATTTTTCTACAACTTTATACAAGGCTGTTTTCTTAAAATCACAACAGTGCAGTAAAATCTGGATCCTTAAAAAGCCTGCTTAAATAAGAGTGGAAGTTACAGCATGTTTTAATGATCCTCATCATCAACCAGGAAAGAAAGCTGTTTGTGGAAGAGGTCCAGGATGTTCAAAGGGCAGAGAAGGTGGCAGGCAGAAAGTGGTCTGCACTTGAATGATAACCCATCATGACACACGCCAGCAGAGGCTTCATTAGGAACTCCTGACATGAAGAGCTGCAGAGGAAGCAGCTCCCTTCACCAGAGTCCAGGAAGCTCCAGTGCTTAAAATCAGATTTACACAGGAGGCTGGCAGGAAGGAGGCAGTGCCCTCCCAGTGACCTAGAGCTACAGAAGCATCAACAGGAATGTAGCTCCACTGGGCTGGAAAGAAAGTGGGGGAGGGGAAGCATGTGTCTTGAATATAGGACACCCCCAGTCCTTGCTGCGCCCAGTTAACGTTATCAGAGGTAGCAGGACTGGGAGAAACCTCTGCCAGAGAGCCTGGGAGCTACTGCCAGCCAGAGTAGGAAGAACTGAGCTAAATGGGCAGTCAGATCCCCATACCCTAGTTTGGCTGCAATATGCTCTAACTGCTGGTTTTATGGGTGGAAATAACAACAAGCAACAACTTGCCTTCCTGTGATTCCCAGGGGAAGGGATAAGGACATCAGCCTGGCACTCCTTGCTGTCTTGGGGTTGAGCACAACCACCTGGAAGGCAGGGTTCACACATGAATTGCTCTCCTTGGCATGCGGGTGGCTCAGAACTACGAACAGGAGGCCCTGATCCACAAGGAAGGAAAAGCAAGTGGAAATGTCAATTCAGCAAGCAACAAAAGTAGCAGCGACTGGTGGTGGAACTGGGGGGAGGGAGAGGAGATCCAGGGCTCAAGAAAGTGGTACCCACTTAACAAGGTTGTGACTCTGTTTCTGACCCACCTCTAAGACTCAAGGCATGCTGCAGTCTGAAAGCTGCACACAACTTGCTGCAAACCTGGCTGAAAGCAGAGCTTCTGTTAAAATCTCAGATCGCGAAACATTTTGGTCTGGCTCTTAGATGCCAACCCAGAAACATTTTAACCCAGGGAACAGAAGCCTATATTGATGGAGACTTTGCTGATGCCTTACACTGCAATGGGATGTAGGAGGGAAGGCAACCTCCTAGGAATGCAGAACTAAAGGGATTTAGGACCTTCAAGGTCAAAGTTGGACCTTGGTGGTGTCTAGAGCTAGGGAGCTAGTGCAACACAAAGACAAGAACATCAGGGGGGGGAGTGGGAGAGGTAAGTGCAAGGGTGCAACTTGAATCCCAGATCCGCTTTTTCCCAAGATGCCTTGCTCCTTGACCCAGCCCAAACTGCAGCACTGTGTATTTCACAGAGCAGAACTTGCTTTAAGAGACATACCGAGTCAGAATAGACCTTGTGGCACACAGATCCTGGGTAGGAAAAACCAAGAGGCACCTTCCTCAGCAGCTGCCCAGTTGTCAAGTTCCTGCAAAAGGAGACAGCAAATGTCACCTGCTCCTGTACAGAATGCAGCAAAAGGTGTGTAGAATCAAACAGTAAAAATGTTCTGGAAGGCCTGTAAACACCATCTTGGTAGTCAGGATAACCCCAAGACTAATTGTTAGTCGCTGCAAAAATGAGGTCACGTATGTTTATCTGCTTTGAAGCCTTAGTTTTGATTCAGTTAGGAGAGGAGAGACTTCACTCGCCGGCTGCCTGTCGGCTACTCCTTTATCTAAGGAGATGGATGCGAGCTGGGAAGGGGCCTCTAAGCCAGGGGTGTTAACTGGGCTACTGATGCCAGCTTGCGCAGCTTGCTTTATGTATAAGTAATGCTTAACATAGTAGCACCTTGCGGACAAGTCATGATGGCTGCTTGCTGTTTTGGTGTCCGTCCTGAGTCTGTAAAGGCAGCAGGTCCCTTCAGGCAGTGTTGTAAGTTTACACTTTGCTTTCCTAAAGCACTAGAACTGGCCATTCTGCTGTTTTTGACATCCTTCTTGGCATCCCTGCACCAAACCACTTGAACAGGCCCTCCTCAGGATAGATGGCCATGAAGACAGCCTGGGAAACATAAAACCCTGCCTCCGAGAGAGGGGCAAGTTACAAAGAAGGGCCTGTAGCTCAGTGGTAGTGCACCTGTTTTGCATTCAGAAAGTCTTGGGTTCAATTTCTGGCCTCTCCAGGTAGGGCTGGGAGAAACTCCCCAGTCTAAAACTCAGGAGAGCCGTTGCTGCCAGTTGGCATAGACAATGTTGAGCTTGAGAGACCAATGGTCTGACTCAGTATAAGGAAACTTCCTTTGTTCCCAACCAGTGCCCAAAGGCATCTCCCTTCAGTGGTAATGGGTTTTGATCGTTTAAGAGCCAAACGTTCGAGAACTACGACTGTATTAGTAGTAGTAGTAGTAGTAGTAGTAGTAGTAGTAATAATAATAATATACCACTCTATACCCACAGGTCTTAGGCCTGTTCACAGGAAATCCACTGTTAGTCATGACTTTCTGGGCTTGCTAAGATTAGCATGTTAAAAATACTGTTTCCACCCCACCCCCACATTTAAACAATATAAGACAAATGCATGCTGTTGAATTACCAAGTCTTAATTTTAAAAAATCATTTAAAAATATTTAAAATGTCCTTTACTAGTCTCCTCTCCCCACAAACAAATATTTCCTCGCATGTGAACAGGGGTGGAATATACGTTTATAAAATTGCCGTGTAAACTTTTTCTGCTTTCCTTATGAAATATAAGTCAAACATCAGAGTCTCATTAATTGAGGACACTGGGAAGTTTTTAGATTTTAGAGAAAAACTTTGTTCTGGCAGCGGTACAAGTAAACTCCATACAGATGCTTACCAGACCACCAAGCAATCTGTGGTAGTCAAGGCAATTAAAGCCTCCTGCATCCCATCCACTTCGGCAAAAGCCAAAACAGTCTCTTCAGGAGGCATCAAAGCCTGCCTCTCTTTACTCCTAGAAACAAAAGAAACCCCCAGGGATGTTGAAACCAAGCTGAAAGAAGTAGTAGAAGATGTCTCAAAGACAGCAAAACACCTTTTGTCTCTGCTGCTGCTCCAGGAGATCAGTGAACCGCCCCCCCTCCCCTGGGCAACTTTCCTTTCCCACTGCTACTGCCGCCACCTCTCACCTTCCTGTCTCAGAGAAAGAGAGGACTTCCACTTCTTGGTCTTGGAGTGACCCACAACTGCTGACCAGCCTCCTATTCTTTAGTCCAAGAACAGCATTTATGTTTCCAGTTTTGACGAGGGGTTGCTTAACACAGCCATCTTCAGAAGAATAAAACAAGAACCTAGAGGAAAAGGTGACATGGTAGCTTTTGGCCCCGATTCCAAGCATGTTTGTAATCCCTCCCTTATGTCAACGGCACTTACTTCAGGCAGGTATGCTGAGAACCTTCGTGTATTGGTAACATCTCTGTGCTACCATGCAAGAAAAACAGGGTTATTTGACAAGGCAGCCCTCATAATTCCTTGCCTCTGTCTTACCTGATCTCCGAAATCTCCAGTCCTCCCAATGCAACACACACAAGGCTCTGGACACCCGGCAGGGGGACAATCTGAATGACCGGAACCTGGGGAACCAGAGTAACAGGGATCAACTCTCTTCCTCCTCATCCGTGCTCCCCCTTTCCAGGACAAGAAGAGCCTGGCTGCTGGAAGAGGCCAAAGGGGGCCCATCTAGTCCAGCATGTTGCTCTCCCAAGGGCCAACCAGATGCTCCAATGGGAAGAAGCCCAGAGCCAGTTTTTGTTTCCAGAAGTTACTAAAGGGCAACTGCAGCAAGTTGCAGGTGATAGCCACCATGGGGCAGACCACACATATTCTATTTCAGCAGGAGCAAAGACCCCTTCTTTCTAACCTTTGTAAAGTGCCATGTGTGCACAGAGCCCCAGTGGCCGGACTCCAGATGCCTCCAGAGGGAAACGGAAGCCTCACAAGCTGTCACAACACACAGTGCTGTGAAGTCAGCGGCCTCCCACCACACGGTGCCCATGTCCACCAAGCACGAGGCAGAGCAGCTCTGTACAAAACAAGAGAAAGAGAATCAATAGGGGGCAGGTGGGTGGGAGGGAAATGTTGCCAGAGCAGGCAAATCATGTGCCACAAAGAGCTTCCACCACCAACAACCACTAGCAGCAGCAGCAGCAGCAGCAGCAGCAGCAGCAGCAGCAGCAAGGGGCTGGTGCTCCTCTACACAGGGAAAGCAGCTTACTGGAGATGTACAGTCACCAGACCAGCGGCTAGCTCAATAAAGGGGCCAAGGCTCAAGCTTGCTAGGAAAGCATCTGCACATCCCGGCCTTCCTCCTAATGTGGACCAGATGTGGTCTCTGTGCTTCATTTCTAAAGGCCTTTCCCCTGTTCATGCCAGATGTCCTGACGATGTCTAGTACTTGCACATACTTGAACCCGGCTAATTCTGCCCTTCCGCTTCCTCCCCACCTCCTGAGACTGAGAGGGAGAGCACACTTGGGCACCCAACCACAATACTGCTGTCCTACACACACACACACACACACACGCAAAAAAAAAGCAGCATTCTTGGCACTATCCTGGAGGCCTGTTCTAGGAAAGGAGTGAGGGGAGGATGCAAGAGAAAGGAGAGCATCCAAGAGGGTAGGGGCAACTGTGCCACTCCTCTCACTCCACAGGCAAGTGCCTATCTGCACCTCTACAGTATTTTGATTTTTTATTAAGGATTTTTTTTATTTACAAAAGTATGTGCAATGTCTCTCTCACATATTTTTTCTATGTATCTACAGTATTTTGTTACATATTCATAACAATTTCTGAGCCACTTAATTTTTTTTAACCCCTAAGCTATGTACAATATAAATACAATATCCATTATAATGAAAAACCCAAACCAATAAAACAGAATAAAAGCATATAAAAGGATAAATGAACAAAAGTGTGAATTGGTCCTAGCAAGCCTGAATAACATTGTCCAGGGGGAAAAGGACACATCTGTGTCCAGAAGCAGGTAGAGTTGGAACAAGGATTTTTTAAAATAAAAATGTGCAGACATGCATTTACATCAATAAAGCACTTTTAAAAAAAATGTGACATGGTTTTCTTCTTTAACCTTTAGTGTTGAGGTCATTTGCAAGCTCCCTTTTCTCTGGCTGTCCTCCACTGGGTCTTCTACAGCCACTTTGTTCTGCAATAAAACATCAAGGTAATAAAATGAAGAACCATACGGCTTCCGGGCAGCAGAGTTCCCACTTGCCTCTTAAGCGCCAGGCACCTGGAATGCTAATGCTTCTGCAGGAATGTGATTTTGGACAGACAAGGGTGCCTAAGCTTGGCTCAAGCACAATTGTCCCAAATCAGATTCCTGGAAGTCAAGGTGCAACATGAACTCTCAATATCCCAACCCCTTGAATGAGGTGGGGAACCTTTGGTACGCCAAATGTTGTTGATCTCTGACTCCCATCATGCTTGAAGGGGCTGTTGGAAAATGTAGTTCAGCACCACGTGGAGCGACAGAAGTTTCCCACCCAACGTAGGCTATATATCTGTACCACGAATTTATGCATGAAAGATCCTGCCTAAGGGCAGAAGCTTGAACTAGGCTGCCTTCTTTTGGACGCAAGGGTATTCCACACCTAGCAGGCTAAAAACAAACAGTGACTTGCCCCTTGCTGGGAATGGTCTTGAAATGCTCATGAACATTCTACCTGCTCGGGGGAAAGGTTTCAGCCACAGTAACCTGGCAATTGATGCAGCTTCTGTGAAAGAAAAGTTGATCTGGCTGGGGAAGGGGGGGAGGGGACTCTCACACAGGGCTGAATGACTGGAGAGCGGTGCTGGCAGAAACAGGCTGAGTAGGCAGGAATGTTGAGGGATGGGTAGCTAAGGGGACCCAAGTGAGCTCCAGGCGAAGGTGACCAAAGAAAGGAGGCACAGTAGGCAACAAGAACCTGAGGGATGGGCAGAGACTGAGGAATGAAGGAAGGGAGAAACAGGCAAGACATGGAAGCAAAGAAAGGGAAAGACGTAGAGAGGCTGTGGGAAACTTAGGCAGGGCCAAAGAACAGGGAGTGTCATGGAGTTCTGCAGGCAGCCAAGAGAAAGGGAAGAAAGAGGTACACAAGCGAGAGAGTTTTGATTATAACTGCAGTTCCTGGAAGGTCAAGCCTGCAGCTCTGACAGAAACGCCTCTGCTTTCTCCTTGGGAATCCCAGAGACCTCTACAATTATGACTGAAAGCAGAGAGCAGTTGGTACTACCCAGCAAGAGTGTGCGATCACTGCAGCAGAATGTGGGTGGAGTGAGTAATAATGTTCAGCTGCTCTTTTGTTTTATTGAAAACTCTTCATTATATAACTTGTGCTGTAACTATGATGCTCTGCTGTTGTTGTTTATTGTTTGTACACTGTTTGGAAAGCAGCACAGAAATTGTATGAGTAAACCAACCAACCAACCAGAGGCTCCTCTGCTCTTTCTTCCTGTTTGGGGGATTCCTTGTAACACTCAACAGACTCGCCAGCCGATAGCTGCCCTTCTTCAAAGCTGGCTATGTCCTCATCAGGCTTCCAGCTCTTTTCCCTTTGGCCTTGTGACCATGAGGGCATCCTTCCGCCACCTCCCTCTTCTTCCTCTTGCCTGCTCCTGGGCAAGGCAGAAATACCTGCAGAGTCCCCTGGCTCAGGGCTGGCATGAGCTTGCAAAGCAAATGCACCAGGTGTGCCTGGCAAGGCCTGGGAGGCTGGGGTTGCCCCCAGACGGGGGAAAACTGGGGTAGGCAGCTGGGACTCTGGGAGGCTGCTGGCACCCTCCAGGGCTAGAGAGAGGAACAACTCAGTTGACAGAGGAGCTTTCTGAGGGGAGCCCACTGGAAAGGGTGGCTCTTTCTCCAGGGAAATGGGATTCTCTCCTAGTGCTGAATCTTTCTCAAAGCCAGCCCCACTAGTGTCCTGGAGGCACTTGGCTGACTGGCCAGTGTCAAAAGTCTCCGGCAGATTTACAGCACAGGCTTTGAGCTTTTCCAGTTTAAGGAGCCCAAATTCATCTTCAGGTAGGTGGAATTCTTGGAGATCTAAGCCACAGGGCAGCCATTCAAGACTGGACAGCTTACTTCTCTTGCCATGAAAAGGAAGGGACAATTTGGGGGAACCTGTCCCAGAGAGGTAAAGTGAGGCAGGATCCTGAGATTCCACAGGCAGGCTGGCCCTCCTTCTACCTGCAAACACAAAAGAGAAACAGCTTAGCCTGTCAATCACTGCAGTCATGAGGATCTTACTCTAGAAGGGCTCCTGGGATCCTTAAAGCCACCCTGCTTCAAATTAGCAGCAGGAGACCTGTTGGTTCAAAACATGCTCTCAGTTGTCCTCTGCTGAACCACCTAGATCAGGCACCCCTAAACTTCAGCCCTCCAGATGTTTTGGACTACAATTCCCATCATCCCTGACCACTGGTCCTGTTAGCTAGGGATCATGGGAGTTGTAGGCCAAAGCATCTGGAGGGCCGCAGTTTGGGGATGCCTGACCTAGATGCTCTAAGCTGTGAACTCCCCCTGCATCTCAGGAATCTCCTGGAAGAAATGGACAGATGCAAAGGAACTGTGTGCTTTGCTTCCAGGTACATTTTGAAAAGCCTTGTCCTCTGCCCCCATCCCCCAGCTCAATAAGGCCCCAAAACAATGGGGAAATATCAAAGACCACCATGGGGCCTGTAAAATGAGCGTATAGTGACCAAGCTGGAAATCCAAAAGCCCTCACCACCCCCAATTAGTATGGGGCGCAATCAATCAATCAATCAATCAATCAGGGAGCTCTTCTTGGGTGCCAGCTGCACAGCACCTCCAACTCACTTCAAAGGGTCACAAAGAACTTCTCAAGGAGATCCTGCAGGTCATGCCACCTAAGGGAGCTTCCTCAACTTCCCCATGGGAAAGAGTCTCCACTGAAGAAGCCAAGCCAGTGTACACAGGAAATGAGCAAAATATTCCCAAGGGGATATTTACTGAGGCCTTTCATGGGAGCCATTGGAGAAATTAGTGGGCACTGTAGTGCCCACAAATACTGCGCTGGCGACCCTTGCTCTAAAGGGACTAAGTAGGAGCCCCCCCCCCAAGCTGCCCCTGGGTGATAAAGCTGAACGAGCTCTGGGTCCAGGGGGCACATACCTCGGGATGCTCCCCTCTGCTTGCATTTCACAGAGGCAACTAGGGCTGCATAGTGAGGCAAGGCAACTCTATCCACTTGTGCCAAATTGACCCCCGCGTTATTCCGATTCCCAGCCTGCTCAGGAGACCCACTGTCAGGACAACATGTCTTGTCATTTTCTTCCAGGCTTCCCATGAAGCTGGAGGGAACACTGTCCTTTGAGTTCACCGCCTGTGAGACATGGACAGTCTCTAAAACAGTCTCAGGGTGTGTGGAAGCAGAAAGTGCAGATTCTGCTGGCCATTTTCTGCCACTCTGCTTGGATTCCACGCTGCCACCAGCTGTCATGTAAAGCACTGTGGCTTTGTCTCTTCCATGGTGGTTTTCTTTCCTTCCCTGAGCTTCACTAGGCACAAGAGAACTATCAGCCTTGGAAATTGTCAGCTCCACGATCTCTGCTGGGTCCTCCACTGTGCAGGATGAGGCCCTGTGATTAGACCTCCTTCTCAGCCTTCTCTTTCTTCTGGACTGCACTAGGCCTTCGCTCTGTACTAGGTCCCCGCTGGAAGATGTGCTCTCATTAGAAAGAGACTGAAGAGGAGAAGTGCCAGGGCTGGCACCAGAATCAGGAAATGGGAAAGGAATAGCCTCCCTCTGCTCACCACTTTCTTTCAGCCCTTGGGAGGATGATGAGGCTGGATCTGTGCTCTTCTCCTTGCATGCAATTCTCTGTCCTTTCCTACTTTTGCCCAGCTGGGTTTGAATGACGGCCGCCAAGTTCACCTCCCTCTGGTGACTGGACATTCGCCGTGTTGTCCTTACGTAATACTCAACAGGAAACAGGAGCCCCTCAACTACTGTGCAAGAGCTCAGCACATCCTTAGCAGGTGTGGCTGGAGCCCTATCCAGGAGGGAAGATCCAGCTTCTTCAAGCTGATCCCCTAAACCCTTTCCGCTGGGCTTGCTGGTGGGAGCGTCACCGCCGCTGAGCTCCAATTTCTGAGGTTCCTGGCATCGGCTGCCTTCTTGCTGCATTCCATCCCCATGTGTTTGAGAGGAAGTTGCATCTCCCTGGGAAGCCTCAATGGTCACAGCTAAGCCTGCAAACCGGCCTGCCTCCTTCTCCATCTGTGGAGATTCATTCTGCATGTCTGCAGGTGACACAATATTCTTGACAGCTGGACCTCCAGAGCTATCAAATTTGCCTTCCTCACAAAGATGCTCAGGTGAAGACTCCTGGCTTTCACACGACGGATCATGAAGAAAGGTGGTTTGCCCAGATGTTTCCTGTAAACATTCCAGATGCAGCAACACAGGAGAAACATCGCTGCCTCGTCCTTCTTCAGCTGTGTTCCCTGAGGAGGCCACTGGGATGCTCTGGTCAGTCCATAAACTGTCACTTCTGTTGAAAACTGGGGACCTGGAGCCCTGGGAGCTCTCTGGCTGGGGTCCCACATTTCTCAGAGGTGCATCCGATGTAGATTCTTCTCTCTCCTCCAAAGCCAAAGATGCTCTCTGTTGCACTTTGGTTCTACTTATTGACAAACTTTTCTGGTTTTTCTTAAGAACAGGACTAAAGAGAACACTTTTGCGGTCTTGGTTGCTACACGAAGAACTCAAGTTTCCTAGCAAGCTGTCTTCTTGGTTGAAGGCCTCAGGCTTGAAGGTGACTGATGCAGATTTTGCAGTGCTCTTCTTTGAACAGCCACCATCTGTGAAGGAAGAAATAACAGCACTCTCCCATCAAGGAAGTACACAGCACAGCAAAACGAAGCACATTTTAATAAAAAGAAGTTAAAAACTACAGGATGATACAAAGGCAGTTGAACATACAACTCTGTTTCACTTCCTAAAGAGTGGAAAGCGGAGTTCAGGCTTGACAAATCTACTTTCCTTTTTTAAAAATTAAAACCCAGAGATTCATCAAACAGTGTCAGGTACAAAAAACAAACACTTAGAATTAAATAATTGAGTGCTGAGGAATTTCTTTTGAGTGCTAGAACTGAACTCACAGTCCTTATACTGTGGTACCTCCGGTTACGGATGGGATCCGTTCCAGAGGCCCAGCCGTATCCCGAAAACTCCAAAACTGGAAGCGTCTTTCTGTGCACGTGCACGGCGCGATTGAGTGTTTCTGCACGCACAGCGAAACCCGGAAGTATACACTTCAGGTTTGCCACATTCGCAACCCAGTTTATGTATCCAGAGTAATATGTAAGAAGAGGTATGACTGTATACCAAAAAAACACTTCTGGCTACACAAACATATGGTATCTTCTTCAGATTAGTAATATGTGGGAACATACAAACCAGTATAACTAGAGGAACAGCTGTATAATATCAGAGCTGTATAATATAAGCTGGATTATAATGAATCAGACCATTGGTCAATCTGACTACTGACTACACTCCTGGAAGCGGATCTCCAGTGTTTCGGGCAGAGAGTCTCTCCAAGTCCTGCTTGAAGACTGAATCATGAACCTGGTGAATTCAAAGCAGATGCTTTGCCACTGAACTGCAGTTCTTCCAAATGTTTGATCTCAGCCTAGAAGCGTGTGATAAAAATGCCTCTGAACATGTCTGGAGCACATCTCCTCTGCACGATTCATCATGGCTTATCCATGTATCTCACAAGTAGAAAGCAAAGGCTTCCAGTCCACCCAGCACAATTTTTAAGATGGCTTTAGTCCCAGTTCGCCTCATTTTAAAAAATAAGCACTCACAAATACCCAGAGTAGTTCTGAATTGGGACACCAGGCCTCATCTGTACATAGCCAAACAAAAAATGTGTGGGATTCTAAGTGAACAGAACCCAAGACCCCAACGATGCAAAGTTTTGGAGCAGAAACAACAAAAGAAAATTTAATTTAAGTTTTATGGCATCTCCCTGTAATGTTCTCACTTAGTCCTCAGCCCAAGAGGCCTGCCCAAGCACAGCATCAGGTGCAATACTTACAAAAAGTACTCTGCCTTGTAGGAAAGGTAGAGGAAGCCTATAATGCAAGAGCAAAAGCCATGGAGCAATGACTTCATCAGGACAGATAAACACCCAAAGGACCATGGATCTGCCTTTCCAGGCTTACCTGCAAGATCCCCCTCATCTTCCTCTTGCATAAGCAACAGGTTTTTCTCTGCAACCGTTTTCTTGACATAGTTGTTCACCTTTTCAGCTCTTTCAGCACGCTACAAAAACAAAAACAGTAAACAAGGGTAATGGGAAGACCAGTGCTTAATCAGATGTGCTTCTATTTTCTGCCAAAAATGTTGTTGTTATTAATATTATTAATTAAATTTTTATATCACTCTTCATGAGATGATCACGGGGTGGGTGGGTGGGTTACAACATAGAAACACAAAAATGCACACTATAGTAACAAACAAAACAATATCACCCCCACCCCCATTTTAAAAGGCCATAATTAACCAAAGCCTGGAAGAAGAGGAATGTTTTTTGCCTGGCACCTAAAGATATGTAAGGAAGGAGTCAGGTGAGCCTCCCCAGGGAGCACATTCCACAAGTGAGGGGCCACTGCAGAAAAGACCTGCTCTCGTGTTGCTGCCCTCAGGGCCCCTTGAGGAGGCACATGGAGAAGGGCCTCAGGTGATGAAACATCTTCCCCAACTGAAGAAATCAGTTGCTTATAAGTCCTTGGCAGACACTATTGTTTACTTACCTGTAACCTGTGGAATGTTTTGCTGTATTCTCTTTTCAATAAGGCCAACTTTGCTTTCAGCTAGAAGACAAAGATGTTACAAGGCGGTCACAAGAAGTTGTTTTAAAACAATGTTTGGGAAGGCAGCAGCTACATGAACTGCATTGCCAAACACTCGGTCTTGCTGGAGGAAGGAGGAACACAAGAACACACCAAAACAATGTACTCAAAATGAAGGGTTCTGTATAACTTAAAACCGCATCCCCAACAGTATAAACTGGCCTCCCTCAATCTAGTGCCCTCCAGGTATTTTGGAGTGCAACTCCCAACGGCCCCAGCCAACACAGCTGTATGATGTTGGGGCTGATAGGGGTTATAGGCCTACATCTGGAGCGCACAAAGTTGGGGGAGGCTGGTTTAAACAGATCCCCAAAAGGAGTACATAGGAAATTGCCCTATAGTGAGTGAGATAACTGCTCTATCCAGCTCAGTTGTGTCTTTACATTTAACAGCAGTGGCTCTCCAGGGTCTCAGGTAAGGGCAGCTCAACCTGGAGATGCTGAAGGGAGAATCTGAAAACCAGCTGCATGCCAAGCAGTTGCTCTACAGCTAAGTTATGGACCTATATATGGGCCAGTGGCTCTCCAGGGTTTCAGACAAGGGTCTTTCTTACTCCCACCTGGAGATGCTGATGGGAACTGAACCTGGGAGTTTGTGTGTGCAAAGCAAGTGTTTATATTCCTTCCCTACAAAGTAAAATTCCATCTAGCTCAGTATTGTTGACACTGGAAGTGGGTCTCCAGGGTTTCAAGCAAAGGTCTTTCTGACTCCCACCTGAAGATGCCGGTGGGGACTAAAAACAGGCTTTTTTTTTGTATGCAAACTGGAGTGAGCATGATCTTCCAAGCCATGATCTTTCTCACCCTTGGGTCTCCTGATGTTCTTGAACTACAACTTCCATCATATCTGACCCCTCACCATGCTGGCTAGGAATGATGGGAGTGGTAGCCCAGCAACATCTGAGGACCCAAGGTTGAGGAAGAATCCAGTCCACATGGTTCTAAATAAACAGCTGGTTTAAGCAAAGACATAGGAAACTGCCTTACACAAAGTTAGTGTCTTGTAGTCCATCTAGCCCAGGCATCCCCAAACTGCGGGCCTCCAGACGTTTTGGCCTACAACTCCCATGATTCCTAGCTAACAGGACCAGTGGTCAGGGATGATGAGGATTGTAGTCCAAAACATCTGGAGGGCCGAAGTCTGGGGATGCCTGATCTAGCCTGTAATGTCTACACTGACTGGCAGCAACTCTCCAAGGTTCCCAGCCCTACCTAGAAATCCCACCACAGGAAATCTCCACCACAGGAAAATAACCTTCCCTCCCCAGCTGCCAGGCCAAACTGGCCTCCCTTCAAGAGACCCTCCCGCCCTTTCCTCCTCCAGCAAAAGCCCCTCGGTCGCGGCCCCTCTCGCCCGGTGCCCACCTGGGCCTTCTCCTGCGCATTGAGGGCCGGGAAGTGGCCCCGCGGAGGCTCCATATCTCCCGCTCTCTGCGCGCTACGCACCTCGCGCCAGCTGCGCCTGCGCAGTTACTGAACCAGCGAAACGGCGTCCATGGAAACGCAATATTCGCCGGGAGCGAGGGAATGTCTGCGCATGCGCCATGTCATAAAACGGGAGTTAGCGCCATAGAGAGGGAAGGTAGAGAGAGGCTCATTCCCCCACCCCACCCCACCCCGATGCCGTTCTCACCCGGCCACTTAATACTGCGCGTTTTATTCTCCGTAGCTGGGACGCCAGGCGCTGCCCGGCAAAGGGATGTCTCTTGTCAGAGCCAAATGTTGAAATAAGACAGGGCACCATGGAGAATAAGGCAGGGGAGGGGGGAAGCCGCCTTGTTTTTAAACAGAAACCGGAAGTAAATGTCTTCACTTCAATTTCGTCTTCAGTCATTGGCTGGCAGTGTTTGGGGCCTCCGGGAAGGTCCGTGCTGATAGGTTGCAAAGTCTACGGCCCGCGGGAGGGCGGAAGTGGGACGCTTGTACGGTAGCCCCGCGGGGACAATAGAGTCTGGGAGCCGCTCTGGGTGTGACGCGGGGGCTTCGCGATGGAGCTGAGCGAAATGCTCTACAACAAGTCCGAGTACATCGAGACGGTGCGTGTCGAGTCAAGGTGCTAGTCCTCTTTACCCGGGAACCAGGCCCGTGGGAGTGGGAGAAGCATCGCCATGCCAGGGCACTCACCTCAGAATAACGCATGAAACGTATGGAGGCAGAGCGGAGGCCACAATTCGATCGTTTTCCCCTCCCTCCCCGCATGCCTTGTCTTTTTAAAATTTATTTTAAGGCTATGGGTGGGGCCGCCTTTTGTTTCCTTCCTTTTTTAAAGTGCTATATAAGCCGCTCTGGAAGGCTGCCCCCCCTTTTTGCGTGAAAAGCAGGATGGAAAGTGTCTAAATAATATAATTGCAGCAGAGTGCAGGTTGTGATGGTGGGGTCTGGAAGGGCCTTTGGCTAGTACCTGAAAGGCATACCCTGTGGAGCCAGGAAGGCCCTCTCCCGACCCCCGACCCCACTTAGCTTCAGAGGGTGGGGGCATGCGGTGAAAAGTCTTATGCCACGATCACTGTGGCCCTCCAAGTACCTGGGTCCTAAGCTGGCAAAGGCTTTAAAGCAGGCTTCCCTGGCCTGGTGCCCTCTAGGTCTTTTGTATTCCAAAGCATCAGTAGGGCACCTGGTTGCTGAAAAGGTAAGAGAAATGGCTATTTGGAAACTAACCAACACCTAGTGAAGCAGTTTCAGTACCGGCAATGTGTGTGTCCATTGGCTATTCCCAATTAATAACCAGTTACCATGAAACATGGACCACTTATAAACGCCATCTCCAACTCCTCAAAAGATTCCATCAACGGTGTCTCCGAAAAAATTTAACCATCACTTGAGAAGACAGGTGAACTAATATCAGTGTACTGGAAGAAGCAAAGATCACCAGTTTGAAGCAATGATTCTTCAACATCAACTTTGTTGGACTGGTCATGTTGTGCGGTTGCCTGATTATTGTCTTCCAAAGCAACTACTCTATTCCGAACTTAAAAATGGAAAGCGTAATGCTGGTGGTCAACAAAAGAGGTTTAAAGACTGTCTCATGGCAAGTCTTTAAAAATGTAGTATAAACACTTGACAACTGGGAAACACTGGCCTGCGAGTGCTCCAATTGGGGAACAGCCTTTACCAAAGGTGTCATGGACTTTGAAGACACTCGAACTCAGGACACAACGGAGAAATGTGCTAGGAGGAAGGCACACTTGGCAAATCCACACCGTGATCAACTCCTGCCCAGAAACCAATGTCCCCACTGTGGAAGGATGTGTGGATCCAGAATTGGCCTCCACAGTCACTTACAGACTCTTTGTTAAAACCGTGTTTATGGAAGACAATCTTACTTGCCTACGCCAAAGAAGACCATGAACAGGAGTCAGCCCCTCCCTTATATGTAAAAAAACCCAGGTTCAACCCCCAGCTTCCTTGGGGTGGGGATGGTTAAATAGAGAGCTGTTGTCAGTCAGTGCTGAGGGAGGTGGGCCAATTGGTCTGACTTGGTATAAGGCAGCTTCCTATGACCTTATATGCTATTGGGTTGCGTTCATGCAAAGCCACTAAGAATTTTAAAAAATCCACAGTGAAATAATAAAATAATAGCATAACAGCACTTAATTATCATATCAAATGAAGCACAACCCACCCACCCCTGAAGAAATATTTAGAGGCAGGCATACCACATTGTGGTGGTTAATCTGGAGGTCATTGGGTTACAGATAACTATGGCCTTTTGGTGCTCCCACCCATATTGCAAAGACCACAGGGCTCTCGCCCAAGTCCCTTCTTGAAGAGCTTTGTTTTTGCTAATCATTTCTGCCTTTATCTCTTTAGGCATCTGGGAACAAAGTGAGCAGGCAATCTGTGCTGTGTGGAAGCCAGAACATCGTGCTCAATGGCAAGGTGAGAGGCCCTTGAACTCCAGAGGCTGCTTATGGGGCAGGGTAGGAAGGGATTCTAACTGCAGTGAACAGTTCATGGCCTACTGATAGATTCAAAGGATGGGAAATAAGACCTCTTGTTAAGGTAGGCCAGTGATTCCCAAAGTGAGTGGGGGGGGGGAGAAGTGAAATTACCTGGAGGGTACTCAGAGGCAGGGGGGCTCTTGAGGTGGACCCCTTCAAGTGTGTTGATTGTGTGTTTACAATTGACCAGGCTATAGAAAACTGCAAAACACCTTTCTTCCTTCATATTTCAAGTTTTACTGCTCTTCTCATTTTCAAAGCCGTTTCCTAAATTTATGTTTTAAATTGTTTCTATGCTTTTTAAAATTGAGAACCATCTAGGGAGGCTCTTTGGCCGTATAACACAACATAAAAATACTATAATAAATAAAAGATAATCTTGACACAGGCTGTACCTGGGGGTGGTTCTTACAGCAACCAAGGAAGATGAGCCATTTGGTGTGTTGTTCAGATTTACATGAATCCCATCTTATTTGCATGTTTCTCAGGGTCCCATCCTGCTTTGACAAAACTGCAGTAATTCTCTTCTTTTCCCATTCAGACAATTGTCATGAATGACTGCATAATCCGAGGGGACTTGGCCAATGTGAGAGTTGGGCGCCACTGCGTGGTCAAAAGCCGAAGTGTCATCCGTCCACCTTTCAAGAAATTCAGCAAGGGGTAGGAGTTGCTTGGGACAAGGTGGGAGGGCTTCCTTGAAACAGGGTAGTGCTGAGTTTTGAGTTCAAGGAGCTGGGTTCTTTAATAAACATACAACCCTAGACTGATAATCCCAACTGCTTGATTCCTTTTGATATCTCTCTCCCCCCCCCATTTGAATATCCTTTGGCAGAAGTGACAACTATCCATAGAAGATTATTGAGAAATCATCACATACACATCCCAACTTCAAAAGTGTGGGGGTTAGTGAAGGTGACTTATGCTGCCTGGCTCCATTGTTTTGGTCCGTTTTTAGATTAAGGAATTTGAGTAGAGAAGAGTGTATACAATTTTTTAGCCTACATATCTATGGTTAGATAGCTCCAGCAAAGTCCCAGCAACCAGCTGCTCACCAGGGCTTGCATAGTGCTGTGTTTGCTTACCCACATTGTTTGATTTCAGTCATGATGCCATGCCATTGACAGATGAGCAGCCCCTCCCAGCTGTCAAACTTGACCCATGGTTGGTGAGGGAGATTACCAGTCCCACCAGCTGAATCTACTTCCTTAATATAATTGTTCAAAGAGTGCATGGGACCTTTCCTGGTGATGATGAGCCTGGGAGGTTAAGGATCCCACATACTTGGAAATGGAGACTTTGCTGAGAGGGTGATTGCTGTCTCAGTGGAAGTGGAAGGAGATCTCTGCATTGGCCTCTAGCCAAAAGACAGCAGTCCTAGACATTGTGGGGCTGGTGTACTGCCTTACATCTGCTTCTTGACATGGCTGCCGCCCAAACCTACCGTAAGGATGGGCAGAGCGGAAGAGCTTTGGTTGGAGGTGTTAGGATCTACACACGAGTAGGACCTTGGCAAAGACACATGCCCAACTGGCATGTTCTCTCCCTCCTGTTCGATCGTTCGGGAGCTTCAAAAGCTTTCTCCAACCCGCACATCAGAGCGACTGATGCCGAGAAACATCAGCACACTTACAGATTCATTGAGTTTGCGCAGTTGTGTAATAGAACTCAGCAACCCAGCATTTTGGCTAATCTATGTTTATTTACATATAAACACACTCGGAGCACTGCAACATGGCTCCCCCTCTCTCTAGCATCAGACAGCAAAGAGAATGAACAATGGACAGTAGTACCACTTCAGGAAACACAGTAACACAAACATCCTGTCTTCGTCACTTCCCACTCTGGAATGAAAACATACACCATCATGACATAAACAGCAATCCCATGACAGCAGACACGGGGAATGAATCTTCCACAGGAGGTTGCCAACTGTGAGGAATTTTTTTTGGGGGGGGGGGGAATCCAGGAAATCTTTGTGTTCTTCCTTGCCAATCCCACTTGGGTATTGGTAGCTCCTGGGCATGCTGCATGTTGTTTGATCAAGCTTTGCAAGTCATCCTCACCAAATTTGTTATGGTTCTGGGGCTTCAGTGATTAGATTATATTTTATTTTTGGTGGGGTGGGTGTTGCTGGCTGTAAATCTGCCCCCGCTCCCTCAACACACATGTATATTGCTTCTTCAGGGTTGCATTTTTCCCTCTGCACATCGGTGACCACGTTTTCATTGAGGAGGACTGTGTCGTCAATGCAGCTCAGATCGGCTCCTATGTCCACATAGGCAAGAACTGTGTCATTGTAAGTGTGTCTCCCCTTGGGCATCCTGTAAAGTCTATGTAGCATAACAGTCCCACTGAATTTCAAGCAGTTGCACAGGGGCCAAAAGAACCTAAGAAGAGTCTGCTGGGCCAGGTCAAAGGGGGCTCATCTGGTCAATCATTTTGTTCTCATAGTGGCTAACCAGATGCCTGTGGGCAACTAGCCAGGGTATTTATTTGGCTCAGAATCAAGTTTTATTTATTTACTGCATTTATATGCCACCTTTCCTCCAGGGATCTCAAGGTGGACTACATCATTCTCCTCTACCCTGTTTTATCCTCACAACAACACTGAGGAGGTAGGTTAGGCAGTCCCCGGCCCAAGGTCACCCAGTGAACTTCTTAGCTGAGTGGGGATTTGAACCCTGGTATCTTCCAGGTCCTAGTCTGACACCAACCACTACACCACATGGGCTCTCTAGTTCACCCTGAGGCTCTTGTAAGTCTGGATGCCTAAACAGATTACACTCCAGTTCAAGATCCACACATGCACCCATTCAAATGGAACTTCCTGGCCATGTCAATGTTTGGCTGGGGAGGCAGGCGGAAGCTGAGACCCATTCATATGCCAGAGATTTCAACTTGTGGAGTGGAGCCTTTCTGCTCCTGGTCAGCTGCTTGCTGCGGCTGCCAAACTCCAGTCCCAGCTGCAGTGTTCCCCTCTTGTCTGCAACAGTGCAGGGCACCAGCTAATGGCAGGAGGGTGGGGTCATGGCGATGGGAAGGGCTGTGGCTTGGCAGGCCTGTCAGGAGATTTCTGCTGCTCACCTAGCAGAGCTCCACCTGGGGCAGCAGCAGGAGTTTGGTCTGTGCGGTTCTTTTTGTGTTGTGGGGCGTGGACGCAACTTCAGACTGAGGGAACTGAGAAGCAGGCCCCAACTTCTGTATGCAATGCAGATGCTCTAGCACTAAGCATTGGGAAAGGGCCATAGCTCATTGGTACAGCATCTGCATTGCATGCAGAAGGTCCTAGGTTCAATCCTCAGTAGCATCTCCAAGTAGGGCTGAGAGAGATCTCTGCCTGAAACCATGGAGAACCATTGCTTCCAGTCAGTGTTGACAATACTGAGTAGATGGACCAAGGGCCTGATTCAGTATAGGGCAGCAACCTATGTTCTTATGAAAAAGTTATTGAGTGAAAGTGTGTGCATGGTTCTGCACTGCACAGGATGAGCAGCATGCCAGTGACAGGGCTGATGGCCAAATCCGGTCACCCCCTGTCTTCATGCCTGGGCAACTCCAGGACATGGGTAAAAAAACCCAGCAGAGTCTACTCTTTGTAGAGATCAAAGAAAAACAAATACAAAGGAAGCAGGATTCTTCAGTAAGAGTTTTACTGAGGCTTAAATGCATACAGGAACTTACTGGGTTCCCAGTAAGGCAAAATCTTTGCTCCAAAACGCATCCAGTTACAGAAGCAAAATCACACAATATACATGGAAAGAAAAGTAAAGAGCAGGATGGAGGACAGAAGATAATAATAATAATAATAATAATAATAATAATAATAAATTTTTATTTATACCCCGCCCTCCCCAGTCAAAAACCGGGCTCAGGGCGGCTGACACCAACAGAACCACAATAAAACATAAAAACAATTAATTAAAATACAGATTAAAATACAGTATTAAAATTTAAAGTGCAGCCTCATTTCAAGTAGGCCATAAGTGGCTGACACCAACAGAACCACAATAAAACATAAAAACAATTAGTTAAAATACAGATTAAAATACAGTATTAAAATTTGAAATGCAGCCTCATTTCAAGTAGGCCATAAATCCAAGCCGTGAGGGAGAAAAACACAGGGGTCAGGCTGAGTCTAACCCAAAGGCCAGGCGGAATAGCTCTGTCTTGCAGGCCCTGCGGAAAGATGACAAATCCCGCAGGGCCCTGGTCTCCTGGGAAAGAGCGTTCCACCAGGTAGGGGCCAGTACTGAAAAGGCCCTGGCTCTAGTAGAGGCCAATCTAGCCATCTTATGACTCGGGATCTCCAGAATATTATTGTTTGTGGACCTTAAGGTCCTCCGCGGGGCATACCAGGAGAGGCGGTCCCGTAGGTACGAGGGTCCCAAGTCGCAGGCAGGGATATGTATCTCCCACTGAGGCAGCGACCTTGACTAGATAAACGCAGCTGCAAGCTTGTTCTGTTGTGAACACGCTAGAAAGTTCAGGAAGATTCTAGTAGATTCTACATCCATAAAACTTCCATCCCTGACAGTTAGAACCTCTCTATGCACCTAACCCTTTCTGAACAGACTTAATGAAGCCATCCCCAATTAACAGCCATGGGGTTGTATCCAACTAACTCCTGTTCAGGGTTAGTAGACCCACTGAAATAAGTGAACCTAAGTTAGTAAAGCCCATGACTGGATATGGGTCTGCTCTGAGTAAGGCTAACATGGGTACAATCCAGTGATTCATCAGTGTGTGAGAGAAACACAATTTGTCTGAGAGAAAAAGGCATCATATCTGTGTAATGTGGTTAGCAATAAAAGACACACCCATAAACCTATAACACACAATTTCCATGGCTGAGTGTAAGAACATAAGAGTATGTTGCTGGATCAGGCTAGTGGCCCATCTAATCCAGCATCCTGTTCTCACAGAGGCTGAGCAATTGCCTATGGTAAACGAGCAAGCAGAATGCAAGAGCAGCTCTCCCCTCCTGTTGTTTCTACCAACTGGTATTCAGAAACATTGCTGCTTCCAGGTGTGGAGGTACAGCACAGCCCTCATAGCTAGTAGTCATTGAGAGCCCTCTGCTCCATGATATTGCCGAGCCCTCTTTTAAAGGGCCTTCTCGGCAGTGGCACCCTCCCTGTGGAAAGCCCTCTCATCAGATGTCAAGGAGATAAAGAATTGCACAACTTTTAGGAAACCTCTGAATGCAGCCCTGTTCTGACATTTTATTATTATTTATATTTTTCTGGAAACCACCCAGAATAGCTGAGGAGGCCCAGCCAGAGGGGCGGTGTAATAATAATAATAATAATAATAATAATAATAATAATAATGGTTATCCAAGTTGGTGGCCATCCTGTGGCAATATGGCTGTGAAGCTGTACCCACGTGACCTGTTGACAACTTGCCCAAGTGCCTGTTGAGAGATCCCAGGAGAGCGTATCAATCTCAGCCCCAATTGTAGCAACCTTCTCCTCTGTCCTTCACCGTCCAGCACTAGTATTTTTTTTAAAAAAAAAAAAGCCCTGCGTGACTCAGTGTTTGCACTTTAAATGCCACTTGGCTCCCCTGCTCTTTTGTCAACGGGCATTGCAGCGGATCTCTCCTACAAAGTGGCCTTAGCTCAAGCGCCAGCTGCTCGTGGGGGCTGCCCTGAATAGCGCTTTGTTCCCAGAGTTGGCACCAGTTCAGAGGCCTTGGCTTGTCAGCCTTGCTGGTAAATGCGAAGAGGACAGCTTACCTGAACAAGATACCGCTGTGGTTTGGCCTGTGTGGAGATACCCGAGGAGGGAGCATGTTTCCTGAACACAAGAAGAGCCTGCTGGATCAGGCCAAAGGAAGCCCATCTAGTCCAGCATCCTGTTATCACAGTGGCCGACCAGATGCCTGTTATGGGAAACACTTAAGCAGGATCTGAGCACAAGAGCCCTCTCCTCTCTTGTGGTTTCCAGCAACTGGTATTCAGAAGCATTGCTGTCTCCCAACTGTGGAGGCAGAGCATAGTCATACTGGCTAGTAGCCATTGATAGGTCGCCCCTCCATGAATTTGTCCAGTCCTCTTTTAAAGACATCCAAGTTGGTGGCCATCACTGCCTCCTGTGCGAATGAGTTCCACAATTTAACTATGCACTGTTTTGAGGAAGTTTAACTATGGGCCATTTGGAGAACGACTTAGTTTTATCTGTCATGAATCTTCCTATCTCCCTGAAAAGGGGGGCAGACTGTCTGTGTCTCTTTAAAGAGAGGGCACGTCTGATCTCCCAATGGAGTCTTCCTGATGGGAATGATTCCCCTCTCTGGCAGCCAAACCAAACAACAAACTTCAGAACGAGGTAACTCGAGAGCTCTCTGAATCTCTCCCACATCCCCACCTGAGCAAACATTGTTAGGTTTTTATTTGCTGAGAGAACAGAGCTTCTGGCTGTCCGGGGACTGCAGTGTGTGGGACGTGACTCCCGCTTACCTGTCCCAGAACCTGTCTTTGGCACCTGACCTGAGCAACTCGGCTCCTCTCATGCCCAGGAACTGCGGCCCAGAGGTGTCTGAAGCGAAAACACACCTTTGCCAGAACAATAAAAGATCCAGTGTTAATCACTACACTTTGCTCACCTGCTCAAGCAGGTTCTATGGGAACTTCAGCTGGAGCAGGGGAGCTGTGTCCCTGCAGATGGAGTTGGACTGTACTGTAGTTCCCATTAGCCTTGACCATCTGCTGCATTGGCTGGAACTGATGGATTTGGAGGCATGGTTTCCCCACCCTTAAACTAGAGTGTGGTACAGAAAAACAAAAGACAGGCCTGCTGAATCAGGCCAAAGGGGGCCCATCTTTTCACAGGGGCTGACCAAATGCCCCAATGGAAAGCCCACGCACAAGAGCACTCTCCCGGTGCTTTCCAGCAACTGGTATTCAGAGGTATCCTGCCTCTGACAGTGGAAGTAGAACAGAGCCGAAGTGGCTAGCAGCCATCAATAACCCTCTCTTCCATGAATTTGTCAAATCCTATTTTAAAGCCATCCAAGTTGGGGACCGGGATGCGGGTGGCACCGTGGGTTAAACCACAGAGCCTAGGGCTTGCCGATCAGAAGGTCGGCAGTTCGAATCCCCACAACGGGGTGAGCTCCCATTGTTCGGTCCCTGCTCCTGCCAACCTATCAGTTCGAAAGCACGTCAAAGTGCAAGTAGATAAATAGGTACCGCCCCGGCGGGAAGGTAAATGGCGTTTCCATGCGCTGCTCTGGTTTGCCAGAAGCGGCTTAGTCATGCTGGCCACATGACTTGGAAGCTGTCTGCGGACAAACGCCAGCTCCATCGGCCTATCGAGCGAGATGAGTGCCACAACCCTAGAGTCGGTCACGACTGGACCTAATGGTCAGGGGTTCCTTTACCTTTACCTAAGTTGGGGACCACCATTGCCTCCTGTCGGACTAAGTCCCATAGTTTAACCATGCAGTTACACACACACACTCTTGGTGCCTTTTCATATATTTTTATTCTTTGCTGGGTGGTCTGCAGGCCACACCAAGCCCCCCTCTGCCTTCCCCCCAGCTGTTTCTGCTGGCTGTTGGCTCTCTGTGCCATGTGTGGAAAGGCTTTGGACCTCCCAGATGTTGCTGAACTACAGCTCCCATCAGCCCCAGAAAGCATGGCCAGTGGCCTGAAATGATGTGAGTGTTAGTTCAACAACACCTGGATGACCAAAGGTTCCCCACCCTTGGACTGCCCCAGAGGCAGTTGGCCAGGTGCTTCTTTGTTAAACATCTGATAAAGCCAGGCATTTACCTCTAGTTCTTCAGACGTGCTGACTGTGCACGCTCCCCTGATCCAAGCTCCCTGCACATTGCTCTTGCTACAGAAACACAAAGGGGGGGGAGGTGAGCCAGCAGTTTGATTCCTTACCCAATATTAGTGCTGCAAACCACACATAGAATTGTAGAGTTGCAAGGGAGTCCTGTGGGCCAGCTAGTCCAACCCCCTTCAACACAGGAATCACAGCTAAAGAAACCTTGACAGATAGCCATCGAAACTGTTTAAAAAACCTCCAATGAAGGAGCGTCTACAGTACTCAGAAGGAAAGTCCTGAAGTGCTGTAGTTGGTGAGATTGCCAGTTAAGAACAAAACCATCCCCTTGGATGCAGTTGAGCATTTGGGCTGCCTGCTGGCCCTTTAAGCCTGGAGGTCCAGGGCATGAGTGGCAGGTGGAAGATTAGGAACCTGGGGCCTGTTCTAATTCCAAACTGACTTGTGGCACATCCTTTTTAGGGTCGCCGGTGCGTCCTCAAAGACTGCTGCAAGATCCTCGACAACACAGTCTTGCCTCCGGAAACGGTGGTCCCACCTTTTACTGTCTTTGCAGGCTGCCCAGGTAAATGGGGAAAAAGGGTGGGGGGAGGCCTGCCCTATAAAGCTGTGTGTGCCTCACTCAAAGTGGGACAGTGACCACACAGCAAAGGATGTTCCTTAATGCCAGGCTGGCTGCTCACACTCCACTTCACCCCCAGGGCTCTTCTCTGGAGAACTTCCCGAGTGCACACAGGAGCTGATGATTGACGTCACCAAGAGCTACTACCAGAAGTTCCTGCCCCTCACCCAGGTCTAGCCGTCTCCACCCAGCCCTCCCGTGGCCCTCTGCAGGAGGAAGAGTGGGAAGAAGCTTCGGCGTGACTGGCGTGGCTTGTGAGAGTCCTGCAAGCAGCTGGCCCCAGGCCCGACTGGCAGACTCTGCCAGAAGCTGCCTTGTATAACACCACCTTCCCTCTTTGGCCATCCCCTTCATTCCTCTGCCTCACACCCTTGCCCACGACCTGGACTGTTCTGTCCCATATGGGAGGCCTTTTCCCACTGACCACCATAGCCCTGCCACTGACCAGCCTGGACTAACCCCACTGTCTACTCCTTCACTTGTGAGAGACACACATGTTATTTATTTATCCCTAGTCCAGGGCGCATTGGAATGTGAAATGGGCAGAGACAAACCTCCTGAGCCTACAAGCGGGGTGTGTGTGTGTGTGTCCTGTGTGCTTCTGCTGTCATCTTCCCCCCCCCCCAACACATTCCTAATTAGAGGCAAACGTGACTAGAGGCCCCTCGGCACCCTCTCCTCCAGGCAGGTGCGTATGTAGCCTCCCTCCCTCCCTGCCACTTTCCAGTGGTAAAGGCTCTGCTCCCTGCCTGGACAAGATGAGAAAGTGGTCATCTATTTGGCCCTTGAGGGCTTCCCAGCAAGTCTCCATCTCCACTTCATACGACTCTTGTGAAGGCCATCGTAGATGGGGGGCATGCACTGTGACCCAGATCAACAGTCTGTCCAGATTACCCCTCCCCTTTGTCAGCCGCATATTTTTCAGGCAGCGAGATATATGTGACTCAAGGGTGGCACTGAGGAAGTGACCTGGCACTTAGCAGAAGCAATCCACTCTTGAACACATGCCCTCGGCAAGCAGCTGCTTTGACCCATTTCTTCCTAAAGGGGGCAGCTTTGTAGAGGTTGTTCCAGAGCATAGGGCTTGAGTGCAGGCAGGAGGTGGGTGGCCTTGTGGATTTTGCGAAGGGGGGGGTGTCCCTGCACAGGGTTATGATTAGGGGTAGTATGTCTGGAAGGGCATAGGGCAGGGACAGGGCTCCTGTTGTTCTTCGGAAGTTGCTAGATTCCCAACTCCCACCTTGCCTGACCAGGCTGGCTGATGGGAGTCCAGCATCACCTGGCAGGCCACGGCTTCCCCATGGCTGAGTCATCTGCAAGAGAAGGTTGTGTCCTTCCCTTTAGGGTAGACACGGCTGGAAAACATGAAGTAACCAGCTTCCATCTGGGGATGCAAATGACTCCCACCCCTGCCATATATGCTCTGCCGATCCTTTGCTTCTTTCCAGATCAAACCCCCAGTCCATTGGTTTGGTGGCTGTGCGCATCCCTGGTTCCCACCCAGCTGCTTCCTGAATGTTGGATACAGGCCCAGCATACTGGCAGGCAGGCGGGTGGGTGTGAGTCTTCTTTTCATCTGTTCTACGGCACGTACGGCTTTGCCACCCATTAACTAGCCATGGCCTCTCCAAACACAGAAGCGTGGAGGAGCTGCTGTTAACCATCGCTTCACTGGCCGCCTTGTTTATACTTTGCTGTCCACAAATTAAAATCCTCTCAACTAGGTCAAGTGCTTTGAAGTGGTAATTTTCCTCCAACAAATCTTCTGGAAACAGAGCGGGGGGGGGGGAGTGTCCTACTGGCATCATCACCTACTTTTTGGGGGGGGGTTGCTAGCTGCACCTCTCCTTGGTGAAATCTCCAACTGCTGAATAAATGGGGCTGCTCAACCAGCCACCCAGACTAACCCAGCCCGGCTACCTGTAAGTGATTCCACACCTAGAATTCTAGAATTGTAGAGTTGGGAGGGACCTCAGAGGTCATCTAATCCAAACCCCTCTAGCGAAGGAGAGTCCACCAGGGGATCCTGCTTCCTCTTACTTTGTGTTTAAAATGGTCTTTTAAAGAGCTTTTACAACCAGAGATGCCTGTGTCAGCCTGACCTCCAGAGCTGTTGGCATGGCACCGAAGGCAGTGTGGAGGCAGCTTCCATCCTCCAGGGCTGTGCTTTTCAGAGGGTGGCCTTGGGGTACAAATCTCAGCGTAGGCAGGAGGGCTTCTGCCTCCAGCGCTGCTGCCTGCTGCTGCTCTCCTTGATGCCAAGTAAGGAGGGAAAGGATGAGCGCCCCCCCCTCCGGTTCTTTGTGCCAGGTCCTTCCTCCCATGTCAAGCAGCTGCACGTGGCGGTGAACTGGTTTGAGCCTGTGCTTCCTCAAAAGAGCCCAGTTTGGACCCAGTGCCTGAAACGGTACAGAGCCAAGGCCCAGCAAACTTCTCATGGGGCTCTACCAAATACCCTACAATGCAGCAAACTCCTCTGGTGGATACCCGCCTTATTTAATGGCCTCTGCTGTTGAACAATAGGGCTGCAAGGCCCGTCATTGGAAAAATTCAATCCTTAAGGTGGTCAGGATCAAAGCTGCTTGGGGCTTTAACCACCACCACCCCAAATCCAGCCAGGTCCCACAAAACCAGCTTTGCAAATGCAGGGCTGGAGGGGCTCTTAGCCAGTTGGGTGACCCAACATCGGGCAATGTCAAGGGCTCCTTTCCAGCTGCCCAGTTAACCAAAGAGGTCTCTTAAAAGCCTAAAGCTGCCAGCAGTGTGCCCGGAGGCTCTCCCAGTTGCTTAATGCAATCTCTCTACAGCTCACAAATCTCCATGTTCCCCCATTTAATCTCTCTGTGTTCTCAACTGAACATTTCCTGGACCGCGCAAGTGATAAACAGCCGGATTGGAGGGCTGGCCCTGGCGTGTCCCATCAGAAGATCTGAGAGCACCTTTGTCACAGCCAGAAGCAGACTTCTTGCCACATGCTTGCCATATCAGGGTCGATAAGGGCCGCTATCCTTGAAGGTGGCTATCAGGGTGAAGAAACCAGAATAAACAGTTGTGAAATGTGCAAATGCGACTTGTGCCGAGCTGGGCACACTCTTTGCAGAAAGACTGGACCAGGCTGGAACTGAACTGCCCAAGGGTGGCTGGAGGAACGTTGGAGAAGCTCAGCTCCCAATTAAAATGAAAAGTGTAAAACGTGAATCCTGATTTGCAGGCGGTTGGGCTAGATGACCCCTGGGGTCCCTTCCAACTCTACAATTCCAAGATCCAGCCTTTCACTGGAACAATGTAAGGGCTGATGCCCCTCAATGAGCAGTCACTAAGGATGAGTCCTGTAGCAAGGCCCTCAGCTGTGTCCGGCTGTAGTCACCTGACTCGTTCTGCATGCTTTCTCCCCCTCTCCCTTACCTGTCCCCCCCCCAAAATCCCATGCTGGTGTCCAAGGAAATTAGTTCCACAGCAGGCTGCAGTGGCAGGGGGAGCTTGCAGGCAGGAGTGACAACAACAACAACAAAATGGATAGGATGAGAATCTTTGCAGCAAAGAACTCATAGAATTGCAGAGTTGAGAGGCAGATCCAGGGTCATCTAGTCCAACCCCCTGCAATGCAGGAATATGCTTTAAAGGTATATTGTCAAAAGGCTATATTCCCTTGAGGGTAAATCTATTGTTCTCTCCCATGCCACCCACATGCAGTGGCGGGCGTGAAGGGAGTCTGAAGGGAGTGGTGAACTCTGCCAGGGCATGGAGCACTGCTTGCCCATGCTGTGGGGTCTGAACGGATCGCTTGACAAGGGCTTCTGTCTTAGGGAGAAATCAAGCTACCTTGCCGGAGATGGAGGTTTTAGATTCCCCCCTCCCACAGCCAGACTACAATACACCCCCCAAAAAGGGAAGAAACCAATCAAGACCACAATTGAGGGCTGGCTACGGTGTGTCCTATCGGAAGCGCCGAGGTCACCTTTGTCACCATCAAAAGCAGAGGTCCTGCACGCTTCCCACATCAGGGCTGATAAGGGCCGCCATCCTAGAAAGCGGCTATCAGGGTGAAGAAACCAGAACAAACAGTTGTGGTAAAGGCAAAGGCAACTTGTGCTGAGCTGGGCAGTCTCTGCCCAAGGTGGCTGCAGGGATTCTGGCTACGCCTGGAGAATGTCAGCTCCACTTAAAATTGAATGTGTAAAACCTTGTGATTTCTGCTTTGCAGGGGGTTGGACTGGATAGTGCTTTGGGACTCTTCCAACTCTACAATCCTTTGGTTCTATGAATAAAGCCAAACCAGTACCGGGGAATAATCTACTATGGGGCAGAGCCAGGAAAGAAACTGGCAAGGCCACCACTTCTTGTCGTTTACAGCTCCGCTATGAAACCACTCAGACCCTAATCATTCATGATCTGCAGCCTGTTCTGCACAAGGACGCCTTCCCTTTCACAGACCTTGCGTGGCAAGGATCTATTGACTGCTCCTCAACCTCAAAGAGCTACTGCTCAGCAGCAACAGAGAGCAAAGATGTACACACAGGGAGCAGCCACTGCGGTCGACCCACACCCATCACTGCCCCACAGCCTTCAGGAGGCCGCTCAGGCAGGAATGTGGCCCTCAGGATGGAAAAGGTCTTCACTGGCTGGCAGCAACAGTTCTCTAGGGTTTTCAGGTGCAGCCTTGCCCAGCCCCACCTGGCACTGCTGGGGATTTGAAATGCGGGTGGGAACACCTGCCGGTCAGTCGTCTGATATCACAGTGACATCAAGTTTAACCCACAGGGCAGAACACGGTTGGCAGAGTGAACTCACACTCACGTCCAGCTTGCAGGCTTCTGACGGGTATCTGGTTGGCCCCTATGATGACAGGATGCAGGACTAGATGGGCCACTATAGATTTGAGGCAGGGAGCCTGGCACAAGCCTCCCTGATTTAGTTAAGTGGTGCAGTTGCCTCTGCCAATGCCCAGCCCTTTTCTGATTCAGCAACCGTTACAGGGAAAGCACCCTTTCCTTAGTTCGGAAGACCGAGCCCACTTTCTCAGTGCACACGCCCACACTTACATCCCAGCCCCACAAAACACACAAACAGCATTTATAAAAATACACACCTGCCTTCCTTTTTCCAATGTGTCAATAGCAGCAAGATAAAGGCTATAATAAAGTCCCTTTCAATTACTGTTGTTTGCAGATCTTGGGCCTTGGTGTTGTTGCAAAGGTAACCTTACCTGGCCCATCATGAGGCACCAGGTGGATTGCTGGGCAGCAGAGCACACAGGAAGCCAGCAGGGGAGGGATGGGCAGCAGGGAGTGGAGCACTGGCAGCTCTCTGAAGTATCCTTAAAATAAGAGACCACCAATACTGCAGCATCTTGCAGGGGGTTGTACATCCTTAACATGCCTGAGTTGCAAGGAGGCCCAGCTGATTTCTTGATCATGGAACACAAGGGCTGCATTTGGAGGCTGCTGGTGAAATAAGTTCCTCTCTACACCTCCCAAGCACAATCAGTGCTACATTCTGCTTTTGGTCAACTCTTGCAGCCACGTATTGGGCAGTGCCTGTGACGTCAATGATAGTATTGGAGGCAGTATGTCTGAATACCAGTGGCTGGGAATCACAAGCAAGGAAAGAGCACTGCTGCGGCACTCGTGCCGTGCTTGCAGGCTTCCCATTGGGACATCTGGTTGGCCATTGTGAGAACGGGATGTTGGACCTTTGGTTTGATCCAGCGCGGTTCCACCATTGAGCTATGGCTCCATCACTAAAAGCTATCCAAGGACCTCCAGTGTCAGAGGCAGCATGGCCCTGAATACCAGTTGCTGTTACACTCATGTCCTCCTTGTGGCTTCTCATTGGCTGTTGTGAGAGTAGGATGCAGGACTAGATGGGCCCCCTTTGGCCTGATCAGCAGTCAGACTCTTCTGGTGTTCTTCAGATAACTCACCTGGCTCATCCCTGTGCAATTACAGGACTTTTAAAGGGGGGGCTTTTAATTTACTTTTCAAAATTTTATACAGTCGTGCCTTGGTTCTCGAAGAGAATCCATTCCGGAAGTCCGTTTGACTTCTGAAAACATTCAAAAACCAAGGCATGGCTTCCGATTGGCTCCAGGAGCTTCCTGCACTCAATTGGAAGCCATGGAAGCAGTGTCAGACGTTTGGGTTCCAAAGAACGTTTGCAAACCGGAACACTCACTTTGCGGTGCTCGGTGTCAGGAGTATGGGCAGGAGTCAGGCTCTGGGGCCTGTAGTGCTTTGCAGGACTGGGGCCTGCCTCAGCTTGTGCTGGAAAAGCAAGGAGTGGCCACACAGGTGAAGACCTCAGCTTGTGCTGGAGAGGCAAGGAGTGGTCACTCAGGTGAGGCCACTTGATACCTCACTGCACCTGGTGGCAGGAGCTGGGATGGATAAAAGCTCAGCATTTCCCTTCAGCTCTTTGCCACAGCAACGCTATCCCTGCCTGGTTGCCTCTGGTCCCTTGCTCCTTGGACCCTTGCCTTGCCGACGCCTTGTTCCTTGGACCCCTGCCTCGCCGACGCCTTGCTCCATGGACCCTTGCCTTGCCAACGCCTTGATCCTCGACCCTTGGACCTTTGCCTTGCCGACGCCTTGCTCCTTGACTCCCAGAGCTTCGCCTCTGCCTTGCTCCTTGACCCTGCTGCTGCCTGTTGCTGGACCCTCAGCCCTGCACCTGTTCCTGCTTCTACACCACCATCTTGCCTCTGGTCCTGACGTCCTCAGCCAGGGCTTCAACTGCCTGCCGACCGGACCGTGACACTCGGGAGCCAATACGTTTGAGTCGCAAGGCGTTCAACAACCAAGGAACGACTGTATATGGTTTTGAAAGCACTTTGAGCAACCCAGTCCCACCTCCAGCGGTGTCTCACCATTTTCCCTTTCCCTGGAAGGATGTTGCCTTCTATCACCACCACCCTGTCTCTATCTCCCTCAACTTTTTATTGGGCTTTATAAATATCTCTCTCACCCAAACACTCGTATTTGCATACTTGGTTGTTTGAAGAATGGATCAGGCCTTTCTTGGGAAGTCTAACAGGCTTTCCAAGCATGTTGGCTTGAATATGTGACATGGGCAATTCAACACACCCAGCTCCGCTGCAAATTGAACAAACGGCAACAAAACCAACTAAATGTATTTGAAGCAAGCCTCCGTAGCTGGTCTGGCTACCATTTCCTCCAAGGGAGCTAGGTGGAACACTGATGGACACTGGCCCTGGGACCAACTCCAGCCAGCAAGGTCTCTGTTTACACAAGGGTGCATGCCTTCCTTCAACAACAAGCCATCCCTTCAACAACAACAACAACAACAATAATAAAATTTTATTTATACCCCGCCCTTCCCAGTCAAAACCGGGCTCAGGGTGGCTAACACCAATAAAATTACAATAAGACATAAAAGAAAGGAAAACAATTAATTTAAATACAGATTAAAATACAATACCGGTACTATCATCATTTTCATTTTAAATAGATAGACCTCTAATCAAACAAAAAGGGGGGTTGCCACAATATATACAGTACCAACAAATGAAGCATAAACAAACATTTCAAAACAGTACCCAGCTCAACATGACTGCTACCAAAAGCCAAAGGACATCCACACAGGGATTAAAGTTAATCGCCAGCTCTTTAAATTGGGTCTGGAAATGAACCGGATGTCAGCAGGGAGGCTATTCCACCAAAGTGGGTGTTGCAATGCTAGTCGCTCTGCAAACCAGAGTGCCTGACCCACCAGAAGGGCTTCATCTGATCATCTCGGTGTCCTAGTAAGTCTATAGGTGAAACTCAGAAAATTAGAATATCGTCGAAAAGTGCATTTATTTCAGTCATGCATCTTATTATTATTTATTTTTCTTTTAATTTTTACAAATGCTTTCTTTTGGAAATTCCACATGAATAAAACAAATAGTTACAATAATACAAAAATAAACATCGCTATTACATTTCATTAATTACATTCCATTTATAATTGACCCACCTAACAACAAATAATTACAACAAATAAAGGCTTGACATATCTTGCTTTGCATGTCATGTATCTATCTCATATACAGTGGTACCTCTGGTTAAGAACTTAATTTGTTCCGGAGGTCTGTTCTTAACCTGAAACACCACTTTAGCTAATGGGGCCTCCTGCTGCCGCTGCGCCACCGGAGCACAATTTCTCTTCTCATCCTGAACTGAAGCAAAGTTCTTAACCTGAGGTACTATTTCTGGGTTAGCGGAGTTTGTAACCTGAAGCGTTTGTAACCCGAGGAAACACTGTACAGTATTGGTTTCACCTTTTAAGTTGCATTACGGAAATAAATGCACTTTTCGACGATATTCTAATTTTCCGAGTTTCACCTGTATATAGGAGAAGGCAGCCTTTCAGATAACCTTGGCCTAAGATGTTTAGGGGCTTTGTTTACCAACAGCAAAAGCTTACATTTGCCCTGATAATATATCAAAAGCGGCAATACATGCTGGACTCGATGTACTGTGAACAAAGTCCCATTCTTTTGCAAATATTCCGGAGTCGCTGAAGCAACATTGAGGGGTGTTGCCGCTCACAACCTCTTTTGGCATACTATGCTTTCAAAATATAATTTGTATTGTTTGGTTACTGATTTACCTGCGATGCCCTCAAGCAAATATACTTCCATGTGTTTTGAATAGTAATCCCCACAATTACTTTCCTTACAATTCAAGTCAATTCAAATCTCAGCACAAGTGTTTTGGGAACTTTGCGAGGCCACGGTGCCCCATGAAGCTGGGCTGGTTCCCTTTCTTGTCATCTAACTATTTTTAAGGACCTTTATTATTCTAACAGGCCTTTGCCTCCCTGAGCAGTTGTGTTGCTTCTGAAGAGATACTGCATTTTGTGTTTGTCTAATTCTAATCTCATTTGCTGGTAAGCCAAACAGAGTGATGCATTAGAAAGCGTATCTATAAACAAATGAATAAGTACTCTATAACATAACGTTGGGGAAAAAAACAACGGTCAAATAATAGTTTTCCCCCATGTGTTGGCTCAGAGCTATCAAACAATGGACATTACTCATCAAGCTCTGAAACTATTGGAATAATTAGTCATGTATAAGTTTTGAATTAGTCACACAAGTGCTGAGATAGTAACATTTATTAATCTCATTAGTCATGGCCACCATTCTTCAAGATGGCATCCAAACAACCAAGATTAGAAAAAAAGTGACCCAAATTCATATCCTACACACCTCAGGAATGATTTTCAGTTATTTAACAAGGTTCCCTAAAATAATGCACATGTGTGTTAGATCTGTCTTAATCTCAGGGTCGTGGGTTCGAGCCCCACGTTGGGTGAAATATTCCTGCATTGCAGGGGGTTGGATTAGATGACCTACATGGTCCCTTCTAACTCTACAATTCTATGACTCTATGACTGACAGGCAGGAACCTCCCATGCCGGAGTTCAAAGCCGGTGGTGCTGGAGATGGATGCCTGGGGGAATTGTAGAGGGGCTATTGAATCCACAGCACCAACATGTCCCTTTGCTTGTTGGGTGTGCAGAACTCCTGGCAAATGGTCAGAAGAAACTGGGACATTGCCCCAACCCAATGAGGTTAGGGATACCTGCTTGTTACAGCAGAAAGAAGCGCATAGGACCTGCCCAGAGAGAGGGAAGGCACAGGGCTCCTGTGATGAGCAAGGAGGGCATCGCAGGAAGGAATTTGAGGGTGCTCCCTCCTTCTCGTCTGTTTAATAAGGGAGTAAAGGCAGCCATGAAATGCTAGCATGACCTGAGGAAGTTCTAGAACCCATATTAGGAGGTGCTTTGCTTAGTTCCTCCAAGCTGTACCAGGACTTCCTTGGAGACTCTTTTCCAGTCTGAGTCATTTAATGCAGAGCACCAAACTGGACAGGAAATCAACAGAGTTCTTTTTTCCTACCTCTGGGAGAGATAAGGCATTGCCAAAGGGCATAAACAGTTGGCAGGGTGAGCGCGTCCTATTCCTTACCCACTGTACCTACCTGTTTTCTTACAGTGTGTACCAGCTGGTGGGCAGCACTGAATTTATTTCTTTATCCCTAAATAAGGAAGCCTTACCACCACCA
This sequence comes from Zootoca vivipara, assembly GCF_963506605.1. NCBI lineage: Eukaryota > Metazoa > Chordata > Lepidosauria > Squamata > Lacertidae > Zootoca > Zootoca vivipara. The sequence continues at coordinate 29,383,702 of NC_083289.1, read as the reverse complement.
CCTAAAATCTGTCTGGCTGCCAGAATGCCCACTTCCCTACTGACCTAATAACTTATGTGTTGATACAGTAAATGCGTCATTCGACAATTCTGAAAGATGTTAACTCTCAGAATGGAATTTTTGTGGGCCTGTCTGAATATTCTCATATAACTTTGCTTTTAATTGCATTTATCTCTGCCCTGTGACATTTGGGTGAAAGGAAAACTAGAATAAGTAAATACACAATAATGGTAGTTTCTCAGTCTCTTAAGCTTTGGCAAATCCTTTTGCATTGAATACCTTCTGAGGGACACCTGTGTGAGGACCACAGAGCATCTGCAGGGTGAAGACCTGGCATGGTGAGCTGGCAGCCCGTAGACCAAACCTGACTTGGCAACACAGCGGTCCCTTTTTTCTGGACTGCGACCTCTCCTCCTGGGCCTGCATCTCCTCCTCCTCTGATTGTGTGATATGGGATGGAGGTGCCCAGAGTGTATTTGACTATAAATATTCTTGCCAACATTCTGGCTACTACACTTATCTTCCCAATGCTGTAATTTTCCAAATACAAAAGATGCAATTGGGGGTAACCTGAGATATGAAGCAAGAAAGCCAGATGCCACCCCCTTCCCCAACCTGGTTGCCCTCCAGATGTTTTGGACTACAACTCCCATTGCAACCAAGCACAACTTGTGGCATTGCACAGCATCACCACTGATCACGAGGCATAAGATCATAAAAGCCTGCTGGATCAGGCCAAAGGGGACCCAGCATCCTATTCTCACAGTGGCCAAACAGATGCCCCATGAATCATAAAATCATAGAGTTGGAAGAGACCACAAGGGCCATCCAGTCCAACCCCCTGCCAAGCAGGAAACACCATCAAAACATTCCTGACAGATGGCTGTCAAGCCTCCGCTTAAAGACCTCCAAAGAAGGAGACTCCACCACACTCCTTGGCAGCAAATTCCACTGCTGAACAGCTCTTACTGTCATGGGAAGCCTGCAAGCAGGATTTGGGTACAAGATCACTCTTCCATCCTGTGGTTTCCAGCAGCTGCCATGCCTGCTAAGGCTTTAGCCTAAGGGCCCAGCATCCTGAGAGCCCAACGTGAGACAGCCTTAACTCTGCTCTTAAACCAGCAGGGTTAATTTTTAAATCACAAAATGGGTTGTGGCCCAGATGCATCCGAAAACAGTCTCCTGTCCTCTGGGCTGCACACTTCAGGAGAAGCTCAACCAGGATGTGGGGTGGGCAGCTGAAGTTCAAGGGAAGCTTGTCTCCTCAGTGTGCTCCTCAAAGGTCCCCTTGAACACTGCCCCAAGGGCCTAAATCTCTAGCTGGGAAGGCAGGGAGCAGGCCAATGAACAACTAAATACCACCCACGGGGAAAGGCCGAGCCTGACGCTCCCTCTGTTTCCACTTGAGTTGGCAAAGCTGTTTATCTCAGCAGCTGTTTTGTGATCTGCTTGGATCACCTGGGCACCCTGTGATCTGCTTGGATCACCTGGGCGCCCTGCTGAGTGCCAGTGGTGGTACCGATTCTGGGACTTGACAACCACTTGCCCTCCCTGTTCTTCATCTTGGCATTTGCCTCTTACCCTTGGCTTGTGCCAAAGGGATTGAGAAGGCAAATATTTGTCCAGGAGAGAGCTGCTGGCAGGTTCCCTGTCCAGCAAGATCCCAGCTGTTTGAGAACAGCAATAACGCACTTGGCTTGCTTTGAAGAGAGGGCTTCTCACCAGGGCCCGACACAGTACTGGGGGCAGAGAGGAAGGGTCCTGCCCGTGTCCTGTGGCCTCCTCAGAGGAGAAGGCAGGGATCAGGTTCACAAACAGCTTGTGGAAATAACAAAATGAGCATCTGTAACTATCTGCAGCCAGCCCCCAACTAAAAATGTTTTTAAAAGAAGGCAAAAAGGGCTCTGATGCTGACATGCTGGTGCTGTTTGCTGCTCATCTCCTATTCTCTGGGTCATCATTTGGGGGCCCTGGACTCTGGCCCTGAGGTCCAGTTCTAGCTGCACCCCAAGGATGTGAAGAGGCAAGGGAGAGACGCTGGCCTGAGATGACCTGAAAAGACTGTTCCAAAAAGTGATTTGCATCCAAATCACTTTTTGTAAACAGCACTTCTCAGCCTAATTTCATACAGGTGACAAGATGGGGAGGGGGGAACAGGGTGAAAAGGGGTGGCATAAAGAGAGAAAGGTGGGGTTCCCTCTGGCCCTGCCCATGGCTGGATTCAACCCTGCCCATTGCCACTACCTGACCCCCAACAGTTCCCTGAGATGTAGCTCTCAGCAGCAAACAAAAGTCCCCTACCATTAGGATAAATCAACATGGCTTGTGGTCTATTGCAGCCTACTGCAGGCTAGGGTTCCCCAGGTGTTTTGGGTTCGTATCCAAGAACATAGGATGCTGGAGCAGGTGAGAGTTTGTCCAAAACATATGGAGGGGGCTGGCTGGCAAATGTGAACACTTATTGTCGTCTCACCTCCAAAAGATTATTTTTTTATTTTATTTGTATAAAGAAAACTTTATTTCAATTCTTGCAAACAATACAAAACCATAAAAAGAATAACTGACACAAACGAAAAAGGAATACAAAAGGAGATTCACATTTTACAAAAAAAAAAAAAAGAAACAAAAAAGAGAAAAGAAAAAGCCAAAAAAGGGGGGGGGGAGAAAACGAAGAAAAAAAGAGACACAAAATAATATTTCATAATACTCAAAAATATAAATAATATACACCGAAAGGATACAAGTAACACATTAGGGTTCAGAAAAAGGCAAGCAAAATGATCGAGGGGGTGGAGCAACTCCCCTATGAAGAAAGGTTGCCGCCTATGAGACTTTTTAGGTTAGAGAAAAGGGGGATAAAAATTGACATGATCGAAGTTTATAAAATTATGCCAGGTATGGAGGAAGTGGCTAAAGAAAAGCTAATTTTCTCCTTCTCTCATAACCTTTAGATCTCAGTGGGGAAACCCAAGGAATCTGAATGTTGGAAGATTCAGGACAGATAAAAGAAAGTCCTTCTTCACACAGTGCGTAGTTAAACCACAGAACCATGGATTGTTGAATATTGCTTTATTCGATAGAAGTTGTTTATTTTAAAGTTACTGTGACTTTTTTTTGTATTGGACCAGATTGTAAGGTGTGTGATCTTTGCTGTCTATTTTGTTGTTTCTTCAGCTTGTAAACTGCCTTGTGTCTAGTAATAGAGAAAGGCAGAATACAAATTAAAAGTGAAATGCAATTAAACATGCTCCCATAGGAGGCAGTGATGGCCACATGGCTTTAAAGGGGAGCAATACAAATTCGTGAAGAGGGCAATCAATGGCGACTAGCCATGATGGCTATGCTGTCCCTCCATGGGTCATAGGAACGGATAGAGTTCTTGGGCTCAAATCCTACTTTGGGGTTTTCCTCTGCAGCATCTGCTTGACCCCTGTGAGAACAACAGGATGCTGGACTAGATGGGCCATTGGCCTGATCCAGCAAATGCTCATCTTACGTTCTTAAAGCTGGTATAAGAAAACCCTGCCCTGTGTTTGTGATTTCTACCAGGACGAGAGACTTTGCCACCCAAGTGACATTGGTGCCTCTGGTTGGTGCCAAAGCCAGACTTTGGCACTTGCAGCGAAGGGGACAGGGCCACACAGCTGCCAAGCGTGGACCACGTCTGGGGGTGGTGGGTGGGGTGGGTGTTACAGAACCTTTGCTCCCTTCAAAGGTAGGGGAGAGGTTGTGGACCAAAGCCCAGGCAAGGAGCTCCCCCTCAGCATGAGATGTGTACACAAGGCCAGACAGGAAAATACCAAGCCACCTCCCGCTTGGCAAATAAATTTGTGTGTGGGCCACGCACTTCATCTCCCAAGGGCTCAGTGAAAGAAACATCCTTTGTAAACCAAAACAATGCATTATCTGTCAGCAGGAAACAAATAAACCAAGCACAGGTATCACTGGCCAAAGTACAGGTATTCTGTTCTGCAACCTTCCCATGGGATACCTCAATGAAGGAGGAGGAGTCTCCTTTACTGGGTTTTAAACAGAGGTTGGATTCCTGTTTTTGCAGGGGGTTGGACTTGGGGGTCATACCCAACTCTACGATTCTACAATCCTATTGGGGGGGCACCAGTGGGCCACAGACCCCAGTTATGGAACCTCTGGAATAGCTAAGACATAGCCTCCTCTCCTGTGCCTCCACACTCCCAACCGCTTTGAGGTGGGAAATCACAACCAACTAGCAATAATACATAACAAATAGTTTCAAAATATTATCGAGTGTGCTGGCTTTGCACAGCTCCACAACAACCTCCAAATCCTCAGAAAGGTTTCCTGATGTGTCCGTGCTGGGCAAATGAAAAGGGTCATTTGCTTGGCGTCCAATGACGTTGCATTTGTAGCTCAAAGCTTCCCTCCTTCTTCTGGAGTGACGTTCTATATAAAAGACTTGTTGCTGGCCTATATTCCAAAAAGAATCAAAATACTATAAAAGGCAACAAGGCATAAGAGCAAGAGTAGAAGCCCGCAATAAAAACAATTAAAAAGCAGCTGTAAAGACATCATAAAATATAATAAAAACAAACAAGCAAAGCAACAGAGGGATGCACATCACGTAGGTCAGGGTCAAGTCATTTCCAGAAACAAAACACCTGTTTATTGCACAATTAAATGGTGGGGAAATGGGTCAGTTCCTTCACCCCAGCCGACTCCTCTGCCTTCATGTGCGCGTCATCTTCAGAAAATTTGGTAACCCCAGTAAGAACCCCCAGACGCAATAGGTGAAGGTGGAACTGCAGCAGGAGGTGGGGAGGACTAGGAAATCTGAACCCCCAATACCCAGCCTTAAGAGGAAGCTCTGCAGGGTTCCAGGAGAGGCAGCCATGTGACACCTGCCAATCATTCGAGCCTCCTGCAACCACCAGGTTTCCTTTTCCAGCTATCAGCTGCTGGCAGATAGGCTGTGATTCCTGCGTTGCAGGGGTTTCGATGTGGGTGGGGTTGTGGGTTAAACCACAGAGTCTAGGGCTTGCCGATCAGAAGTTCGGTGGTTCAAATCCCCGCGACAGGGTGAGCTCCGGTTGCTTGGTCCCAGCTCCTGCCAACCTAGCAGTTTGAAAGCACATCAAAGTGCAAGTAGATAAATAGGGACCGCTCCGGCGGGAAGGTAAACGGTGTTTCCGTGGTTCGCCAGAAGCGGCTTAGTCATGCTGGCCACATGACCTGGAAGCTGTACGCCGGCTCCCTCAGCCAATAAAGCGAAATGAGTGCTGCAACCCCAGAGTCAATTACAACTGGACCTAATGGTCAGGGGTCCCTTTACCTTTACCTGCGTTGCAGGGGTTTTGACTAGATAACCCTTTGAATCTCTTCCAACGGCAATTCTATAGTATTATGAGAGCCACTTCCCTGCCTACTCCTTTTCCCTGTTCCCCCCACCCCCACCCCAGCAGGGTATGTGCAAGCCTTCCCCATCCTAGGGCCATGATTCTGTGAGCTGTCATCCAAAACAGCTGGAGGCCATCAGGCTGGCCCATGCCAAGGGCTTGGCATCTCCCTCTCTGTTTGACTTCCCAGGGCCTCTTCAAAGGCTCTGGCTTTCTAATCCCAAACCCAAACAGGGTGGGTCAGCCCAAATGAATGACAGCTTACCCAGCGAAAGTGATTCAGCCGTAGCAGGGCAACCATTGTTCTTCAGAACAAAAAGAGCAGGAATAGCCAGAGGAAGGGTTGCTCTGCTCCAGTGAAGGAGGTGGTCATGGCTGGGCAGGGTTCTGCCCTGTTTGAGCCATAAGAGTTCATTGTAGCCTAGAGGGCAGATGGTGGCGGGTGCACTGTAATGTTAAGGACCTTCCTTCTCTGTACCAAAGAAAGAGATTTCAGGAAGAAGGGAAGCAGAATTTGCACCCTTTCCTTTTCCTAGAGACCTCTCTGCTGCTGTATAGCAATGAAGGCTTTGGCGGGTTGGTTCACACCGTCTAATCCAAAGCATTTAAAGTTTTATATCACAGCAGAGGAAAGAGCTGCCAAGCTAGTTTGGTTCCCCCCCCGGGGGGGGGAGGACCCTCTCCCCACAGCCCCAGATCCCTCAAACAGAACTACAAGGCTGGATGGAAGCCTGAATAGGAACACACTTTTTAGAGAATGGGCTTTTACTGCAACTTTGCTGAAGGCAGTGGTGGCTGGTCCATTAGGGCAAATGGGGCATGGCCCCACAACTTCAGCTTCGACTCGTCCAAGCTGTGCTGCCTTCTTACGACTAGTCCAGGGGGTAGCCCTGGCTGTCAACTACCTCCTCCTTAAGGATGGGGCCGGCCAGCGGTGGTGGTGGGGGAAGTAAAATTAATTGGCTCTGTCTGTCACTGACACTACCGATTGTTGGCTGCCCCTCCAGCTCTACCTAGTAGGCACCAGGCACCAATGGCTGAAGGTCCTCACTTCTTTTCATTATTGCCTGGAGGTGAACAATGAGTTGGACCTGAATGCAGACAACCTCCCATCCAAGTCTAACACCGGCCACTGAATCGCATCATTTTGTTGAGAGGTGGCACAGGTGAATGGTTCCAGAAGCCATCAGAGTGGGACAGCTTTTAAAAGGTTTTTTTGGGGGGGGAGGGGAAGCATGGGAGGGGATGTGAAACACATTCTTCCTTTGCCAGAGGTGGTATGGCAGGACAAAACGCACCATCTCTGTAGCTCTGGCAGGACTCCGAGGACAGCCTAACAAAGCATCAATCTTCAGTTAAGACGACTTTGCAGCTCCTGGCACTGGCATCCCTAAGCACCCCCTGTTCCTGTCCCAGTAAACCTGACCCAGTTTCTCATCCTAGGACTCTACAAATGTTCTCCTTCTGGGCACTCCAAGCCAAGGTTGTTGGCAGAAGGAAAGTTTTCCATCTGCGGATAACTCCCTTTCTATGGAATTAATTTTTCTGCCTTGAGAGGCTGAGATGCGACACATGCCCCAGGCTTTCTTGGCCACTGCAGTTAATAAATAAATACATTTCGAAAGCATTGCAGTGTAAGACCAGGTCTGTCTGTTTCCCTTTCCACTATAGGAGGAGAAAGTGTTGGCCAAAACTGGACAGAGGCTCACTCTTTGCACTGAGGGTGGGGAGGGGAGATGCTGGTGGCGTCCAAGCATAAGGTCACTCAGAGAGCACCATGGGCATAGCCAAGGGGCTCAGATCAAATAAATAAATAAATAAATAAAAATACTTAACTGAGGTTCTGCTCCCCCCAACATGAAGCCTGCCCCCTAACATAAATCCTGGCTATGCCCATGGACAGCACTCCGGGGGTCAAGTCTACCAGAAACTCACACCAAAATTTAAACCACACTCACACCAGATCCTGGGAACTGTAGATTGTTAAGGGTGCTGGGAATTGTAGCTTTGCAAGGGGTAAGTTACAGGAGTTGGGGGTGCTTTAAATGTACCACGTGTGTGCAGCCTGTATGCAGCTTTGGGTATTATTAGTACAGTACTGTAATAAGTTCTCTGGTGTGTTCAAAGTGCTTCGCCTACCAAAGCAAGCTTCACAACACCTTTGTAAGGCGGGCCAGTGACACACCCCTGTTGTAGATGCAGGGGGCTAATGCTGAGAGAATACCTATTATTTGTTGCGAGCCGTATTTATATCCTGCTTAAATCATCCATCACCTCTAAGTGCTTGGAAGCGATTTACTGTGACAAAAACTGCCTCAGTCTGCTGCCATCTGTGAAAAAAACCCAAACCAGAACAGAGGCTTACCCTAGAAGTTTGTTGTGAAACCACGCAGCGAAGTCTGTCGCCAATGCTGAGAAGCCCCGTAGCGCACGCTCGGCTCTCAGCGCGGGGAGCCTTCCGGGGCGCCCCCGCGAGGCAATCAATTGCCCGGGCTGGCGGGCAGCCAGCAGGCAGCCACTCCTACCGGAGACCGGCCCGCCTGAGCCCCTCCTCCGGCTGTTCGATTGGCCGAGGGCTGCAGCCGCAGCAAATAAAGCGGCCGCCCCGTCCTAGCGGACCGACCAGAGATAAACAGCTCCACGATGTCGCTGAAGCCAGAGGCCCGGGTGCGCTTGGTGTTCTTGGGCGCGGCGGGCGTGGGTAAGACGGCGCTGATCCGCCGCTTCCTGCACGACGCCTTCGAGGCCCGCCACCGTCGCACCGTGGAGGAACTGCACGTGCTGGAGTTGGACCTGGAGCCGCCGGGCCCGGCGCTGCGCCTTCGCCTGGAGCTGCTGGACACGAGCGGCAGCTACAGCTTCCCGGCCATGCGCCGCCTCTGCATCCAACACGGCGACGTCTTCGCCCTCGTCTACTCGCCCCACGAGCCGGGCTCCTTCGAGGAGCTGCAGCGGCTGCGCGATGAGATCCTGGAAGCCAAGCCCGGCGCCCCGGTCCGTCTCGTGGTGGTCGCCAACAAGGCTGACTTAGGCCCGGTTGCCGGCAACAGCGACCGCCTGGCCGCCGCCACAGTGCAGCGCGAGTGGGGCGCTCGCCACGTCGAGGCGTCGGCCAAGCAGGGCTGCAACGTGATCGGGCTCTTCCAGGAGCTGCTGGGCCAAGTCGACGTGCTTAGCGGGCGCCTCAGTCCAGCCCTCCGGCGCCGCTCCATCCCCGACCCGCTGGCCAAGGAGCCAACGGCGTCCACTCGGCGACGCCCGAGCAAGAGCCCCAACTGCGCCATCTGCTAGCCAGAGCGTCGGTGGAAGCCCAGCGGCCGCTGCGGCGCCCCTTTCCTCGTAGGCAGCCGACGGGGCGGCAGAGGAAGCGAGTGCGGTCGAGCACGAGTGAAGCAGGAGGAAGAAACGGAGTGCGTTTGCCTCTCCGGAGTAGCGAGCCACGCGGAGACTCCTCTCCCCGGTGGGTTGAGGATAGGGGATCGAGTCTCCAACTTGGCGGGAAGACAGAAGCAAGTGTCCTTGTTTTGCATCTGGGGCCCCCACGGCGGACTGCACACTTTCCCCCACTTGCCACTTGGGTCTCGGAGCGCAAGAGTTTCGGCTCAAGGGAAGGACACACCCCTTTGTGCCCAGCTTCCTGGCCCTCGAGGTGGCCCGTTCCAGGACACGGACTCTGCCGAGCCTGCTCTTGGCAACCGGGTGGGGGCGCTCTCTTCCAGAAGCCTGGCCTCGGATAGAGCCCAACAGGGGACTCCGGAGGCTAGACTTCTGCAGGAAACCTGGGTGCCTGACATTCCGTTCCAGCTGGCTGTTTCCAATGTTGCCTGTTCCAGCGAGCCTTGTCTTGTCGTGTAGGGTGGAAACGGTACTTACTGCTGTACCTTAACAGCATTGCTGGCTGGGGGACTGATCCATTAAGATGGAGTGTGGGGTCTGGGCTGGCTGGACAGAGTGCTTGCACCCGTGCTTGTTTCTTTAAAGACCATTCTGAACTTGAAGGAATGGGACTTGTTTCTTTTAATACAGTATGTAATCCTGTTTTGGAGAATAAACTTACTCTGTTGTTTCATAGTGCTGTAGTGAACCAACTGGGTGAGCCACCTGTGTTGGGTCCTGGGGGGGGGGCATTCAGAGGCCAGCTCAGGAACAGATCAGAAGGTCCTAGCTTCAATCCTCAGTGCGATATGTGAAACCCCAGAGAGCCGTTGCTGCCAGTCAGTGCAGACCACGGGTTGCCAACCTGGTCCCTACCGTCTACTAGTGGGTGCTTCAGGATTCTAGGTGGGCGGTAGGGGGTTCTATGGCACAAGCTGAATTGTCCTTCCATCGAGCACTGGTGGGCAGTACGGAAGTTTTACCACCAAGAAAGATGCATTAGTGGGCGGTAGCTATAAAAAGGTTGACTATCCCTGGTGTCCTGCCCACCTAGCAGTTCGAAAGCACATCAAAGTGCAAGTAGATAAATAGGGACCGCTCTGGCGGGAAGGTAAATGGTGTTTCCATGCGCTGCTCTGGTTCGCCAGAAGCAGCTTTGTCATGCTGGCCACATGACCTGGAAGCTGTCTGCGGACAAACGCCGGCTCCCTCGGCCTATAGAGCGAGATGAGCGCCGCAACCCCAGAGTCGGACACGACTGGACCCGATGGTCAGGGCCCTTTACCTTCACCCCTGGTGTAGACAATACTGAGCTGAAAGGACCTTGGGAGGGCAGATTTGTGAAAATTGCTGTTAAGAGGTGTGGCATGAGACTGATCTTTATTCTAGAACATTCAGCCCGAACAGCATATTAAATTTGAAACATTAGTAGACACCCCCCCCCAATAGACCCACAATTTCCAGTTTGCAAAGAGGTATTGTCAATTGTAGCTCAAGGAGTAGTCTCCTAACAACCCCCAGTACCCATGACAAATTACAGCTCCCAAGATTCTTTGCTTTCTGCAATATCATCACTTTAAATGTATGCTGTGGATGAGGTTCAGTTGCCAGCCCAGTCACCTTCAAGGCAGGGTGTGTGTCCTCAGGCAGCAACATGAGTTGCCAATACTGGGTGGCTGCATCCAGTAGGAGGCTAACTGCATCACAGCTGTTTGAAGCCCCTTTGCTCATGATACCCTGGCCTCCTCACTAGGCAGGTCCCCCCCCCCACCTTTGGCCCTGCAGGTGATGTTGAATCTCAACTCCCATGATCCTTGGGGGCATGTTTTCCAAGGCTGCTGGGAGCTGTAGTTCAACATCTGGAAGGCCACGGTTTCCCCATACCCAGCTGCTCCAGGATAAAGATGTGCATCTTTAGTGCCAACATCTTACAGCTTTGCTGCCTGCAGCGGATAAGAGTATCACTTCAGATAAACTGGAGGGCAGCAGGAAAGCAAAGACTCCCATCTGCTTTTCCTCTCCTACAATTAATATTAAAGGTCATCTTCCTCATGTTTGCATCCAACACTTGCTCTGTGAAACATCCTGAGGCATGGAATCAGAATCCTATGTTAAAGGTTGCCAAGTTTTAATTCTTTTTGCTGCTAAAATTGCTGTGCACACTGCAAGATGCCCATTTCACAGAAGAAACACTGATGATGCTTTGGCACAATCATTACCCTCCCCCTGGTAAATCCCTCCAAAACTAAGAAGTTTTTGGAGACCAGAGGTCTAGCGTCACAGCTGTGAAGAGCTGGTGGGTGTTTTACACCTGAAAGGGAGAGCTCAGCCGTGGGGCAGTCCTAGCTAGGTCAAAAGCGAAGAGGCAGCCAATGAGTCTCTTCTCTAGGAGTTGCAGAAGGGAACTAATCCTTTGTTGCTCGACAGTGCCCCAATCCTCTGGGCATGTCATTTTGGGACCTGGCCCACTTCTCCCAATGTGTCCATGCAGAGAAGGCACGAAGGGGCCAGTTTCTTACAGCAGAGCAGAAGCCATTTCAATGTCTCCTAGGAACCTGTTCTCTGTGGGGAAGGAGACTTGCAGTCCCAGGAAAGAAACACCAGGGAGTAAAGGCGGCCAAGGACTTGGGATCTGCAACTCTAATAGAGGGTGATGTGCAAAAGTGGCCAAAGACCCCTTTCAGAGTACAAGGGCAGAGAAGGCAGTGTGGAGGACCATGCTGAATGCTTCCAGAGAATCTTCTTTATTAAGTAATGTACAAAAAGTTTAGTTGGTGTAGACTTTAGTTTCAATATATAAAAGTCTGGTTGCTTAGAGTCAAAGAACAAAATGCCAGACAGTTTAACTACAGCAGGAAGAGGAAGGAGAGCGCCCACGAGAGGAAGGCTCAGCAGACAGACCACGTACAAGTAACTCACATGGTGTAACCGAAACCCCCAACTCAAAGTGGCACCAGAGGCCTCAGTGGGGTGGGTTGAGAGGAGGGAGAAACGGGGTTTATCTCCAGCAGAATCGGGAGAAAACAAATCCTTGGTTTTATATATATATATAAAATTGAGAGTCTTCTAGGCTGGGCTGGGGGGCATTTAGCCCCCCCTGTAAGGAGAACCACCCAGCTAGAAGCCACTCCCTGGCCTGACCCCTTCTGTGCCAGGACACAGCCAGGTAGAGGTGACCCCGGCTGGGAGGGGAGGGCAGGAATGCCGCAGCCCTTAACGGTATTGGAACTGGAAGAGACATCGAGATAGTCCTTCGCTGCTGCACAACTCCAGCAGCCAAGTGCTAGGTAGAAGGTTTGGGGCAGGGAATGCCCGGCTTGGAGTTCATCAGCTTCTCCACCATGGTGCGGGCGTAGCGGAGGCGGCTGGCCAGTTCCTTGCAGCAGCCGAATTCCTCAATCAGGCTCAGCTTGTAGGTGCGGAACTCCCGCTTCTCATTGATGTAGGTGACGGCTGCCATCAAGGGGCACAGGATGACCTTGGTGTGGTCCTGTGGGCAGAGGATGGAGAAGATACACGCAAGAGGCAAATTAGCACCAGCTGGGCTCCTTCAGCTCTGAGAGGCAGCCACAGGGGATTAGGATGGTGGCATCAATGCAATACGAGGTAGCAGTTTGTAAAATCACATACAAGACAAAGCTGGGAAACCAGTGGTGCCTATGATGACTATTCTGGGCCTTCACAACTCCTGTTGGTCCTAGAATCAGCTTGGCCAAGGAGGGAGGTGGGTGGGAGTTGGGGCCCACGAAAACATGGCTATTTGCGATAGAAGGAATATCTAGATCAAGGTTTCCTAAACTTGGGTCTCAAGCTGCTGTTGGACTACAACTCCCATCAATCCCTAGCTAGCAGGACCAGTGGTCAAGGATGGGAATCAGTCTAAAACCAGCTGGAGACCCAAGAAGCCCTGGTCTTGATCCATTTAAGTCAGTGCAGGGGAACCTCATGCCCAGGGCCTGGATTGCAATCCTCCATTTGTGCTCAGAACTCTCCCCAAGCCACCCTCGTCACTGACCCAGCTTCAGATATGCCTGGATGTGATGCACCCTTCAACTCTGTTCATGCCTCTTGCTCACCTGGATGGAGGAGGGAGGGGATGAGTGCCTGTCAAAATCTAGCCTGCTGCACAAGGGTGAAGTTTGTGTTGGTTGCTCCGCCCCTTTTGCCTCTGGCCCCACCCACCACTAACATGTGGCCCTAGAAGGCTGCCCAGAATACGGTTACCAGGAACACTTTAAAAAATAATAATCATGCTTTATGATTTTAGGAAAGGGTTGCCCAGAGCTCTTGACCTTTCTTGGGGGGGGGAACCCCAAAGTTGTCGGGTGCGCATTTTGACAAAAAGCAGATCTAAAAACACACAAACGCCCAAAAAAGAAGGGGTGGGGAAGAGATCGAGTAAAGGCGCTCACTGGTCTTGGGAAAACACGCATTAAAACACACACACACAAGGCACCGGCTTCCCATAACCAGGAGACCACTGGAGGGCGAGTGCAGTCTCTATGGAGATTTAACTGGCAGTGGTGGTGTGTTACCAGAGGTGGACAAACAGCGGACTCGCACTCAGCCCTCCTCACCAGGCTGCTGGTGCCGGAGGAGGCGCGGAGGGAGGGAGACTCCATCTCCCGAGAACGTTTGAACCCCCACCGCCGAGGACAAGGGGCACCGCAGCACCTTCCTCACCCCCCCTAAACTCAACCATCTCTGGAGTGGCCATTGGAGGGAGAGAAAGCAAAGGAGCCTGTGTCTGCCTGTCTCCCCCCCCCCCCTGTTTTCCTCTCAGCCTTCCCGTGAGGAGCCACCGCCACCGCGCTCAGTGTCTCTGTCTCGCAACGCGGCACAGCTCTTTCCATGCTTCTCCTCTTCTTCACCGCCTCAGCACCTCTCTCGCCTCCCCCAACTTGGGCATGCAGAGCCCACAGCAGAAGAGCACCGCGGGCTCTTCAGTTGCAGGCAGCTCTGCTCGAGTTCAGGGCAAGCGTTGATCAAGGAAGTGAGCCAGAAGAAAGCTCTCTGGCTTGCGCCTCGGTTTAAATAGCCCCCCCCCAAGCCAGCGGATTGGTTGGCTGGAACTTTGTCATGGCCGGGACCTCCAGTGCTGCTCGCTGCCATGGCGCCCGCCATGTTGCCTCGCTGGAAGTCCCCAGGCATAAATCAGGGGACATTCGTTAAAATCTGGGGACATTCCGGTGAATCCGGGGACATCTGGTAACCCTAGCCCAGAATGGAATGCGGCCCCTGGACTGAAAGGATTCCCCGCACTTTGCTGTAAGCAGTCAAGAGATGATGCCAGAACAGCATTCCACAAACACGCCAGCTTCATAATCCCAAGAGGAGTTCTGAAGCCAAAGGAACTGGTAGGAAGAGACTCAAATCTTGCCCCTTAGAGAGACAAAGACGAAGAAGCCAGGGCATCCTCCTCTGTGCCCTTGGAGGCATCTCGCGCACAGTCCCTCTCCCTTGCCTGCTCTCGGTTCCACCTTTACGCCATCAATGGCTACTAGCCACGGTAGCTGTGCTCTGCTTCCACAGCTGGAGGCAGCAATGCTACTGAATGCAAGTTGCTGGAAACCGCAAATGGGGAGAGGGCTCTTGTGCTTGCAGATTTCCAAGGGGGCACCTGGTTGGCCACTGTGAGAACAGGATGCTGGACTAGATGGGCTATTGACCAGATCCATCAGGGTCCTTTTAGGTACAGTATTGGGGGGGCAGCATTAAACCTGTTCAAGGAGAGATGCCTATGACACCCCAAGCTGAACCAGCCCAAAGCATGGACAGCCAGCCAGCTAGCCATTATTATTATTATTAATTCAACTTCTAGCCCATCTTTCCTCCCTAAGCAACCCATTGATTGTCCCTTTTGGGTGGTGGGGTTGGGGGGGGATAATTTCTAGCTTCAAAACCCACCCCCAAATACATGCAGGCTGGCAGGGTGGGGAAGAGAGAGCTTTCCCGCTCCTGTTAGGTCACCTGGAAGAAGTTGATCTGCACAGTGCCATTACTCAGGTGCAGGATGATGGCGCTGCGAGTGCGGAACCAGTAGCACAGGTAGGGGAGGCGGGCCAGCTCGTCTCCCTCTCGGGGGGTGATGTTGGCTCCTGCCTTCAGCAAGTGCTCGCTCATGTAGTTGCGGAAATAGCTCAGCAGCGTGACCTGCAGGAGGCAAAAACAAGGGCCCACGTCAGCAGAATAGCAGTGGAGCAGAGGCAGGCCTCACAAAGCTACGTTCCAGCAAAGGACCCTGCTAGGCTTGATAAAAGGTTATTGGTTATTGGCAACAGAAGCCCAGATCTCATAAAGGCATCCTCCACCCAGCAGGATTAAATGCACCCCCCTCTTAAGCCACACAGACACCAGAATAGTATAAAAGAATGTCCTTCTTCACACAGCGCATAGTTAAACTATGGAACTCACTGCCACAGGAGACGGTAATGGCAAACAGCCTAGATGACTCTAGAAGATTAGACAAATTCAGGGAGGAGAGGGCTATTGATCGCTATTAGCTATGATGGTTATGCTGCAGTTGTAGGCAGCAATGTTCTGAATACCAGTTGCTGGAAACCACAGCAGAGGAGGAGGAAGAGGAGGAGGAGGAAGAGGAGGAGGAGAGGAGCTTGGATTTGATCTCCCATCCTGGTTGCTGGTTCCCACAGGGGCATCTGGTTGGCCCCCAGTGGCCACAGGATGCTGGACTAGATGGGTCACTGGCCCAGCTGCAGGGTTGTTCTTACGTTTTTAAGTAGCCTCCTACTTGCAGCCAGCAAGAGCCAACAGCCCACTTGTTGCCACCAGACCCCCGCCCTCGCATCGATGCTGCCCCTTCCCAAAATGGGAACGGTGGTTTCTTTTGCAAGGAAAAGAAAATACCCTGGGGCCGAGCGATAGCTGCAAGTCCCTCGCACCTTCATCTCAGATACAGAAAGGCAGCTGCTCAGTGGTAAGGGTAGGGGCATTTTGCACATGGTCAGATTTAGCCGCCACCATGAGGCTCAAAAGTCACTGACCTTCTTGCTAAAAGCCTCTGGGTAGGATCGTGCGTTGAAGTACGACTCAGAGCCGTTTTGCTCAATGTACTGCAGGCTGTCCCCATCGTTGTACATAATCAGGCGGGTCGAGTCGTTGAAGAGGACCCCAACGCTGTTGTCGCACAGCTGGTAGCCTGGGGTGCGGAGAACAGAGGGGAACACTCAAAACCTGCCTTAATTCCAAACCAAGGAGAATCTTGCCTCCCGCAGAGAACCCAAGACTCTTTCCCACCCAAGTGGCCTGGGGCAATGCCTGCAAAGCAGGTGCTTATTATCTGTTAATCAATCAATCAATCAATTTGTATACTGCCCTATACCACCAGGTCTCAGAGGCCCCTTGGTCATGCTTTGGCAGGGGTTTTGGCCCTGAAGCAGAGCTCCGAGGCTTCCTCTTTCATACAGGAAGCACCAACTAATCACAGGCACCAACAGACAATAACATCACATCTGGACAATTTCATTGCAAGTTCATGCCCCTTGGAGAGTCCTGCCACCCTGGGCTCCTTTGGGAGGAAGGTTTGAACCCAAACAAATGAATAAAATAAACGCTGACCAATGGCTCCACCTGCCAACATCCTGCTTAATCTCTGGTCAGATATTCCACCCCTGGATTTAGGTCAAGGCTTCTTTTGGTATTCTCCCAGTTCCTTTTGGTATTTCCCCCCAATCTGAGTCATGCAAAGAAAATTTGTATAGCCACAAAAACCACATTAGCATCATAAGGAGAAGCAGCAACTCTTTCTTTTATCTTATGGACTTCCCAGGTTCCTGAAATTGTGTCTCGCCTCACCCCCTGCCCTCCATGTATCTCTCCCCCCCTTATTATTATTGTCCTCAAGAAAATAAAAATTTTAATGGTTAAGAAGTAGTAAGGGTGGAAGCTTGGAACATGGCCTTGCCTCATTGATAGGTGGGCTTTTGGTCTGTTCCCAACAGGACCAACCCGGGATGTTTTGCCACTTGAGGCAAAATACCCTCCCACCTCTTCCTTTGCAACCGTCTCCCTGAGCTGAAGGTAGAGAGGGAGTAAAAGGAGGCTGGAGAGGGGTGGGCAGCAGACTCTTCGGAGGTTGGATCTGCTGCCTGAGGCAACTGCTTCACTTTGCCTCATGGCCCTGTTTCCCAAAGTGCACTTTCCCCACCCCGACAGCTGCTGTGCCCAGTCGACTACCCACCTAGGCCGTACTTATCCGAGTAGTCCACCCATTTGCTGACCCAGAAGATGGGGATGCAGGCTGGGTCCTCAGCCTCCTCTGAAAAAGAGAATCGTGGTTACCAAGCGGAGGTTAAGGAAGAGGGAGTGAAGCCCGCAGGCAAGCAAGGCTGGCTCAGGTACAAGACACCCACGCCCCACACCTTGTCTGATGGGTGCTCTTTCTGAGGGCTTGGACCCATTGACCAGTGTCAGCTGCTGCAGGAGGTCAGCCAAGTGGCTGTCCACAGGACTCCTGGGCTCCCGCAGGGCCACCTCTTCTTCCTTCTCGGGCACCTTCTCCAGCAAAGGGCTCTCTGGTCCTGTGCAGGAAAGAGAGAGAAGCATGGGATGCTGCCTTGTTCCACTGCTGGCTCGTGGGACTCAGCTTCCCAGTTGGAGATCACACCCTGTGCAGCCTCAGCCAGACCCACACACCTTTCCCACAAGTTCGCTCACTCCATTTTGCATGCGTTTCACTGGCAGAACTGGCACGGCTACAGGTGCCACATTATGCCCACATCTTTTAGTGTGGCGGCTCTTGTATTTTGAAGCTCCCTGCCTGCTGAGATCAAGCAGGCATCATGCCTGCTAAAAACAATTCTCGTTTGCCCAGATGTTTAGAAAGTTGGTGCAAGCTTTAATCCCTTTTCAGTCTTTGCTATTTTAACTTAAGTCTTAAATTATTGTTGCCAATTGTTCTTAGCGATAATTTTATTGTTATACCTTTTTTGTACACTGCTTTGAGGTTGGGGTTGTTGTTTTTTTACAACCAAGCAGTGTATACATTTCATGAAATAAATAAATACAGCCATACCTTGGAAGTGGAACGGAATCCGTTCCGGAAGTCCACTCGACTTCCAAAACATTCAAAAACCAAATTGCAGCTTCTGATTGGCTGCAGGAAGCTCCTGCAGCCAACCAGAAGCCGTGGAAGCCCTCTTGGACGTTCGGGTTCCAAAAGAATGTTTGCAAACCGGAACAATCACTTCCAGGTTTGTGGTTTGTGGGAGCCAAACCGTCTGAGTTCCAGGGCGTTTGGGATCCAATGTACGACTGTACAGGCACTTTCCTTGTCTACTGATGAGTCTTATGGAACATTCTAGATGTTGTTGTATCACTCCCCCCCCCAGCCCCCTTATTAAGTTACTACATGGGCTGCAAGCACAGCCAAGCCTCCCCCCGCTCGCTCCCTCACCTTTGTTGACCACTGTGAGAGGCTTCCTCACGCTGGCATCGAACCCGTTGGGGGCCAGAGAAAACCTAGGGGGCATCGTGAGGCAAGTGGTGGGCAGCCGTGACGGGATGTAGCCCGTGGTGAAGAACTCATCAGTCAGCAGCTCATCAATGGTGGGGCGGGTAGCCGGGTCGGGCCGCAACATTTTCTGGATGAGGGTAGCAGCTATGGGGTTAATGTGCTGGAAAGGAAGAAGAGTAGTGTTGGGAAATGGAACGAACACAAGACACAGACAGGCGCACCAGCCCCTCAGCCATGAGCTCCAAACGGGACCTGAGCTGCTAAGACATCCTGCTTCGCACAGCACGTGGTTAAACTATGGAACTTGCTCCCACAGGAAGCAGGGATGGCCACAAGCTTGGGTGTCTTTAAATGAGGATCGGGCAAATTCCTGGAAAAGCTATTGTCAGGGAGGTGGCTGGCTACCCTCGAGCAACGACACTCCAAACCATCTCGTCTTTAATACTTTTATTGTGAAAGTTATTTACAGTGCAAGAGCTTCATGGAAACATGTCTACTCAGTACTATCAGATTCTCCCAATGGCGCTTTTCGGCTCCAGCAGAGTAGTTTGGGGACCCCAAATCTCCTCCCCCTACGTTTGCGAGCCGCTGATCGCCTCGGTTCCGGGGTGAATTTGAAAGGACGCCCCTCTGCTGTTTCCCTGCTAGAACTCTTTGCTGGCCCCTCCTTCCTTGCTGGTATCACAGGCTGCTGGTAGTGCTTTTAGATGCTGCCTGAGCCCTGCCCCGGTCCGCTTACTTCCTCCTTCCTGTCTCCTGTCCCTCTGCTGTTGTCAGAGCCATTTGAAGAGCTGGATTTGATGAGGGGTGGCTGTTCCCTGTAAGCCCATCCCTGGCTATTTGCCAGGATGGCTATACTCTGCTGCCACAGTTGAAGACAGTAATGTTTCTAAATGCCAGGTGCTGGAAACCACAGCAGGGGAGAGGGCTCAGATCCTGCTTGAACATTTCCCTTAATGGGCACCTGGGTGGCCACTTTGAGAACAGAATGCTGGACTAGATTGAGCCCTATTTGGCCTAATGGAGCAGGCATTTCTTATGCTCACACCCAGAGCACAAGGCCAGGCTCTAGGTTCCCTGCGGGCAGAGTTTTCTTTCTGGCGTTATTCAACAGTACTCAGTACTGGCAGCTCCCCCCCCCCCAATCTTGTGATAAGATAAATGGAGGGGGGAGAGCAAGCAAGCAACCATGGCTAAAGGGGGGATTGCAAAAAGTAGGAGGTTGAGGAAAAGAGGCCCGAGTAATTCACCACTGTGTTCTTCTTCTCTCTAGCTTATGATCAGTGTTGGGGAAACTTTGGCCCTTTAGAGATGTTGTTCTGTTCATTAAATGGAGTTCTGCTGTGTAGACACAACCCTAAACTGGTTTGGGGGCAGCTTCAGTTCTGTGTTTTGTGCAGACTCGATTGTTTCCCCTGAAATCACCCACCATGAGCCCTCAAAATGACTCAGCTTAGAAATTTGAATCAAAATTCCCCTTCCAGTTGCTGTCAACTCCAGTTTCAGGAGTTAAGGGGTGCCCCCTCCTGACCCCCCCCAGTCAACTCTCCCGTATCCAGGGAAGGCTGTACCGTTGGAATGGTGTACTCGTTGTTCTTAATTCGGATGTACGTTTCTTTCAGACAGGAGGTTTCGAAGGGGGGCTTCCCAACCAGGAGAGTGTACCTGCGAGGAGAGACCATATATGGAAACCCATCAACTGCGGGTGCTGGGGGTGGAGAGGAACGCTAGGGAGCCCACTGCCCACCCAAACATTTAGCTACCTTTCTCTCCCTCTTTCGTGGAACAAGCCATGTTTCCACCGCTGAAACTCTTGTTCCTCAAAATGTACAGAGCGTGGCCCAACCTGCTTCTCGCCCCTTCCCAGCACATCCAAGGTGGCGATGGAGGGAGCAGAACTTAAAAATCTCCCCGCTTCCTTCCAGTTTGTGGAGAGGGGAACAGAGACAGGCTGTGCCTAAACCAGCCTTCCCCCCCCACCTGATGTTCTCCAGATGTTTGGGGCTAGAATTCCCATCCTGGGCAAAAACACCAAAGGTATTTGCCCTGGGCACTCATCCCCACCAAGAACAAGTGATACAACCAGGCACATCCCTGAAAAGTCTCTCCCTCATGAGAGGCATCTCTGGAGAGGAAACTGGAAGTGTTTTAAGGGGACGGGACAGCACATTTTTTCCCAACTTGTGGAGGGAAGAGAAAGACTGGAAGTTCCAACACCACCTGACTTCATTACCCCAACTTCCCCTCTACTGATTTCCCGCCAGCATTGATGAGGAAAACCCCTGGTGTCCATTAGATCCACCCAAGTCTTACACCGCAGAACCACAGCAAAACATACATGATGCAGCCGAGGGACCAGACATCCACTTCGAAGCTGTGTCCCTTCTTGCCCAGCACCTCTGGGGCGATGTAGTTGGGCGTCCCGCACAGGGTCTTCTTCCGCTCGCCATCGTACTCCACCCTGGTGGCTAAGCCAAAGTCCCCTGGGAAAACAGGAGGAACACAGAGGCTTCCTTGGTCAAGGCTATGCCAGAGGAGCCCCAAACGGAAGCATTACGTGGCTTCCTTATCAGAGGCAGGCAGAGTTGTAAAGGCCCAAGAAAGGGCAGGGGATTTTTAACACAAGCACACTTTACATTGGAAGGCTGGGGAACGCTGGCAAGGAGAACTCTCACAGGATAGGCTCTCTTTTTTGCAGTGAGCAGAGTTCTGTTTTAAGGCAAGATTGGCTCCTTCAAAATGTGCAGTATAAATATTTCTATGCTCCAATCCTCTCCCACAACCTGGCAAAGGGAGAATTGTGAATTGCTGTCTGCTTCCTTTCAGTGCCCTTTGATGGGAGTTTGGAAGCACTAGAAGATGGATGGGGAACCTACAGCCCTCAGCCTAATTGAAAGTACAGGGAGAGGGAAACAAGGTTTTCTGAAGATGTCACACCTCTTGGTAACAGGGCGTCTGCTCTGCACCCAAACAGCACTTTGGGGAAAGTACCATTCCACAATACTGATGGTTCCTAATGATATGGTTGTAAGCTGTTTAATTCTCTTTTAAATATTGATTTGAATGCCGAAACCCACCCTGAGACCTTTGGGTGATGAGTGGGTAATAAATGAATAAGAATAAGAACCATTCAGTTCAAACAGGTAGAAAGCGGACAGTTGTCCCATCCCAAGAAGCACTCATACAGCTTGGGAAATAATGCAATAGACGGCAAATATACACATTTAGAGTAGAGCTGCCATACGTCCGGACATTACCGGGATTTCAAGGTGGAATTGACACCTGGGGGAATTTCCAAAAGGCAGCACTTTGTCCTGGATCTTAGGGAAGTCAATTGAAAAATCATGTTTCTTTGGTGTGTCCTGGTTTACTTTTTGAAATATGTCAACCCTACATTTTGAAGCCAGATACACCATCAGATTGTAAGAAACGCCTCCAAACTAAATGAACAAAAACCCAGGTGTTCTGGTGCACCAGCTGGCATCAAATTGTGTCCAGGCTGCTTAAGCTGTCTCCCCCCCCACATGCAGCAAGATAGGAAACCTCCCTCCCCAGGCAGTGAGCCCATGACCCAGGCCCCCCCACCCTGCACAAACCCCTTACCTATCTTCACCTCCATGTCGTCATTAAGGAACAGGTTGCCCAACTTGAGGTCACGGTGGATGACCCGGTTACTGTGCAGGTACTGGCAGCCCTGGATGATCTGCCGCAGGTAGTAGCGAGCTTCGGGTTCCGTCAGCGCTTTCCGTCGCTTGTGCAGCTCCAGAAGAGACTTTGCAGAGGGAGGAGGGAAGACAAAAACACCTTAAAGAGATGGTCACTGAAGTGACCAAGGCGGGCAGGAGCTCCTCTCCAAGAAGCTGTCTTAGAAGACCGTCAGAATGCAGGTCCATTTAGATCAGCGCTGTCTATACTGAGTCAGACAAGGCCATGGCTTTCCAAGGTGTCAGGCAAAGGGCATTCCCAGCCCTATGTGGAGATGCCAAGAGAGCTCTGTCCAATGAATGACAGACAGCCCCCTCCCTGCAAATAAATGTGGGGCTGGAATGGAATCTGATGCAGTTCCCAGCAACTCTCTCGCCACCCCTGGAAAGTTTGGCCAGGGCACCAGAGTGGATTGTGCTTTTCAAAGCACTGGTTTTAGCAAGGTGTTGACACACAGCGACTGGCCCAAGGTCACACCCAGTGCGCTTGATGGCCGAGTGAGGATTTGAACCCTGCTCTCCAAGGTCCTTGTCTGACACTCCAAACACAACACCACACCGGCTTCCTGCCGCAGGGCTCGTCTGATGTTCTGACTGGCAGGCCAATATTACATTCTCTGCCCACAGTCTACTTCTGTCGACCTCAGGCCCACCTGACACCTCCTTTCCCTGCCCCATATTCCTCCTCAGAGCAGGGGTTCCTGCCATCTCCAGGTGGGTCATATGTGATGTTACTTCACACCCTATTCACACCAGCAAACAGCCCCAGCTTTTTTGTTAAGATTCCTCCATTGCAGGGAGTTGGACTAGATGACCCTCAGGATCCCTTCCAACTCTACAATTCTATGATTTTAGGATCACCACAGCTCAGCCAAGGGGCAAGAGGGGTTCACAGGTGACAGGTAGACTACAGGCAGTTTCTGGGACCTTTGAAATGTGGACCATAACTTTAACAGTTTCATCACCCCTAAGGCTCTAAGGCCATTTCTCCCAGCTAAAAGCTGACAGCTAAACTCTGGGGCTTTCATGTATTGCCCAACTTCCCAGATCTCAGTGAGGCTGTTCAGAACCAGTCGTCTCGCTCCATAGCCAGGGATGAGAGAGTGGTGAGGGGCCCAAGCCTTCCAGTTCCTTTATTTAATTTATTTAATTTGGATACCACCTTTCATCCGAAGATCACAGGGCTGTTCACAACACAGAAATACAAGATGAGCACACAAAATACATGATAAAACAAAAACAAACTAATGACTCCAAATAAGTTTAACTTAGGAGGGAGTTGACAGCAGCAGCTGAACTGCTGTCAAAGGCAAAGGATATTGATGGAACCCTCCATTTCTGGAGTGAGGGAAGCTTCCTACAAAGCAGATACTGTATGTCAAGACTTATGGAGAAGGACCACCTAGCGTGGTTGTTGCTTGATGGGGTCGTGGTGAGCGATTATGAGGAAGGTACTCTGTAGATGCTCAGAGCATAGCTGCCAAGTTATCCCTTTTTTAAAGGGATTTTCCCTTATGCTGAATAGGCTTCCTCGCGAGAAAAGGGAAAACTTGGCAGCTATGGCTCAGAGACGGCTTGCATTATCCCCTAAGTGCCGAAAAACAGCGACTTGGAACAACACATCCAGTCGCTTGGGAACGCGGCCAACAAAGGCGCCCACCCTACCCCACGGAGAGGCCGTCGCCTGGGGAACCGGATCCACACCCTCCTCTTGCCAAGCCGAAGAAGCTATGGCTATGGCCTGGCAGTTCCCAGGCCTGTCTAGCCAGGGGCTGCTGGAGGGTCGGTCCTTTAACAACGCCCCCTCCCCCAGCCCCGGGCTCTGCAGCGCCCCTCCGGCCGCCCCGTCGAACAGCGAACCCCGAGCCCGCCGCGGCCGCCGCCCTTTGCGCGCCCTCCCCCTTCAACTTCCCGGCCCGGGTCCTCACCCTCCGCCGGCAGAGCTCGAGGACGACAAAGACGAAGTTGGCGTCCTCGAAGAAGCCGTGGAAGCCGACCACGTGGCGGTGGTTGAGGCTGCGGTGGATGGCTATCTCCATGGACATCTTCTCCTTCTGCGGCGCCTTCAGCAGCAGCGACTTGGGCACGATCTTGCCCGCGAAGACCTCCTGGCTCTCCACGTCCGTGATCTCGTAGCACTTAGCAAAGCCGCCCTTGCCCAGGAAGCGTCCCAGCATGTACCGCCGGCGGCTCCGCGGGTCCAGCAGCACCTCCGGGATGGCCTTGCTCTCCTTCAACGCCGTAGAAGACGCCCGGCTCCCCCCGGCGCCACCGCCTGCGCTAGGCGCCGCCGACGCCCCCGGGCGGGACCCTCTGCTGGGCACCGCCGCGCTCATCCCCGACGCCCTCTTCGGATGCTGCTTCTGAGGCTACTTGCGTTGTGACCCTGTCGGAGCAGAGGGTGAGGATGGCGGCGGCGGCTCCGTCCAGGATCCGTGACAGCGACGAGCAGCAGCAGCGACCCGGCCGATGGCTTCTGCTAGGTCGCTGCACCAATTTCAAACCTAGAGCCGGAGCGTTACGGAGCCCCGAGCGCGCTCCTCATTGGCCGGCAGGATTTAAACTCCAACCCGCCTCCAGCGCCGCGGAGCACGACGGGAACCGGAGCC
Organism: Zootoca vivipara; assembly: GCF_963506605.1. Classification (NCBI taxonomy): domain Eukaryota; kingdom Metazoa; phylum Chordata; class Lepidosauria; order Squamata; family Lacertidae; genus Zootoca; species Zootoca vivipara. Next base: position 29,359,167 of record NC_083289.1, on the reverse strand, counting down.
CACGAGGGAGGGAGGGAGCGAGACCGGGAGGCCGTCACCGTCCCAGCCCCGCCCCGACAGCAGCGGGCAAAGCGGCGCCAGCGCAGCTTCCGAGCGCGGCTTGCGGAAAGCTGCTGCTGCAGCATCCGCGTCCCCTGCGCGCATACGTGGGAGTGAGACCCGTCTAACGCAGCGGGAGGGCTTTACTACCGAGTAAACGCGCGGAAAGGAGCGCTTCCAAGACCCGTCGTAGGTCTTTGCTGGGGACCCCGTCGGGCGCTGCGATGCAATGGAGCGGGCCAGGCTGCAGGCGTTGGAGAGCCTCGCCCGGGCCCCGCGGAGCGAGTCGAGGCCCTCCGCCAAGTGCTTGCTCGCGTCTTCGTCTAGAATGGCGTCGCCTTCTCCGCCTTTTTTGCTTTTCAACCGCTGTTGTATTGGCGGTTGAGGTTTTGAACTTACAGTATTGCTGTCGATCTCTCGATTGTCGTGAGCCGCGCTGGAAATGTTACCATTAAAGGACAGGAGACAAACTAACATACTAAACTGATTTCAGTGTCGATACATTTGTCCCTCGTTTATAATTTTATGGCTCTAATGAGCGCTCTATTATATATATAGACAGTTTTTAAATAGGTTTATACACAAAATAAATAACTCCACTTACTTCTGAGTTGTTGTCAGTGGCATAGTGTGGGTTGTCAGCACCCGGGGCAAGGCAAGTAATTTGCGCCCCCTAACCAGTGGATTTTAGCACTCGAGTCTCTTCCACTAGATTAGTTAAAGAAACCCTTACCCCCTAAGCACATGTATAATGACATATGTCATTATGCAAACCCTTACCGCCACTGGCCCCTAAAAGATGGGTGGAATCACTGCACTGGGAGACCAACAGATAGGATAGAAACATATGTCATTATGCAAACTAAAAGACTTCCTGCATCACCCCTTCTTGAACTGTGGTGCCCAGAACTGTGGTACTATTACTTCCCTTGATCTAGACGCTATACTCCTATTGATGCAGCCCAGAATTGCATTGGCTTTTTTAGCTGCTGCATCACACTGTTGACTCATGTCAAGTTTGTGGTCTACCAGGACTCCTAGATCCTTTTCACATGTACTGCTCTCAAGCCAGGTGTCACCCATCCTGTATTTGTGCCTTTCGATTTTTTTTGCCCAAGTGTAGTACTTTACATTTCTCCTTGTTAAAATTCATCTTGTTTGCTTTGGCCCAGTTGTCTAATCTGTTAAGGTCATTTTGAAGTGTGATCCTGTCCTCTGGGGTATTAGCCACCCCTCCCAATTTGGTGTCATTAACAAACTTGCTCAGGATGCCCTCAAGCCCATCATCCAAGTCATTGATAAAGATGTTGAATAAGACTGGGCCCAAGACAGAACCCTGTGGCACCCCACTAGTCACTACTCTCCAGGATGAGGAGGAGCCATTGATGAGCACCCTTTGGGTTCGGTCAGTCAGCCAGTTACAAATCCACTGAATGGTAGCATTGTCTAGCCCGCATTTTACCAGCTTCTTTACAAGAATATCATGCGGCACCTTGTCAAAGGCCTTGCTGAAATCAAGATGGGCTATATCTACAGCATTCCCTTCATCTACCAGGCTTGTAATTCTGTCAAAAAATTAGATCAGATTAGTCTGACATGACTTATTTTTCAGAAACCCATGCTGACTTTTAGTGATCACAGCGTTCCTTTCTAGGTGCTCACAGACCGTTTGCTTAATGATCATGCTGTAAAGAAGCTGAGCCACTTCATCAAGTTAGCTAATGGAATTAAATTCCATTGTGCAGACAAAAAGGCAGTCAATCATGGGGGTTGATCAGGACGGATCTGCTATGAAACTAATGAAGTTGAAGTTTCAGGGCCCCTAACCCCAGAAGGGGCCCAGTCACAAGCAACTTTATCCCACATTGCTTTTTTAAAAAAATTGCTTTAAAAAGTGGATTATGCATGTATATGACATTTCTCTAATTTTCATCACAGAATAGTCTGAAGGGACCACAAGGATAATCAAATATTTCACCCCACATGGGACTTGAACCCATGACCCTGAGATTAAGAGTCTCTTGCGCTACCAACCAAGCTATAACTCAAAAACTATAGGGCATTGGAAATGTTCATTCACGCCAGTGACTTTCCAGTACTGTACAGAAAGTTTAAGCAAAATCTAAGGTGTAGTAGCTATTTTTAAATAAATAAATGTGATCTTTCTTGGAGCAAACCCACTTAAGAAGGTAACAGTGGTTTACAGGTCTCTGCATGGCTACAAGCTCCCCAGGCGAATGATGCCGCTGGGGCTGGCCAGGGGTTGCTTCCCAGGCTCCTGTGGCGCCGTGTGAAGAGGCACCTCATAGACCAGGGGCAGAAGCTGTGACTGCCCAGAGGACTCCCAAGGAGAAGAGAGGAGGCTGAGGGAACACTCCACAAGGGAGGGCGTTTGTAAAAGGGTGAGAGGCTGCCGATTCTGCAGGCAAGGGGTGACGTCACTGGGCTCCTGAGCCCCACAGGGGTGCAACAAAGAATGTAGTTGGTCAAGGGAGCTGTGAACCCAAAAGGTTGAAAGCCTCTAGTTTAACTACGGTAGCTACTGCATGAAGAAGTACTTTATCTGTCATGATTCATCCAAAGGTCAGGGATAATTGGGATTGGAGTCCAAAAGCACCAGATTGACAGAGATGTGTGTTTATAGGACCCGCCCTATTCTTTCCATTGCAAATTTTAAAAATGATGTTAGCACTGGTTGTTTATTTTGCTCTAAGCCACCCTGGGATCTTATGGCGAAGGGTTGGTAAGAAATCCAATTAATAGCAGCCCCCCAAAACGCTGGACATCAAGCCATTGAGGTGGTTCTGTAAGCAAAATGTCTGAGAAAGCCCCTGTCTTGGGGGTGGGGGTAGGGACACACAACACTCTAGCCTCCTTTGCTTTTACATTTAAATATATACTGTTGTTTCTTTTTTAAAAACAAAAACTTTTATTTACAACATTGTGTTACAAAATCACTCAGAGGCAAATTATGAGCCAGCAAGACCTACATACCTACAAATTGCAGCAATTGTCACTTGCTAGGATAAAAGGGAACAGATATGCTCAGCAATTTAACAAGTGATTGAGGTCAGAGGGAAGTACTGTACCCAGATTGACAGCCATGTTGACACCACCAGCCTTTGTCAGGTAATAGACCCCCATGAGCTGAAGGATCTACAGGGAGAACTGGAGACCACATAGAACCTGTTCCAAGATCCAGCCCCCCAGGCCCACCCCAATTGAAATACAGCTACCAGGAGCAACTTTTTTCTCACCTCTACCCACGAAATAATGTTGCAGGGCTTAATCTCAGCAGTTACCTCTCAGGTTCATTTACCCTGGTTTTCCAGGGTGAGACATGACCCTATCTGCCAACAATGCCCTTTTGCATTTTACCCGGGAGAAATCATAGACTTTCAGAGTTGGAAAGGGTCCCAAGGGTCATCTAGTCCAACCCCCTGCAATGCAGCAATCTCAGCAAAAGCATCCATGACAGATGGGTAGATGCCCACCCTCTCCTACCAATGGGCCTTTGTAGGAGAGGGTGGGCAACCCATCCCAACAAACCTGGCATGACACCTGCTCCAGAAAGCTCCCTTGGCAGCTTAGACGGAGCTTCAGACTTCAGAGACAGGGACTTCCCCTTGATACCTATACTGTCTCTGCTTAAAGATAAAGCATGAAGCCCTGCAAAATGCTCTATCAGTGGCATCTCCAGGCAGGACTAAGAAGGACACTTGCCTGAAACCCCAAAGAGCGACTGCCTGTCACTAGATGATAATGAGCTAAACGGCCCAGTGGTCTGATTGAGAAGGAACACTTCTGTATACCGTTCTTCTACCGAAAGGGGCCTTCTGCTCTACAGGAAATTTGCTTTGCCGAAAACACAACAATGGCGGAATCCTGGAGTGGCTTTGCTGAACTGGGTCCTCCTGCAAATGGTCCAGAGAGCATGCTGGTGTACGCTGATGTCGCCGCTCACCAATGGAGGAAATCACCCCTCCGTAACAGGGCAGCCTGGGCCCCACAGCCGGTTCTTCCATCCTCCAAGGAGATTGGTTTCCTGCCATTTGCCACCTGCATGTCCCTGCGTGGTCCCATCATGACGGAGGGGGGTAATACGCTTGCAACGGCCTCTCCGTGGCACAAAGGCGCATGGCCTGGTATGTGTGCAGCAAGAGGCAGGGGAAGCGGGACGTGAAGTACTGGACAAACCCACGCGGGATGGCCCCCAGGGTTTCCTGGACACTGCTGGGCAGTTCGTGGTAATGGTGTTTCTGTAGGGAGAAAGGAAGTCAAGTGTCTCCCATGGCACATCGCACAGAACCACCGTGGAAAGGAGGCCGTACGCTGGCTGCATGTTTGCGCAGGCATATACTTGGCACAGCTTCTGGTTCCACCTCCTGTTGGCCTCCTTGCTTTCTGCCCCACCAGCAACTACCGCTCTAGAGCATGGAAACATCCGGGTAATGGGGGGAAACACAAAGGTACCTTATTCCTCATGGCCCTCAAGAGATCACGCACCGAGTTGCCTTTGTACGTACGGAACTTCCTGAGGTCTGCAGGAGGGAAATGGCACAGGTGAGCACCGTTGCAGCTGCTTTCCCAGGAGAATTTGACGTTCTGCACGGCAGGTGGAGACTCTCTCCTGCCCCCTCTGGGTCAGAACCGGCAGGGGAGGGCGGGGTGGAACCCTAGAAGGAGGAACCCTAGAAGCAGAGCCTGTACCTGTCTGCAGGGGGATGGAGATACGCGTCCGCCAGTTGTCTCTCACCACCACTTGCCCTCTGGCCTCTAGGGCACGGACAACGGGCCCATCCGCCGGCTCCTTTTCAATGCGGTCGCTGACATCCTAGATACAGAGGAGTTTGCTAAAAGCCCCCCGAAATTTGCAAGCACGGTGAGGCCTGCACTGGGAGAGCGCTGCACCTGTTGGATTTCTGCCTGGCTTGCACACCCCCAGCCCCTCCTTCTAGGATGCTCACCAGGAAGAACTGCAGCTGCTTCTCGTGGCTCCAGAAGAAGGGGTGCAGGAGGACCTGCGTGGCCGACGGACGCAAACGGGGGTCGCCGCTGATCATGGCTTCTATTAATTCCCGGCCGATGACGTTATCTGTGGTGGAAGTGGGCAGGCAGAAAGTGAGCGGGGCCCTTCCCATACATTCCTGGTCAAGTTTACAATACCCCTGCAAGGTATCCCGAAGTTATCAATGCTTTGCAGATGGGGGGGGGGCTGAGATTGAGAGTGGCTTGCTTAAAGCCGGCTGCTGAGTCTGCAGAGCAGAGGCAAGGTTTGGATCAGGGACATCACGGTCTGTAGCTAGATCCATTCTCACCTGTCCTCCAGGTGAGCTTGGTGGCAAATGAAGCCTGCAGGGCAGAGGGTAGGTCAAACTCTCTTCGCATGCACCAGAGCACAAAGAAGAAGGAGTCAGGGATGCTTCTCTCTGTTAGCAGAAGTGCCCCCCTGCCCGTCCGCCCCCCCAAAATGATAGTGGGTGAGGCTCCTCACCATGTGTCTCCTGTTGGAGATGCGCCAGCTGGTAGGCCCCGGTGAGGATGTTCGCCTGGCGGTGAAAGCCATCTCCAAAGGGATGCTGCCCGTTGGACACGACATAGTAAAATATGCATCCGGCCGAGAAGATGTCCACTGCACTCGTCTGCCATAGACAAAAGGAGTCCTGGGGGAAACTGCCTCTTTCTTTGCTCCCAAAACTAGACCCTTTGCTTCCCATCCCCCCACCCCCATCCCAGGCCAGGTCAGGTCTCCAGCAGGCCTGTGGCACCCCCAACCTCAGCAGCAGAGACCCTCGTGACCCGCACGAGCCGCTTCGCCCTGCCTGCACTGTAAACATAGGAGCCTGGGCAGGAGGGCCCAAGGAGGAGGCTACTCACGGGGTTCTCCTTTGGGTCCTCCCTCAGCACCTCAGGCGCAATCCACCCCTCGGTCCCTGGAATGCCGGAGCGGAGGCTGAAACTGCGCCGCCCCCTCTGCAGCTTCTTGCACAGGCCGAAGTCGGAGATGATGGCGCGGATCTTCCCGTGGCTGTTTGGGGCCGAGATCAGGATGTTGCAGGGCTTCAGGTCGCGGTGGACTGAGAAGACACACAAAGCGTCCATCGAATGGAGGGGGAGGCAGCTAGCCCTCTGGGACAGCCCCAGGTTCAATCCCCAACAGCATCTCCAAGTAGGTTTGGGAGAGACTCCTGCCGGAAATCCTGGAGAGCTACTGCTGCTGCCAGTCAGTGTAGACAATACTGAGTTAGGTTGACCAGGCAACTTTCTAGGTTCCTGTGCCCTTTGATGGGTCACCTAGGGACACCACAACCTATCTTCAGGTGTGCGAGTAGGTGGCTTGCCCTTACCTATGCTGAGGGAGTGCAAATGAGCCAGCCCAGACATAGTTTGATGCAGCAGCGAGATTGGATCCAGACTTTGCTGGTTGAAAGTGGGGCTCTCCACATACTAAAAGGGGGACAGAAAGACAGGACAGAATGACTTCACTGGGGAGAAAAGGAGGGAGGTTCTGCCACCACCTGCCCAGTGGGCCCTGTGTGAATCATAAATATGTGATTAATAAATATGTGATTAATCTCAGAAAGATAATCTTTAAAGGCACTGCCTCAGAGCACAGAGACAAACACACTCCTTACAAACCAAACAAACAACATTTTGGAGGAACTCAAATTGCAACCAGAGAACTTGAAAAAGCAAAGCAAGCCATGTACTCACAGTTTCATCGAAGTTCACTTATCAGTATACAGACTTGGGCTTTTAAAAGGGACACCACTTTTAACCTCTGCTCCCCTGCCCCATCCCAAATATTTTTGTTGGTAGGGATACAAGTCAAAAAGTATACTGTTTCTAATATGGCCAGAAAGCAGGTTTTTCCTTTGTAATGTTAGCAAAAAAAATGAATCTTTCTGCCCAACGTGGAGCTTGAACCCACAGCCCTGAGATAAAGAATCTCATGCTTTACCAACTGAGCTATCCAACCAGTGCAAGATGACACCTGTGTGTGTGTGTGTGTGTGGTAAGTCCCCCAGCCATCACAAAACGAGAACAGAAGGAGCCCATCCAATTGGCCTCTGGCAGTGGCAGCACCTCAGTTCTCATTCATTACTCCAGAGGATGAATGGAGATGAAGTTCCCATCATCCTGCTGTGTCTGTAGTGGGGCTACCTTTGAAGGTGACCCAGAAACTACAACTACTGTAATCCAGAATGCGGCAGTTGGACTGGTGACTGGGAGTGGCCACCGAGACCATATAACACCAGTCCTGAAAGACATACATTGGTTCGCAGTACGTTTCCGAGCTGACCGTTAAAGCCCTAAACGGTCTGAGCCCAGTATACCTGAAGGAGCGTTTCCACCCCCATCATTCAGCCCAGACACTGAGGTCCAGCGCCAAGGGCCTTCTGGCGGTTCCCTCACTATGAGAAGTAAGGCTATAGGGAACCAGGCACAGGGCCTTCTTGGTAGTGGTGCCCGCCTTGTGGAACGCCCTCCCATCAGATGTCAAGGAAATAAACAACTACCTGACTTTTGGAAGACATCTGAAGGCAGCCCTGTTTAGGGAAGTTTTTAATGTTTGATGTTTTATTGTGTTTTTAATACTCTTTTTTTAAAAAATAAATCTTTATTGTTTTGAAAATTTTAAAATCAAGCAGTACATATCAACAACTTCAATATACAAAGAAAAGAAAGAAGAATAAAAGGCAAGAATACAAAAACAAAATGACGCAAAAATCAAACATCTCTAGATGGATATAGCATAAAAAACAAAAACAAACAAACAAACAAACAAAAGACATTAAAAAGACGTCTTCCAATTATTCCGAATGTAATTTATGTTATTCTTGAATTATCGCACATTAATGAATATGTTATTTACTTTAATTTTTAATTTTTTTTGTTTTTAATACTCTGTTGGGAGCCGCCCAGAGTGGCTGGGGAGGCCCGGCCAGATGGGCGGAGTATAAGTAATAAATTATTATTAATATTATTGTCGTCATCATCATCCAGTCCAGGTGTGGCAAAGATGCCCAGATCCAAAGGCAGCCAGAGACCCCCTGCATGTGCCCAGCAACTGGTATTGAGAAGCACAGTTGGAGGCAGAGCATAGACATCCTGGCTAGGAGTCATCGACAGCCCTCTCCTCCCCACACCCCTCTTCTTCCCTGCAGCTCACCTCCTGCAGCGTGGCAGAACACAGCTCGATGGCGATGTAGTGGAACTGCCTGTCCATCTCTGTGCAGAAGTAGCGCACCACGTTGGGGTGTTCGTCCGACTCGCGCAGCAGCTGCACCTCCCGGTCCGCCAGGTGGATGCACTCGGGAAGCAGGCGCTTCACTGCCACTTGGCGCCCATCAAAGTGACCCCTGGCGAGGGAGAGGAAAGAAGCGGTCCATGGCTCGGCCAGCCAGGTTGGCTCAGCTGCGCCCAGTTAGATGCACCTGGACCCCAGGGCTGGAAACTCCCAGGTGCAAGGACAGCTCCCTCTCTGGATACCTCCCTGGGCTCCAGGTGTCTTAGGAGGAAGCCTTATGGGGCATTGGTCTGCGTTTGCAGGTTGAACCACCCCTCTCCTCTCCTGCCAAAGCTCTCTCTCAATAAATCTCCCAGAAGGCAACACCTTCGGAGATGCACTGCTGAGCTCTTGCTCCCTCTCTGCTTGCAGATAAGTCACAGAGCAAAAGGAAATGGTAGGGAAATGGTCAGCACCTGCACTGCATGCAGAAAGTCCACGGGTTCAATCCCCAGGTAGGGCTGGGAGACAATCCTGTCTGAAATCCTGGAGAGCTGCTGCCAGTCCGTGTAGACAATGCTGACCTAGATGGACCAACACTGGCTCAGGACATAGGAAGCTTATAAAGAGTCAGACCATTGTTAACAGTATTGTTAACACTGACTGGCAGCAGCTCTCTAGGGTTTCAAGACAGGAGTCTCTCCCAGGCCTACCTGGAGCTGTTGGGGACTAAACCAAGATCCTTCTGCATGTCTGCTCTGCCACCGAGCTGCGGACCTTCCAGGAGAAGGCAGATCCTTCTGTTCCGGGTTCACCCAGGCACCTCTTACCTGAAGACAAAGGTGCCCCCTGCCCCACGGCCCAGGACATCTTTGGGATTGAAGGAGATCTTCCCCACCTGGATGGTTTCTAGGTCAGCACCCGCTGCGAGGAGAGAGGGAGAGCGGCTGATGCTCAGAGGGGCAGGCGGAGGCCACTCCAGGCTCAGAATGCCAGGTGTTGCCTGAATCCCACCTGGCTGAGGGAGCTCAGTATTCCTCCCTCCACCCCCCACAAAGCAAAATGAAAACCAGGACTTTGTCTGCACCAACCTGGGCTGCTGCTTCTGACAAGGAGACTCTGGCTCATCTCTCCATCTGTCCATTCAGAAGAAGAAGGGCCCAAACTCTGGTCTGGAGTTATTCCTGGTGAATCCCTGGAGGCTGTGGGAGGATGTTCCCCAGAACTGTGACTGGCAGGGGGCTGTCCCGTCCCTTGCTCCTGCTGCAGGAGCTGCAACTTCTCCTCCAGCTGCTGCCGCTGCTGCTCTCGGTTCTGTTGCTGTTGCATTTGCTGGGTGAGAGGTAAGAATGACGCACACCACCTATGTCTTTAGCCCCTCCCCTTTCCCCAGAATGGGAGTGGGAGGGCTGCCTGGATCCTGCCACAGACTACACAGGTATGGGATTTGACCTCCGAGGCAGGATTTAGCATTCCTAAGTTTCTAGTCCTCATTGCTGTGCAGACAGCGGGTTCTCTTCCCATCATGGCGCAGGTGGCAGGTTAATATAAGAACATAATAAGAGCTCTGCTGGATCAGGCCAATGGCCCATCTAGACCAGTATCCTGTTCTCACAGGGGCCACCAAGATGCCTACGGGAAACCCACAAACAGGATTCAAGCACAAGAGCACTCTCCCCCCACTACTGCAACTGGTATTCAGAGCCATTACTGCCTCTGACCGTGGAGATACAGCATAGCCCTCATGCCTAGTAGCCACGGAGTGATAGCCCTCAGGGCTATGAATTTGTCTCATCCTCCTTTAAAGCCACCCAAGTCAGTGGCCATCGCCACTTCCTGCGGGACTGAGTTCCATAGTTTAACAAAGAAGCACGTTCTTCTTTGAAGTCGAGGGCTGATCTCAGGGCAGAGAAGTGGGTGGCCTAGGCAGGACTCACTGCTGTGTATTGGGGGTGTGTATGTGAACAGTGCTTCCCAAAGCAGCCCCCAAAGGGGAAAAAGACCAAAGCCCACTCACCAAGAGAAGGAGGAAGAAGAGCCCCCCGCCCACGAACACAGCAGCCACGCCAGCCGTCGCCAGCTCCAAGCGGCTGAACCCAAGGTAAATCTCCATCTCCTCCATCTCCAAGCGGGGGTCTGCACTGTGCCAGCCATCCTCAACATGTGCCCTCTGGCTATGTGAGGCCAGGAACTGAAACAGGCAAATGCCATAAATAATAATAAACAAAACATACCTCTGTACCTACGCATTAGGGCACATAGACACCCTTGGCAATTCTACCTTCTGGTACGTCCCCTCTCGCCATCAAGACCCCCACCCTGTCCAAGCACACACACCCCATTCTCTATCACAGAAGCAGCTTTTGCACCCTTGCTCCACTCACATCGTCAAAGAGGGTCCTGGGAGAGGAACTGTGGGACAGGATAACCTCTGGGCTCCTCCGCAGAGTCTGGGGGAAAGCCCTCAGCATGGTGGTGTGGACCACGGGTGGCAACTCGTGGTGCCCTGCAGGGAAATAAAACATTCTGCTTTATTTGTGGTTCTGCAGGTAAAGGTAAAAATGTAATAATAATGATAATTTATTATTTATACCCCGCCCATCTGGATTGTGTTTCTCCAGCCACTCTGGGCAGCTTCCAACAGAAAATTAAAATACAATGGTCTGTTAAACATGAAAAGCTTCCCTAAACAGGGCTGCCTTCAAATGTCTTCTAAAAGTCTGGTAGTTGTTTTTCTCTTTGACATCTGGTGGGAGGGCGCTCCACAGGGCGGGTGCCACTACCGAAAAGGCCCTCTGCCTGGTTCCCTTTAACTTGGCTTCTCGCAGCGAGGGAACCGCCAGAAGGCCCTTGGCACTGGACCTCAGTGTCTGGGCAGAATGATGGGGGTGGAGACGCTCCAGGGACCCCTGGACGGTTAAGTCCAGTCAAAGGCAACTATGGGGTTATGCGCTCATCTCACTTTCAGGCCGAGGGAGCCAGCATTTGTCCGCAGACAGCTTTCCAGTTCATGTGGCCAGAATGAATAAACCGCTTCTGGCGCAATGGGACACCGTGACAGAAACCAGAGCGCACAGAAACACCATTTACCTTCCCGTCACAGTGGTACCTATTTATCTACTTGCACTGGCGTGCTTTTGAACTGCTAGGTTGGCAGAAGCTGGGACAGAGCAACGGGAGCTCACCCCATTGTGCAGATTCGAACTGCCAACCTTCTGATCGGCAAGCCAATCTGCAATGCTTGCCTGATGGAGTCACGTTGCTGCTGCTTGAGGGGGCATCCTGGAGCCATAGCAATGGTTCTCAAAGTGGGCGGTATCATCCCTTCCCCATTTCATTTCTATGCAGAGCCAAAGGGGGCCAAAGCTTCATAGCGGCAGGTGTGTGTGTGTGTGTGTGTGTGTGTGTGTGTGTGTGTGTGTGCGTGTGTGCGTGCCTGCCTGCCTGCCTGCTTAGGGAGGAAGGGGACCCACCGATCAGCAGCCACTGGCTGTGGGGGATGGTGATGCTGCCCTGTGGGTACTTGACGCTCGTGCTGGGCGTGATCTCACACTCGCCGGACTTCTGGATCGTCACGTCTTCCGTGGTGGGGCCACTGCTGCGGGCCAGTGTCAGCCCCTGAGGCTGCAGCAGGCGGGGACACAAAAAAAAGTTCTGTGAGCCCCCTGCTCCCCCTTCACCTGCCCAGGGCCACACAAGGGATGAAGAAAGCACTCACAACAAGAGCTGTGCCCTCGTGCACCAAGGACGTCAAGGCGTAGAAACCTGCAGCGTATTTGCCCACGTACAGCGTTGGCCTAGAAAATTGGGGAGTGGAGTGGAGAGGGTGCACATCAGTCACACCGTAGGGCAAAGGTCAACACTCAAGCAGAGAACTTGCCAGCACAACCTGAGCAGTCTACCGCTTGCTGTGGATTAAGCCTGTGGAACTCACTGCCACAGGACACCCTCCCCACAATACCCACAGCAGCCGAGTCTTGGCGGTGAAGTCCTCGGTGGACTGGTAGTTCCAGTGGATGAAGAAATGAGTGTCCTGGGAGCGCAGGACGAGGTAGCGCAGACTCTCCACGGCAACGTTCAGGTAGGGCATCCGCCGCAAGCTGTCCTGGCGCCAGGTGTACACGCCAACCACAGGGGAGCCGTAGTCCTGCATCCACAGCACCTGCCCACTCTCCTTGCCAACCGTCACCAGCAGGCCGTCTCCGCTAGAGGCAAAGTGGGCCATTTCTGGGCAGAGGGTGAAGGTTAAGGAAAACCAGTAAGAGGCTTCCCTGAACAATATTATCTCGCTTTCCAGAGGGATAGCTCCTGGTGCATCTGGTAAAATGGTCTGCAGTCCGTGCACAGAAAAGTTTGTTTTTAATGTGCCCCAGGACTCTATGCTGCATACCTTCCAAGTGTCCTGACTTTCCAGGGACAGTCCTGGAATTATGAAAGCAATCTCAGTTTCTGTTTTGATCCCAGAATGTCCCTATCCCCACCCCCCTCAGCAATACTGCCCCTGAACTCTGGGAAGAGAATGAGCCAGAGCATGGAGCATCCCACTGCCTCTCCATGGCTGCTGGGGCCGGCCCCTTCCCTTGGGCAGCTTGTAGCTGGAGATCAGGCAAGGAGGAGAGGTTGCTGCCACTGAGGCCCAGCTCAGCATGATGCCCCAGCTCAGGAGGGGCAGGCAGAGGGCAGGGCCACCCTGGGTGGGGAAAAAGGGGGAGCAGAGTGCAAGGAATCTTCATTTTTTATTTTTTATTTAAAAATGCTTTGTGCATCTGTGTCTAATCTCGCCCCCTTTTAAATTTATGTATTTGTGTCTGTTTCTCTTTTTGTAAATCTACCAAACAATAAAATCAAATAAAAAAGGGATTAATGGGTTTTCTTAGGATGGTGGAGGGAGTGTGAGCTGTGTCCCGCTGGTGCTGTGGTGTTGGAAATGCTCGGGGGTGCAGGAAAGAAATAGGGGGTTGAGAAGGGTCACTTGTGGGGAGTGATAAATGGCGCTTGAAGCCATGCCACTCTTCTCTTTGCAAACGCAGCTGTGAAAGGAAGTTGAGGGTGGGGTGGAGCACGGAGGGGGGAAGTTGCTCCCCCTAGAAGATCCACAAAAATTCTTAAAAAGCATAGAAAGTAGTCAATTAGCCGAGGTTCTGCCTCCCCCTGCAGAAGCCTCCCTCCAATGAAAGCTTGCCACCCGCAATGTCCTCTTCTGGGGGGTATATTTACTCATGATTCCCCCCCAAAAGCTCAGAAACTTGGGGGGGAGGGGCAATATTCTAAAAGAAGCTCAACAACTTTGGCTACTCCCCTAACAATCCTGGCTACGCCCATGGGGTGGGGGGACCCACATCACCTGCCCAGCCAAGGCCCTTCCCTCTTGCCATCCCAGTTACCCACCGTAGTCATTGTTCTGGTCCTGAAACGGGACAGAGTACTCGAGGTAGGTGGCGTTCCAGCGCAAGTGGCGGGACTTGGTGTCATACATGGTGATGATGTACTCTGCAGGCGGGAAAAAACGTAGTGTGGTCACAGAGCCAGTCACATCCCACCCACCACCCACTTCCAGGAGGAGCAAGGGACATTCAAGGCCCGCATGTTCTTGATCGCACCAGTGTTGGGCAAATGGTGTGGATATCTGCTTCCTGTGGGATTCTGCTCAGGAGCCAAGAAGGGAGTTCCTGCTCCCTCCTGCAATAAACTACTGTATTACGTTTACAAGCCAAAAAGGGAACCCAGACTTACGGGTGCGTCCAATGTAGAGCAATGGAGTTTGGGGGCACAGACCATCCCAAGCCTCGGTAGACAGTGTGGTCTGTTTCTTCCCAGATGCTGGATCCACGACAAACCACGTGTCCTCTTTTTTCCCTGGGGAAATTGCAGTGGGGAGAGGGATTTTTGCTTGGTACCCATTGCAGCCATCCCATAAATGGGTGGACGGCACTTTTCGGCTCCAGCCCCCAGGTAATCCCACCCCCGCTGGATTTTATTTGAGAAAACTGTGTACACCACTTCATTGTAAATAAAACCTCTAGGACGGTTGTTCTTCTGAGTTCCTACAGTCCTTCATTGGTGAGGGAAAGGAACTACGCACGTACTCAGAGGCACTCTTATTCAAAATGCAAACAGGCTCCACAATACCCTCTGCTTCACATACTTGCTCGACCATCCAGAAACTAACTAGGATCCTAATTGTTGTGTAAGTTGACTGTTGTTGCTTTAGTTCTCTGTACACCACTTAGAGATATATTTTATATATTAAATGGTGCAGAATTTTTAGTAGTTATCATCATCATCATCATCATTCCCTGCCTCACAGCTGCCCCACACATCCCACCAGCTTATACCTGTGTAGAGAATCCCATCAGAGCTTCGGCAAGGAGAAGACTGGACCAGCTCAGGGATGGTGAATGGCAGCTTCTGTAGCAGAGACAGATGGGCTGAGAGTAAAAATGCAACAGCTGGGCCCCAGGGCCACCTCCCCTTAGCTTGAGGGGCCCCTCCTGTGCTAGAGAGCCGGCCTGCCTCCCCTAGAGCCACCCAGCCTCCCTCAGCTGCTCCCAGGCCACTCACCATAAGGCCTTCCTTGTTTTTGCCTCCCAGGACATACAAGCTGCCATCATTTGGGTCTGGAAGAAATGCTGGCCTGAGCCAGGGACACAGGACAAAGAAAACAGCTGCTCAGTTGTTGTTGCTGCTGCTCCTCTTCCTCTGGGCAAAAGTGCTCCTTGCTCCTCCAGGCAAGTGGCTACTTTGCTATACTCAGAATCACAAGTCAGGGGATCCACACACACCCCTCCACCAATTCACCACCAGCCAGCAGGCAATGCCTCCCGGAGCCCTCTGTCAGCACCCCAGTCTGAACCTTGCACCCAGAGCAGAATTTGGCATCGGGAAAACCTCAGAATCCATGCTTTCCCATTCATTCATTCATTTTAAAAATCCCAGCATTTGTGCAGATTTCACAGAGCTGATTCTCACAGCCATTGTCTGGACCCCTGGAGCTGTAACTGCCCCCTTATTTCCCCTGATGGTTTAAGTACCATTTCCAACCCTTTTACCCCACCTCTCTGCCTCTCTCTTCTGCCTCTGACACCAGGGGTAGGGAACCTCATGCCCAGGAGCCAAATGTGGCCTCCCAAACCTCTCCATCCCACTCTCCCAAGGCCACACCTCCTATCCCAAGGCCACACACCCCACCAGTCCTGCTTCCCACTCTTCCTCCTTACCCTGATAATGCCTTTCCCTTGCCTGGATGGAAGACAGAATGGTGTGAGTGTGTAGCAACTAACCTAGTGCCCAGAGGTGAAATCTGCATTTCTTGCCACACCCACTCTTGCCTATGGCTCCGCCCACCACAGAAGAGCATCTGCCAGAGGGTTGCCCCAAAGGGAAAATGGCTTTTGGGCTAAAAAGGGTTCCTTATTCTTGTCCTACAACATCTGGGACTGCATCTTGGAAATGGGCCAAGCAGGTGGGATGTACAAACTAACTACATCCGGGTTACTCTTAGCGCATGGAAAGAGGACGCTTTTGGCTGTCACCTCCAGACAAAACTGGGGAACCCATCTGGCTGGCTGGCTGAAGCCCCTGGGAGTCGGGCTGTGGATGGGGAAGACAGCTGTTCCTTCCAAGGGGAAAGCACCCCACCCCTCTTCCCCCAGGAGGCCACACTCACTCTGCCACGTAATCCGGCACCTGCAGGGGTGGATCTGGAAGGAGAAAGTGGAGGGTGCTTACATTATTATTATTATTATTATTATTATTATTATTATTATTATTATGCCCAGCCCTGCAAGGTGAAAGGCACCTAGCCAGGGCCAAACCCCAACCCAGCATCCATGGGTTTCTGCTGCTACTCACCATCCTTCAGGGTCCACTTGACATCTCCTGTCTTCCTGCTCACTGCGTGGAGGTTCCCGTCAAGGGTTGACACAAAGAGCAGCGTTTCCGCAACAGTGGATGTGCTGCCAGCAAGACACTGGGGGTGGGGGCAGGCCCGGAAGAGATGAAGCGGGGTGAGTTTGGAACACAGAGCCACAGCAAGGTCCTTTTCCTGCCTTCTTGTGCACAGTCACTCCAGAAGGTGGTCCTGTGCTGCCAGCTTCCTCCTCTTCCTTACTATCAGGGTTACCCTAGTACAGTGGAACCTCGGTTTACGAATTTTCGGTTTACGAACTATGCTAACCCGGAAGTTAGTAAACCGAGGTGCCCGAGGCCTACTGAGCGTCCGATGCCTTCGGGGAGGCCGGGCCTTCGCTCCGATGCTTCCCAGAGGCCGGGGAACGCTTCCGCGACTGGGCTGCAGCCGCGGAAGCGCTCCCCGGCCTCCGCGAAAGCATCGGAGCTGGGCCTTCACTCCGATGCCTCCCAAAGGCTGGGGAGCACTTCCGTGACTGGGCTGCAGCCGCAGAAGTGCTTCCCGGCCTCCACAAAGGTATCGGAGCGAAGCCCCAGCTTCCGGAAGGCATCGGAGCCGGGACTTCGTTCCGATGCCTCCCAGAGGCCGGGGAGCGCTTCCGCGACTGGGCTGCAGCCGCAGAAGCGCTCCCCGACCTCTGCGAAGGCATCGGAGCAAAACAGATTAATCCGTTCTAGACGAGGAAAAACACCCCCTAAAGCAGCAGGGCCTTCGCTCCGATGCCTGCACGAAGGCATCGGAGCGAAGGCCCTGCTGCTTTAGGGGGTGTTTTTCCTCGTCTAGAACAGATTAATCAACTTTCCATTACTTTCAATGGGAAAGTTCGCTTCGGTTTATGAACACTTCGGTTTATGAACAGACTTCTGGAACCAATTGTTTTCGTAAACCGAGGTTCCACTGTACAGGCATAGGCAACCTTGGCTCTCCAGATGTTTTGGAACTACAACTCCCATGATCCCTGACCACTGGCCCTGTTAGCTAGGGATCATGGGAGTTGTAGTTCCAAAACATCTGGAGAGCCAAGGTTGCCCTATGCCTGCCCTAGTAGAACTCTGCAGCCCCATCTCAACAGGCACCAGACAGCACTGTAGGGCCAACTAGGGGGGTGACTCGGTGCATGGTAGTAGGCTGGACCAGATGACCATTTGGGTCTCTTCCAACTCTTCTGTGATTCTACGACTCAGTCTAAGGCAGCTCAAGTGAAGGGCCTCTGCTCAGGAGCAGAACATGTGCTTGGCATGCAGAATCTCCCAAGTTCAGTTCCCTCATGGCATCTGCAGGAAGGGCTGGGGAAACGTCTTTCCTGGAGACCTGCTGCTGCTGCTGCTGCTGCCAGTCAGTGTAGGCAGTCCTGAACTAGATGGACTAAGGGTTTTCTCAAAACTTGATTTGAGTCTCATGGTGGTCCTGCCTGCAGCCTCCACCCCTGGCGGCAGGTAAAAGAGAGGACCTAGTTTTGCCAGCCAAAATGGGGAGTGGGGAGGAAAGGGGACACTGTGGGGAGCATCGGATGGCACCCAGTGAGGTGTGCCCTAAAGATCTCATCCACCCCATATTTCTGAAGCCCTCCTATGCCACTCAGAGAGGCATGGAGCACAGTTAAGCCATGGAACCTGCTCCTGCAGGAGGCAGATGGCCACAAACCTAGACGGCTTTAAAAGAGGGTTGGAGAAATCCATGGTGGGGAGGACTATCAATGGTTACCGTGTTTCTCCGAAAATAAGACACCGTCTTATATTTATTTTTTCCTCAAAAACAACACTATGTCTTATTTTCGGGGTATGGCTTATATTCCTTGAATGATTAAAAATCCTGCTATGGCTTATTTTATGACTACTGTACTTCTTAAAATAGGGGAAATAGGGTAGTAGCCAGAGTGGCTATGCTCAGCCTCCTTGTGCTGGGCTCCTGCTTATGGGTTTCCCATTGGGGCATCTGGTTGGCCCCTGCGAGAACAAGAGGCTGGACTAGATGCGCCATGGGCTGATCCAGAAGGCATACTCCCAAGATACCTGAAGAAACGAGTTCCCACGCTTTCTTGGGGGGAAGGAACAATAACTCTCCAAGTGGTTTTTGTGTGTGGATGTGACATTAGTCCAACCCCACGACCCCGCCCCGCTTCCGAGTCTGCCAGAGAAACCTCTGCAGGAGGGGACCCGGGCACATTCCTGGACGGCAACAGCAGAAGCCGGACTTGTGCCAGCTCACCTGCTGCGCCCGCCCTCCAACTCCAGCCGGGCGCACCCTTTGGGCAAACAGCTTAGCAAACACGGCGATGGAGGGGAGAGCGAGAGTCTTCCTTCTCCTCCCCCTCCTCGGACCAGGAGGAGAAAGCCAGCCTTCTCCTCAGCCCCCCACCCCGCTGTCTGAATGAGCCCCATTTCCACGCCCCCGTTTTCTTTTTGTGCAATCGATTCAGACCTCGCGATGGACTAGCGCCTTGGCGGGTCGACATCGTGCTCTGCTTCAGGAAAAAAAGACTTAGGGGAGCAGGAAAGAAAGCCGTCCCCTCTGGTCTTCAAGTGCTCCGGGACGCAGGAAAGCGCTGAAAGGTTGCTTTTGGGGGGGGGCGTGGATTGCTCCGCGGACTTCCCAGTGGGCCGAGTCAGCCCACGGCGGGGAGAGGGGGGGTCTGTCCCAACGCCCTACAGGGGAGAAGCCTTGGGCATCCCGACAGCATCTCCACCAGCCCTGGGCTTAGCGTCCGCTCCACTGCCGCAGCTGGGCTCGGCTGGGGCTGGTGGGCATCGCATCTTAGGAGGCGACACCCCCCGCCCCCCGCAGCCTTACCTGGGCTAGCAGGGCGCCGAGGAGGAGGAGGAGCAGACACGGTCCGCGGGTGCCCCGTCGGGGCTGTTGCTCCGGAGAGTGGCGCATGACTGCTCTTGCCGCGGCTTCCGGGCATCCTCCTCCTCATCTGTTCCAGGGGCCGCTACCACAGCCGAGACCCCCGCAAGCCCGACGCCCCGGCTCCATTCCGGCAGGTTCCGCGCAGGGAGGAGCCGGACCTGCCACGCCACCGCCTTCCCGGGCGCTGCTGCCCCACCTGGCACATGCCTCCGCCCCAGATCCGGGTCCCTGCCCTACCCTGCCGGGACCAACAGCCAGGAGGACGGGGCTCGACAAGCCACTGGCCCCTCGAGTGACCCGATTCCCCCTTCCCAAGCACTGCTCCCCCCACCAGTAGAACAGGCACTCTGCACGGGCCCAGAGGCACACAGATTTCAATTCTTTATGAGGATGGCTGCTTTTGCAAACACACGTGCGTGTGTGTATGAGAGATTAGATTCCCACTTCTAAGGGTCAGGGCTCTCCATTGTTCAGACCCAGCTAAAACCAGGAAGTGGGACATTCTGGGCAGGGTGGTAAGGAAGGCTGCTGGCACTAATGAAGAGAGCAGAAGGAAGCAAAGGCAACAACGGAGCATTATATACAAAGTGCAGGGTGAGCTTGTGCAAAGACCCCTTGCTTTTTTGAGTTTGGAAGAAAGAACAGCCCTTTTCCCAAGTCCAGACCCCCTCCTCAACTAGTATTTTGAACTCCAGATCCCCCTCCCAGTGAAAGTAAGGAGAGCTAGGTTATGGGCTGGCAGTGCTGCTCTCACACACCCTTTCAGATACACCATTGAAACCACAATCTGCCCGCAGATCTCACTAGCAGGAAGTGCTGGACAAAAATCTGTGCAGGCGGAGAAGGAAACACGTTGGAAGGACTGTATGAGGCCAACCAGGAACTCCTCTCCTTGGCCTTCACTCCTGAGTTGCATGAACAGCCGTCCAAGACCAGTCCAGCAGCTCCAAGATGTTATATTAAACTTCCCACCTTTGTGCCCAACACAGAGCTTTTTATCCACTCAACAGGGATGCCAAGTACTCCTTCACACAGTGCCCAGTTAAAATTATGGAACTTGCTCCTACAGGAGGCAGTGAAATATGTCCACCAACTTGGATGTCTTTAAAATAAAATTGGACAATTTAGTGGAGAGGGCTATCAACGGCTACTAGCCGTGGTGGCTATTGCTTTGAATCTACAGTCAACTGAATACCAGTTGCTGGAAATCACAGGAGTATTCTTGTACTCTGGTCCTGCTTGCTCGCTTCCCATTGGGGCATCTGTTTGGCCACTGTGAGAATAGGATTCTGAGCCAGATGGGCCACTAGCCTGCTCCAGCAGGCTCTTCATATGTTCTTAAGTATTATTTCACTTACTTAGTAATTTAGATATACTTGCAATAAGTATTAAATGTGAGGATCCCCAACAAAGATGTGTTTCTCTACCAAATATCCTCACTGCTGAAGGGGTGGTGGGGTGGTGGGCTTTCATCGCTCAAAGCATGCCTTATATGGAGTCAGACCAATGGGTCATCTAGCTCAGTATTGTCAACACTGACTGGAAGCAGCTCTCTGGGGTTTCAGATAGCAAGTCTTTCCCAATGCTACCTTGAGATGCCATCCTCCCCACCTCCAAACCTCCCCCTCCCCCAAAAAATAATTCAATAGCACTATCTGGAACAGGTACCATGTGAAAAACCACTCAACACAACCAAAAGTGTTCATTATCAAAGTTTAATTGACAAGACTGATTGATCTTACAGAATAGAACAAGGAGAATAATTGCCGGACAAAGTTACACTTAAAAATATTTCAGCAGTGCACGTCTAAGACTTAAATGTTCACCCAGCCTCATTCATGCCTTCCTGTTCCCATAACCGGCCCTGGAAATGATAAAACTGCTGCTCTGCAGAGGACCTGGGATGAGGGTGAATCAGGCCAGGCTATTTGGGATAGACACACTGCCTGCCTAGCTTCTGCCCATGCAAGGAACTGGCTTAAGATTCAGAGGGCAGGCACATGATGGTGCAAGAGAAATTCTCCCCAGCACAGGGCAAGTCTTCACACAGGAAGGGATACTGGGGGAGATGGAAGATTTCCTGATACTGAACACCTAATCCCAGCCCCTGAAATGCATCCATACCAGTGTTAAGCAGGTCTGTGTGTACATGTGCATGCCAACCACACCCCAGCTGGCTGCTTTCACTGCTTGGGCCCTTCTTGGGTGCTCCACTTGCTTGTGAAGCTGCCCACAAGGGGTGGGCATGATGTGGACAGGTCATTCTGGAAGGACTGGGAGACTAGGAGGGCAAGTGGTGAAAGCCTGTCCTGTAAGACCAAACAGCTAGCATGTGTCCGTGCTGGGAGAAGGGCATACTGAGGTTCCCTATGGCTGCAAGTCTGGAGGAGGAGAGGTCTCCAAATATGGCACCTTGGGTGGGAGAAATGCATTGCACAACAGAACCTAGGTTTTTGGCCCTGCTTAAGAAAATGGAAAGAAAATCAACAACTCAGCAAGAGCAAGATTAGCCCTGGAACACCATCTCCATTTCCTAGGCACCAAATGCAGAGTGATTTCCTACATGGGATGTTTCTGCTCCATGAGATTGAGACAAGTGCCTTTCCCAACCGGAGGTCCTCCAGATGTTTTAAACTACATTTCCCATGATGGCTAGGGCTGATTGATGCTGTAGTCCAAAACATCTGGAGTATACCTGGTTGGGGAAAGCAGGGCTGGAAACATGAGGCTATGTTTTTTTCCCTCCTGGCAGTTTTTTTTTTTAAAAAGAAAACTGAAAATCTGCCTCAAAAAGGATGGAGACCATGGGAGTGGTGAAAGGAGATATGCTCCCAAGGTGGTTTTTTCATTTAAAAAACCCACAGGGGAACACCCACCCACTTCTTTGTGTTTGCTGAAGCCTTCCCCAATAAGCAGACCAAACTAGCACCTGTAATCTAAAGTCAAGTCCTTTGATATTTCCTTCCACTAAGAAGAGACACCTCATTTCCCACTCAGACACTTTAAGAAGGTACACACACAAGCAAATGTTTTCCAACAGACTCATTAAATGATCTGAATATAACCTGCATGTAAACATGGCACCAGGGAGGCTTTTAAGCAGTGATGCTTTCAAGCTGCACAAATACACTCCCTCACAGAAAGGGATTGCAGTTTGGAAGCAAGCAGAGGCAAAGAATGATATCTCAGGCAGCAGGACAGGGCAGACAATGGAGGGGAAAAACAAAAACACCAGCAGCATTAGGAAGCCAGTTCTACTGAGGCCATCCAGTTCAGCCTTCTGCATCAATGTGGCTGCCCCTCTCTTGCACAAAAACCCAATTAATATTGGCATGCTGGAGGAAAGTCAAGACGCCCTCTCCTAAGCACAACGAATTGTCAGATTAGATACTCTTCCACAAGCTGGCGCTTTCCAGCGGTTTTGGACTGTGACTCCCAACACCTACAAGGGTCAGCCACACTGCTATCAAAATGTGTTCAATTGAATAGTCATAGAACCATAGAACTGTAGAGATGGAATGCACCCCAAGGGTCACCTAGTTCAACCCCCTGCAAGGCAGGAATCATAGATGGCTACAGATACACACATGGACTGAAAAAGACACAGCTGCATCTTCAGGCCAGGCTGTTGTGAATACACAGCAAGCTTGAAAAAGCTGCTTGTTCGTAGTCAGTACTTGAAGCAAGAGCTGCCTCCAGGACCAAAGGTGGAATCTTTTCTAAAGGCTCAAGTGGGGCTGTAGCTGCGTTCCAAATGCCCAAAGATCAGAATACAAACTCAAGCCAAGCTGAAGCTCCATCCCTCTCACTAGGGAATCTTGCTCGATAACCCCAAGGGTTGGCTCCAATGTTAGCTGTACTTAGAGGAGGCCCGTTGAAAGTAATGAACATGTGGTCTTTTGATTTCAATGGGTTTGCTCTGAGTTACAGCTGATGTTGGATACAGCACCCCAGGTGTGGTGGGAGAGGTTGAAGGAGAGAGAAGAGGAGCCTGATAGGTTAAGAGAAAGGCACTCTGCTTATGCTCAGAGGCAATTGCTTATATTTTCTTTACCTTCCCAATTTCCAAGGCTTTTGTCCTGGCACTAAACACAGGTTGTGGGACTAAGTTCAATGAGGCCGTGGCTCAAACAAAGCCACAATGCAGATGTTACAAGTTCAGATGGATCTTTAGACCTGGGCTGAGCAAATCCCCTGGGCTCCGAGGCATTAGCCACAT
The DNA here is from genome assembly GCF_963506605.1 of Zootoca vivipara. NCBI lineage: Eukaryota > Metazoa > Chordata > Lepidosauria > Squamata > Lacertidae > Zootoca > Zootoca vivipara. The sequence goes on along the minus strand of NC_083289.1, from coordinate 29,335,920 downwards.
GATGCAGATAATTTTTTTGAAAAATGGTTGGGCCTTGAGGAAGACTGGAGACTAAGAATTTGTGGCTTGCTTCTAGAGAGAGAGAAAAAGACAACTGATGCTTGGACCTAGAAATCATTTACCTATTCCATGCAGATGTTTCGCCACATCCCCAATTATGCAGACACGCCCTTCACATATAAAGACTGGAAGGCAACTCAAAGCATCAGCACATCATCTTATAAAAGGATAGGCCATGACAACCACTTTATCTGCACTTCCGGCCCCGTTACAAATTGTGCCTTTAGCTGCACAAATAGGAAGCACTTAGAAATTTGCAAGTACACAATCACTTTTAAACTGCATGTTCCTGGGAAAGATTTGAGCCACTGTAATGCTAATTTTTATTTTTTTAAAAAAAAGCCTAACGCAAGTCCTTTGGGAACCTTCAGGTGCCCTTGTACACAAGGAAGCAGGCAACCCACTGTCAGGACTCCTATGCCATTTACTTGTATTGTTGCTCTGCCTTCTAGAGCAGGGGTCAGCAAACTTTTTCAGCAGGGGGCCGGTCCACTGTCCCTCAGACCTTGTGGGGGGCCGGACTATATTTTGGGGAAAAAATGAACGAATTCCTATACCCCACAAATAACCCAGAGATGCATTTTAAATAAAAGCACACATTCTACTCATGTAAAAACACCAGGCAGGCCTCACAAATAACCCAGAGATGCATTTTAAATAAAAGGACACATTCTACTCATGTAAAAACATGCTGATTCCCGGACCGTCCGCGGGCCAGATTTAGAAGGTGATTGGGCCGCATCCGGCCGCCGGGCCTTAGTTTGGGGACCCCTGTTCTAGAGAGAAGCCATACTCCTTGAGAAGGTGGGCTGAAGCACTTGCGGGAAGGAGCTGGAGCGAACAGCCAAACAGTTTGGTATCGTACATGTCAGACTCCCTTCCACTTGTCACAATTACCCACTACCTTCAATATAAGAACACTAAGAGGAGCCAGGCTTCTGGATCAGAACCAAGGAGGCCCATCAAGTCCAGCCTCATCAGGCCAATCAGATACCCCAAAGGGAAGCCCACAACCAGGAATTGAGAGCAACAACACTTGCCTCACTCACAATTCCCAGAAACTGATATTCACAGGCATATTGCCTCCAACTTTGGAGAGAGCACATAGCCATTAAAACCCTGAAAGTGCTCTGATGTCCCTCCTGTTCTCCTAAAGCAGGACCTCTCTAGAAAGCAGACCAAAAGAGAAAGACCAAAAGAGAGTGGCCTCTCCTGCCCTTGCCCCACCTGAGCATCACTTGGTATAGTCCCCCTTGTGGGGGGGGAAGGGACTCCTGCTAATAAACAGATGCCAACAATACAGAGGTAAGGCACACACCTTCTTACAGCTTCCCACTCGTCCCCTAAAGCACAAACAACCTCAATACTAGTTGTAATTATTTGTGTGGATGCATCCGGTAAGGTCACTTTCATGGAAATGGAACATGATTGCAGAAGGCAGATGACATTGACACCAGATCTCTAATGTTTAGGAATGCTCATATCAAGTAGTCTTCTAATCCAGGAGGCACAGACCTGGGCCAGGGGTGTTTTCAGGTGCAGCCAAAGCTCAGACTGAGGCTGGCTCACCCTCCATGCACAACAAAGGATGCTCACAATGGGCACTACGGTGATCAAAGAAAACCAGAGGCAAACGACCCTTGAATTGAACTACAACACTAAGGAGAAGTATACCATGACAGACAGGTAGTTAAAAGACAGCCTTCCTTCAAAGGAGCCTGGGATGAGGAAATAAGAAGGGAGAAGAGCTATAAGTGGTACAGTGTCTGCCTTGCATGCAGAAGGTTCCGAGTTCAATCCCCAATGGCATCTCCAATTAAGGCTGGAAAAAGACTCTTGCCTCAAGCCCTGGACAGCCACAGTCAGTGTAAATACTGAACTATATAGACAACTGTCTGATTTGGTGAATGGAGGATAAGCCTGTTGGGTCTGGCCAAAGGTTGCCCATCTAGTACAATCCTGTTCCCAAAGCAGCTGACCAAATCCCTGTGCAAAGCCTCCAAGCAGGAACATGAGTGCAGCGGCACTCTGCCAACCTGCAATTGGTAAGCAACTGGTAAGACAGTGTCTTACGTCTCCAATGCTAAAATTTCAGCCAACCTTACTCTATAAGTATTTAAGGTTACTAGTTGCCAGTAGGAGTTGAGTTACTAGTAGAGATGTGTAAAATAATTGGGTACCCTAGCACATATACCCGGGGGGGGGGGGTACTGTAAAAACTCAGCATTTGTGGAAAGATTAAAAAAACCGTTATGCAATATTGTTCTACTAGGATGATGAATAAAAAGCTTTTGAAAGTAGCACTTGAAGGATTATAGCCAATTGACTGCTGCAATACTTCTTATATTCATGAATGAAATGCATGAATCATTAGTAGTAACAGCCTTGGGTTTAGGTTTGGTAAGAAAGAATTGCATAAATTTCAATTTCTCCAAATGCCTGTTTTTTCTCTAGGAAAACATGCCCTGACCCAACCATGGCATTATCATTTGAAGTTTTATATATCTCTATTCACACCTGGTGATGTTTAGGAGCGGGGAAATCAATCATCAAAACCAGACTGGTCTCTTCCACAAAATTGGATGGCACAGAAGTCAAAATTACTTCAAGGGTTCTTGAAATGTGCCCCCCCCCAACCAGGCACAAAAAGATTTATACAATAGCTCAGCAGAAAGTAAGATGGCCAACTCAACTGAACAAGGGAGGTCTCTGGATGCAATTTGTCTGAGTTGTTCTTAAAAAGCATGAACCTGAGGGAACTTATCCTGAATGAGCTAGGCTGGAATGACAGCCACTCTGGCTCAGTTCCTACCAGGATCAATGCTAATCATGATGTTAAGCCACACTTCAAGTTCACCTAGGCAAAGACTCAAGGAACACCTGCTTGGAAGATAGGGTGCAAGGACACCTGTGGGTCCCCCATGTGGCCAAGGAACAGGGTGATGGCCAGCTACTCGCTCAGCTGAAAACATGGTAGAAAGAGCACCAAACAGGGGGGGGGGGACCTGTAATCTAAAGCAAATTCATGTCTTCCTCAGGCACCACAGGCCACACAGTGGACTAGAGTTCTGGTATAATGAACAAAAAGCAAGTGACCACCACTTTGTTCAATTTTAACCATCGTTTTATGGAAAAGCTGCTAAAACATTTGACAATGCCACCAACCTCACATTAAAGGGTATGAAGAATGTCCTCTCTTGCTGTAGATAACAGCTGCAAACCCAGCATCTCTAGAATGTGCAGGAGAGCACATAGGTTCACACAGACCAGCCTTGCCTCTTCTTTGAACACAGGGAGGGACCTCCCTTCTGAGCACATTTGAGGCAGCTGTGTGACTGTACACACATTCAGAGGCCCCACTGATGCTGGGGTGATACTGCATGTGGTCTGGATGCAGAGCAAATGTTATATGTAAAACAAGAGATAACAAACCCATAAGCTAGCTGCAAAGTAATTCTTGGTAACAACAGGGATAGCCAAGAAATGCTTCTTAAGGCAGTCTAGATTCCCCCCAATAATGGCAGCAGAAAGGGAGAAAGAGAATGGCAGAACACAGAACAGAGTAAGCAACAGTCCAGCATGGCTGCAAGCCTCCTGCGTTATTAAGCTTCCTTCCTCTCAGTAACAGGCATGAAAACCCCCACTAAAGAATCATTGCCAGCATCTGAAAAAGGAGTCAAGCATCTTTGGGTTAAGAGAGTTGTCCCATTTTGCTACCAGAAAAGCTACCAGGAAACTTAAGGACGAGGAAGATATGGCTTCTGAAACCCCAAGTTTGCATACCATTTAAAAGTTTTCTTTTAGTATTAAAAAGGAGAGAGAGAAACCTACTTCTCAAGCTCCCAGTCACAAGTGCATACCTCAAACAAACCATAATGCTTGTTAATGAAGAGTTACGAAAATATCTGTCTCTTGTCCAAATCATGTAGAAAATCCTCAGCGGTGTGTCAGCATTTTTCTCCTTGCAGAAACAGAAAACCAGAAGGGCTACTACACCTGGCACAGTTAAAGTGTATTACACACAGTGGTTTGTGAATTAAGATTTATTGATTTCCATCATATTTGCTTTTTGTTTTTAAATATGGTTGAAGCTGGGCTGCCGAACAAAGGCTGCTGCTGCACTTTTTAAGTTAAAAATAAACTAATGGCGAGAGATCCCCACCTCTGGCGTCCTCCCAGGCCTCTTTGAGATCGTATCGATAAGAAGTTCCAGGACGACCCATGTCCAGGCCTCTCCTAGCAGTGTCCTTAGGTTCATGTCAGTCTCCAGTGCCAGAGGTGAGCGTGCCTTCAAAAATACTGCCACTTCCCCAGCACTGTGTCCTTGATGGCATCGACGTATTGAGTAGGCACCCAATAGACCCAGTAGTAAGAGGCTTCAGTAGGACCCAGCTGGAAGGCCTGGAAGATGTGGGAAAAGAACAGGAGGCTCAGGATTAAGGTCTCTCAAACGATGGCCACCTCATTCAACAATGGGACCAAGCCAGATCCAGCAGTTTCCTGAGGAGAAGCAGTTCTCTCTCAAAACACTGAAGAATATAAGAAAAGCCTGCTGGATCAGGCCAATGGCCCACCTAGTTCAGCATTCTGTTCTTCCAGTGGCAAAGCAGATGCCTCTTTTGGGAAACACACAAGCACGATTTGAGCACAAGAGCACCTCCTGCGGTCTTCAGCAATTGGTATCAGACACTTGCAGTTTATACATATTAGGGTGTTCAAAGTATTTCACGTACGTTATCCCCAAACCCTTACAACAACCAAGCAATGCAGGCCATCACTACCACCACCATCTCCATATTACAGACAAAGTAGTCAAGGCAGAGAATATTGGCTTGCCTCCAGCAAGGTGAACTCTTTGCCAGATACTTCTTTGCTCACACGTAGAGACATTATGCATTTTGCCAACTGGGCTCAGACTTTTGAATATAAAAGCCAAATCACGGTTTGGTGCTTAAGGAATGAGCTCTGTGCTCACACACTGCGCCGCCTCCCCCTCAGGTGTTCTGCTTCAATTATTTACTCCTGCACTTGTGCAAACCAGTCAGCTGCTGCATCCAAACTGTACTACAACTCCCATCATGATCATCCTTCTTGACCGCTGGCCATGCTAGCTGATGGGAGGTGTAGTTCAGCAACATCTGGAGAGCCATAAACACACCCCTTGGTCCTCACTAAACACCAACTTCAGTTCTCTTTGTGAGAGGAGGAAAGAGAAGGAGATGCATAAACTCTCAAGTGGCAAATAAACCAAAGAGTTAATGAGATTGTTATGTAAGTAGAGACCCTGTGCCCCTGTGTGTTTCTGTCCACTGAAGGGAGAAGTACTTCCTCCGTAGAAAATAGAAGAGAGGCAGACAGTTCACAGGAGTTCACTGAATGCTGAGTCTTCTTGCAGGGTAAAAAGCAGGGTATGTGATCCTCTCTATGGAGAGTGCTGCATGAAAAGTACAGAAGGAAGAAAGGCTTCCCTCCGATTTAGCCCTTATGCTGACTGCTTTTCTCATAGGAATGTAGTCTTCTCCTGAAACCCTGGGCTTAACATCTGCAACAGTTCAGGTGCAGTAGTTTTTTGCAGAGGACCGTTCCTTACCATCATGTGATAATCCTCATGTCCTTCGATAGGTTCACTCACCACGTTCTTGATAGACCCCATGGGCAACTTTTCTGTTCTTTCTGCATTGAAATAAAACATGTCAACTTGGGCAGGATGACATTTCACACCATTCCTCCACTCTTCCTTCCAGAGCTTCTCCATCCCATCAGAATGTACGAAAAAGGAAAGGCTTCCTCAAAACTGCACCAGCCCCAATACCTGATCCCAACAACCTCTCCTCTTCCAAAGAAGACCTTCCCTCCACCCCGAATGCTCTTTGCATCACTCAACTCACTGAAAGGATTCAATAAATAAATAAATAAATAAATAAATAAATAAATAAATAAATAAATAAATAAGGCTTTCTACTGCCAAGACAAAAGAAATTTATAAACCCCATATGAAGCTTAATCCTTAAAGTTCTTGTTGTTTCCCTAGTTCACCCCCTAAACAATTCCTGTGGCAAGAAATCAGATAGAATTAAACAAAACAAAAGTATGGTCTGTCTGCAAGACCACACAGCGACAAAATGAGAATGCATTTCAATCTCTTATCAGCTTATTTCCTCCCTATTTTAAGCTGGTCCAAGGCCAGCATAATAGAGTGTCACATTTCCTAGCCAACAGATGTGCCTTTTTGCAAAAGGAGAAGATACCCCTAGAGCAGGCATGTCAAACCTGCGGCCCTCCAGATGTTTTGGACTACAATTCCCATCTTCCCCAACCACTGGTCCTGCTAGCTAGGGACAGGGTGGATTTGATTTAAATCAAACTGATTTAAATCACTAGTCAGTAAGGCTTGATTTAAATCATAGTTTTCTACATAAAGACTAATTCTTGCTGGTATAACTTTAATATGCAAGTAGATGAAGATTTTTAGAATAACAACTTTTCATATTAGTTTTTTATCCCCAGTTTAATGGTTTATTCATATTTGGACAACTTTACTGTTGTACTTAGGAAGGAGAAAAATAATCATTACCTTAATAATAACAATTTAAATAGATTTATTCAACTGAAACAATAACATTACAGCATCTGTTATTTGCTTAAACAAACATCCATGTTTGTTAACTAATTTGGCTAAACAAAAACAATATATATATATTTTAAGAAACTTAGACTGTCAGCCCAGCCTACACATGAAAAACCTAAATACTGTCCACTCCAAACAATCAGAAAAATATTGTTTCTATTCTATTCACTGAACTTCTTGAAACTTAGCACTGAAGGGGTTGTTTCTGTATTCATAGGTTTGTAGAACAATAGGATTAAGGTCTTTTTCTCAACTCTGTTCATGTTATAACATTTTTGCTGTGAAGAAGAGGCATGTGATCTCTGTTGAGTCAAATTCAGTTTTGAGAACTGCAAAAGTAAACCAAGCACCTGTGATAATATCTTGTAGGCAGAGAAACTGCCCAATAATCTTACAAAAACCTCTGGAAGAGCATGACATTGTGAATGGATTAATGGAATTTATTTACCCCAAAAAATAAACATATACAACCTTATTCTACATACCGGTAATTAAAAAACTAATCTTTATTTCATGATGGAATAACCTTTGGATGGTAATATATTTTCCATCATTGATTTTTATCCACCCTGGCTAGGGATCATGGGAGTTGTAGGCCAAAACATCTGGAGGGCCACAGGTTTGACATGCTTGCCCTAGAGCAGGCATGTCAAACCTGCGGCCCTCCAGATGTTTTGGCCTACAACTCCCATGATCCCTAGCTAGCAGGACCAGTGGACGGGGAAGATGGGAATTGTAGTCCAAAACATCTGGAGGGCCGCAGGTTTGACATGCCTGCCCTAGAGGATGCTGAGGCACTCAGGTGGTCTCTCTCTTTCCCCAATTTGCCAGGCAGAGAAGTGAACTGCCAGGTGCCTGACCCTCCCCAGGTGGGCTGCTGCAAGAACAGGTGATGGTTGAAGTGCTCCTACTGCTAAGGAGTTGGATTGGGAAAATCCAAACTCCATTTAATGAAATTGGTCATTACTGCATTAGAATATTATTCAGTCATATCAGTAACTATTAAGAAATCATAATACAGAGATCACCACTGTTGTGACTGAGCCCAAATCAAGCACTTTGTGCCCATTAATTTCATCTGGTGAGAATGAGCTTAGCTGCTATTGAAACCAAATGGGACATACAACAGCTTAGTATGGGCTACACCGTGCCTGTTACTCTGTGTGAAGGTCAAAAACATCTAAACTAGTAAGCCCCAACTTTCAATGGAAACCAGAGTGTAGCAAAAGTATGCTGCTCCTCAACTAGCCTTGTTAAATGAAACTCAGAAATACCCATAATTTCCCGCAGACTCTTTAGCCCTTTCAACTCCACGCATCATGCCTGCTCAATCCAGTTTTGCATCTAAAGAAAGCCTGGGGCTGCAAACCAGCAGGAAGTGCAGCTTACAGAGCCACTAAAATACTGCCCAGAGTTCAACCAGCCAGTCAGATCAACAAAACCTCTCTAAGGACCCTCTGTACTGCAAGTGCTGCTTTTAATGGTCCCCCACTCTGCCCAGCCCCTCTGCAATGTCCTGATATTTATGAAACAGTGGTATATAAATAAAGTGCCACTGGTGTGTGTGTGTGTGTGTGTGTGTGTGTGTATAGAATGCCAGCTCTCTCAATGGATCAGATGTTTCAGCATTCAGAGCCTCCCTCCTGGATGGTTCTTGGGACACAATCAGCTCAACTCCCTACCACAAAAAGACTCCTGCACAACAGACCCAAGGGGCACAGGCAGAGTATTAAACACTGAAGTGCCACAAAACCCTCATATACTAGGTAGCTCAAACCCTTCAAGCAGGCCAAAGTATTCATGGGCCAAAGATGTACAACCAAATGCACTCTAGGGTATCTAAATCACCAATGCTTTTTACGCTCTTCAAGCTTCACATGAATTGTAGCATGTTTCTACTCATTGCTCCAAAACCATCACTGGAACAGGATGACTCTACAGGCTCAGAAATCTTGCAACTGTGAAACACTAAACACGCCATCAGTACTCCTCCAGAGATAAGTCTCCAAGGTCCCCCCAAAGTATACAATTCTGAACACCTACCTTTAGTGCCAATCCAGAGCTGATCCTGTTCGAGTTTAAAGGTGAGCCGCACTTTTCCACCCGACTTGTTGTACATGCCCGATAAAGGAACAGTTGGCAGGCGCTCCTAAGAAGTCGAGAACAGAGGTCTTCTGTGAACAACAGGAAGCTTCTGCCAGCTTTACAGCACAAAGTTTAAAAAGCCACCCTCCTCTACAGGACACAAGTGTAGGAGAGAAGGAAGAGCCCCAGAAACTGCCACTGGCTCCTATAGACCTCGACAATGATACAGCCTACTCACACACCTGGGCACCCTTGACAGAAGGCATCACATCTTCAGGTTTTCCTTTATCTAACACTTTCCTGTGTTGCTGTAACAAAGCAGAAATAACAAAATAAACATGGCAAAAGCCTAGAAGATTTTCCCATCCACCGACTTGCTAGCACATTGAGATTTTTAAGAATTTCAAGAAGATACACAGATAACTAGTTACCTCTTATGTTAGCCACACAATCCAAATGCAATCAAGAAATGCATAGTATGTATTCTGTCTATCAGTAGTTATAAATTCACACACTTCCCTAAAATTCAAGAGTTTACACCACAACTTTGGTGAAAGCTATCACATTAGTAACTTTGCAAAGGAAAGCATGAAAAGGTCTCACAGAGATTCCCACCTCAAAACTGGCCAGTTGATAGCAGAATTAGCTATTGGCCAAAGGTGACAAAGTCCAATTCAAGTTGAAAATCTTTAATAAAAATTATTATTTTTATAAAAAAGGCCAAATTCAACAGGACTACCTAAAGGGCAGTACCATTTGGCTGCAAAATGTTATTGTTTGCTAAATTACAGTCACTACACTGTCCATTCCACTACGGTTAAATAGAGTTCAAATGGCTCTTCAACCTTGGACTTGCAGATAGTTTTTAGGCAACTTGCTCTCTCAGTTATTGGAATAGTGATCTAACCAGAAGGCTGTTGCAGGAATTATCAAGAAAAGGAGCTTCAAGTTAACCTGTCACTGAAGCACGTGGACCTCAAGGTCCTTCCTTTTAACAGGTCTATGGTCAAAAGGGGTACTCCCATTTTACCCCATTGTACACCTTCAGTCCAAACAAGCCACCTAGGCTGGCAGGTGTAACCAACCTTTTGTCTGCAAAGGGGCTCCTTTTTGGTCTCTTCTGATTTCACTTCCTGCTGAGCAGCATCTTTCGGTGTGTTTACTGCCAAGACATCATTGATAGTTGAGCCAACCACCATTATTTTTGCTCCATTGATCACTTTGATTTCCCGTAAAGTTTTATCCTCTGGTAGAAGTCCTTTGAACATGACCTTCTGCATTGCAGGTGGAAGGCCTAGCAAAGAAGGAATCAACAGGGAAGACTTTTTAACGCAGGAATTTCTTCCAGATATGATGGGAAGGTCACGTGGTAGAATTACCTCTCCATAAAACACAGACAGCCTCACCTGTGAGTGAGTGGATTTTCTGCTTCAGGTCAGCCCCTGTGTTATCAAGTGGGAACTTTAAGTCATACTTATTTTTGTTCCAGATAACTTTTAGCTCAACCAGCTCTTTCCCAGTCTCAGAATCGCTGCCATTGCTGACAGAAGCCTGAGGGTCAGGTGGATCACTTTGAGGATCATCAGTCTCCAAAGGTTTCTCAGCAGAAAGAGGATCGCTGCCATCCCTGCAGCCTAGAGGCGGATTCTCAGCTTCTGCATCCATGCTGGTGTCATCCGAATCTGCAAAGAAAGGAAACAAATGAGAACAGCCCCCTTGTGAGAGGTGGGATCTGTATACATACACTCCTTATGCACTGTTTTGGGACAACATAACCACTCAAAACAAAAACGAAAACCCCCACCACTTCAGATTAAGACTTCAGTCAGCGCTGAATTATGTCAGTGGCAGGTGCAAAGCCAGCTCAAAACACTCCCAACAGGAACAATTTTCTCTTTGTTCAATAGCACTTATCCCAGTAAGTCTCCTCCACCTGTACCCACTTGGTGAGCAGAACACTACTTTCCCCACTCCTATGCCTTGCAGTGCTTCTCCCTACACCCCCGCCTCTGCACCCGCCCCCAGTTTAGCGGGCCCAGCCCGTGTCAGGGATGAAGCCAGGCAGACCTCGGCTACCCGCCTGGGAAACTCCCCTCCCTCGTGCCAGGGCGCCTCCCCCGAGGAAAACCCTCCGAAGCTTTCCTGGGTGGGTGGGTCGCGCTTTAGGAAAAGTGGCTCAAGGCACGAGAGCGGCCAGGAGGCCGAGAGAGGGGAGGCAGGTGAGGGTGAAGGATGGACCTCCAGCCCAACCCAGCCTAGTCGCTGCCTTGAGGGGGGAATTTGGGGCTGCCCTGGCACGGGGAGAGGGAAGACCGGGGGTCGCCCACCCCCAATGTGTACTGCCCGGGCCTTGGCCCCTGTTTCCCTCCGCGCGCCCCCGCCCCTGGCGGACCCCGCTCGCTCTCTCGCGCGCGCACCGGGGGAGGCAGAGGCGGCAGCCATGATTGTGTACAACCCGCCCGGAGGGGTGCCGGGAAAAGCGCCGGGCGGTCTGGATTGGCCTCCGTCGGCCTCCGTAGCCCGCCTCTTCCGCCTCGAAACCTTCGCTCGCCGGTCCGGATGTTTTGGACTACAGCTCCCGCCACTTCCTTCACCCCACAGCCAGCCAGCCAACATGGCTGTTGTGGCGGCAGGGGCTGATGGGAGTTGTAGTCCAAAAGTCCGGTGGAGGGCACGAAGTTGGCGGAGGTAATAGCGTTGAAGTTTCACGCGGTTTGGTTTTGTAAGTCGCCCAAGCTGGAGAGGCGGTGGGAAAGCCTTAAAGAAAGATAGAAATGGGAATGACGCTTTTTAAAAAAGTAAAAATAAATAAATATTCTTTAATTATTTATTAAATATTTGACACAGTTTTGACCACCGCCTTCTTGCTGCCAATTCTGTCTGTTGTTGTTATTTATATCCTGCTTTTACTCCACAAGGGAACTCAATGTGGCTTCCACAAATACAAATATATATATATATATATATATGCGAATCATTTAAAAGTAATTAACCTCTGACAGAATTAAAACAATATAAAAAATAAATGTATTACAATACAGCTAATAAAACAGCACTATCAAAAGCCAAGTTTTCAACGCCCCTCAAAAGAGCCTCAGTGGAGCAGGAGAACACAGGACCAGCCAGCCAATAAATGGAAGTTAATCAGAATAAAGTTACTAGTCCATTTTTTGCCACAAGACACTGGTTGCTTTTACAGGAACATACAGTTACTGAGTCTTAGCACAGCCAGTCTCCAGGAACTCTGGCAGGGACTCTTTCCCACCCAGAGACCTTTTGCATGCCAGGCAGCTGCTCTGCCCCTCACCTAAGGTTGGCTTCCCTAGAGTAGGGTGGCCCTTGGAGCTCTGCAGCAAGCTTGTCTCCCATAGGGGCAGTGGCCGACTGGTGGCTGCCATTTGTTGTGCTGCCATACACTAAAGTTTTAGATTATTGTTGCTAACTAGTCTTATTGATAATTTTATTGTTTCATATACTTTGTTTCTTTTTTTGTAAACTGCTTGAAGAGGTTTTTTTTACAATCAAGCAGTGTACACATTTTATGAAATAAATAATATAAACACACACGTATAAATATATATAAAGAGTAAATTGATTGGAACACCTTGATCCAGGTTCTATTAGCCAAAAAAACCCCATAAAAATAATGTATATATAAAAATAAATCCACCCTCTCTTCCTCCCCTTAATATAGAATAGAAAAATAGAAATAGAATAGAATAGAAAAATAGAGATACTATTAAAATTTTAAAATAATTAAAAAATAAAAAGTAAACCTAATAGGATTTGGTCCCACTTCAGCGTTGTCCCCTTTCTGCGGCCGCTTCCGAGCGCAGTCAGCGAGGACGCGGTTTCTTTAAGTCTGGCCCCGCCCCTTGTTCCTGTCGGAAACGGAATGACCGACGGAATGTAGCCAATGGGGCGCGGAGGGCTGGGTCTTATGTTAGACCACGTGCGCTTCTGCCGCTGCCTGTTGAGTCTACAGCTGCGAGGCCGCTGCCATGGGACTGGGCTCTGTAGCGGTGGGGGATGCCTTGCGAGGTGCAGCCCGGGGGTCCGGCGTGCGGGTGAGGTTCGCGCCCAGCCCCACAGGTGAGCTGCCCCGGAGCCACGCGGAGCTCCTCGCCTGTAGCTGCCGAAGCCGCGGGGACTTCCTTGGGCCGCTGCCTGACACGATTAGGGTGCTTTTGTGCTACCTTCCCGGGTAGTTTGCAAAAGCGATTCCCCAATTCGGATATTATCATCTCCGAATGCGTGTTTGCTGATTTTTGAAACTATAGCTGGAAAGTCAATAGGATGTGCAGGGAAATAAAAAGAGAACGAAACCCCGCAGCTGTAACTGTACCAACAACAACCACAACAACAACGGGATAGTCTGAAACAGGTTTAAGAGAACCCGTCAGGGGAAAGGCAAATAACCCCTTCCATAGCAATGCATGAGTCGTTGGAGGTTTGTGTAATACAGTACACTATTGTTGGTTATAATTGGGAACCACACTATGTCAAAGTGATTATGCATATATAACAAGTATTAATAGGTATCAATTATTATTTTTTACCTGCCCTTCACACTAAGGTCCCAGGATGGGTTACACAGCATTCAAACTACTGTATATTAAAAACAACTTACAGTCATAAAAATAATATGGTCTCCCAAGATCCTAGGCCTCTGACCACTACACAACACTTGCTCATTGAGTTATATATAAGTAACCACCAAAAATGTTTTGCTGGTGGGATCTAGTCAGCTTCATGAATCTCGTGAGTTATGCAGGCCTAATGAATGCCTGTTGGTTTTTATGACATTGGAGCTGAGATGCTGCTGTTAGGCCCTTGTTGTGTGTTGGGGAACAAAAACAAAGGGGTTTGTCAAAGGTGTCTCAGTAGAAATCATAGTAGATCATGGAAGCCTGAAGTTTGCTTACCCTTGTGGTTGAAGGTCCCTGAACCCAGGTGAAGTTGGATATGCGGGGATAGCACAAGAAGTGCCCAGGTGGATGGATCAGACCAAAAACCTATCTTATTCAGCCTTCCCCAACCTGGTGATCTCCATATAGTTTGCCTCACAACTCCCATTGTAACAGTGCTGGTTTGCAGAAGGTGGAAATTCTATTCCATCATAGCTGCATCCAAGAAAGGCCAAGTGCATGTTTCTGGGAAGCTCATAAAGGTGCCTTCCTTTGTTAATCAGAGGTAGACTGCTCTTGAACACAGAGTTCCATTTCAGCTGTCATCGTTAACATCTCTCAGCACACCTTTTCTCCCTACTTTTTCCTATTCCTCTTTTGAAAGTTAACTAAGTAAACGGTCGCCTCTTTCTCTTGGGGCTGTGATATGCATTGCATGTTCTGAACCAGCCAGCCTGAATTCTAATATTATTTTGAGAAGGAAGATAGTTTTCAACTGCTTGCACATTTCAGACCGTTCACTTTTCTCCTGCTCATGTAATTGGAAATGGAATGACTCTTGATGTGGAGGTTCTCTTTTCAGCTAGAACAGCAGGCAGCCTCTGATTATAGCACCAGAGTTGTGCCTCATGTACCCTGTTCTTCCTTTTCTACATGCTGTGCAGGGTTCCTGCACCTAGGTGGCCTGCGGACTGCTTTGTACAACTACATTTTTGCCAAGAAACACCAAGGGAGCTTCATCCTCAGACTGGAGGACACAGACCAAAGCCGGGTGGTGCCCGGGGCTGCTGAAGGCATAGAAGATATGCTGGAATGGGCAGGTAATTCTGCTTCCCCACACATGCATGCAGTTCAGGCTCTACCACAGGGGCCAAACAGTGTGTGGGGTTGCATCCTTTGCCAGGTTTCCTCAGGGAAGCAGTACCAGACGATCAGATCCTTAATAATAATAATAATAATTTTAATTTATACCCTGCCCATCTGACTGGGTTGCATTAAAATTTTTAAAAACTTCCCCATGCAGGGTTACCTTCAGATGTCTTCCCAAGGTTGTATACCGTAGTTATCTTCTTGACAACTGATGGGAGGCGTTCCACAGGGCGGGTGCCACTACCGAGAAGGCCCTCTGCCTGGTTCCTTGTAACTTCACTTCTCAGAGTGAGGGCCCTCATAGCTGGATCTCGGTGTCCAGGCTGGATGATGGGGGTGGAGATGCTTCTTCAGGTTTACAGGACTGAGGCCATTTAGGGTTTTAAAGGTCTTTACCAGCATTTTGGATTGTGCTCGGAAACGTACTGGGAGCCAATGTTTGTTCTTGGTTTTTCTGTCTTATCCAGGAAGTGGGGAAATAGAAAATATTCCCGCCCCCTCCTCTCGCCACCCCCACCTTTTTCTTTCCCAGCATCATCATAAACCACCTTGGAGAACAGGGCAGCTGCCCCATCACTCTCAGCAAGCTATCCACCCTCCCTGACGCTTAACCTCATAGAAAGGGGTTCAGACTCCCCACTCCTTGTTTTCTTGCAAAAAAAAAAAAAAAAAACGAAGCAAAACACAGTCTCCAGGTCAGCTGCCTTGGCCTCAAGGAAACAAATTTATTTGCTGATGGTGAGTTATCTACCACACTTTAGACACATATGACTTCTGTCCAGCAAGCGAAGAGTCGTACATCCGACATTCTGTGTTCAGTAATTGGATGGCTCCCTCCCACACTTGATTTGTTTTTCCACCTGCATTACTGCATAACAAAGAAAGTGCATTTTCTTTGTTACAGTTTTTCTATTTGGAAAGTTGGGATTTGCAAGATCCAAAAAGTGAGAGGGTTGATTGTTCCGGTGTCCTCGCCCTATGGCTGCACTCTCACAGGTGCCTAACTCACCTGCCTGCTTCTTGATGCTTTTGGCACTGGGGTGCCCACTTGTGCCTGCAGGATTGGGCCTCTTTTGCAAGTTTGCCTGCCCTTTTATACTCCAGGCTATCTTCCTCTAAATCTTGCTACAGGCATTTCCATCAGAAAAGCCTTGTTTAAAAGGGGGAAATGTGTGTATTGACCACTGGGCTGCAGCACAGTCCAGTTTGTTGGGATTTAAGTGACCTGGGAATGGGGATTATTTAAAAAATCAGGGGAGCAGATAATGAGTCCACCACTCCTGATAAAATCATCTTGTGATTATGGGATGTGGGGACTTTGAGCCTCTCTGGGATTTAAATGATCTGAGTCACTGTAAGCCTATCTCTGTCTGCAGAGTGCCTGGCTTTTCTTTACACCTTCAGCAGTTACTTGGGACACTTTTTTACATCTTTGAGAGTTTCCAAGGGTTTAGATACCATCAATGTTGCATTTTGAGGAAATTCTCTCTCAAAGAGTAGCAGGCTATGAATTTCCAATTTATTTTCCACAGATTTTCCCACTTGTTCATTGTTATTGTGTACCCAAAGTCTTGTGACCTTTTGGTTTTGGAATTCACCAAATCAGATTCGAATCTAGAAATCTCTGTGGCAAAACCCTTCTGTTTATCAGGTTTAAATGTCTCAAATATTTGGTAGTAATGGAACCAATCAAATATGTACTTTGCCTTATTTCCTCAAAACTTTTTAACTTCAATGGGTTATCTTCTTCCTTTAGGAGTACTTTATATGTTGGCCAGGTTCCTTGGGTATTTTCCCTCTTTACCGCACAGGCCTCTGTTGGAGAAGTCCACTAGGGGACTTTGGGTTCAAGCAATTTTTTATATTTCTCCCAGACCGTGATTAGCAATTTCCTAATAATATAATTGAAAAGAACTCTAGCTTTCCCATACACCAAGTACACACTTGGTGTATTGAAGATGGCACTAAATACTCCTATTGTTTTTTGGTTGTCTTTTTATTGCTTCTTTTAGTTTCTGATAAGGTATTGCATTGCATTGCATTGCATTGTGAATTCAAATTCTAAAGCTATAAAATGCAATATGTAAAAAATAGAAGAATCAGTTAGAAATCGTGCAGCATCTAGCACACCGCATTGCTCTTGCTCATGACAGCCAGAAAAATCATTAAGTGCTTGGCCATCCTCAGCAATTTCCAAGTGGTCCACGGGAGGGCAGGTTGGACCATGTTTGGGATCCCTTTGCTCTTGGTTGCTTCTGAAGAGCTGTCCCCTACCTCCCCTTGCAGGCATCCCACCCGAGGAGAGCCCTCGCAGGGGCGGCCCGGCGGCCCCCTACCACCAATCCCAGAGACTCAGCCTATACAGGGAAGCCGCAGAGCTGCTTCTGGAGAAGGGGGCTGCCTACCGCTGCTTTTGCACCCCCCAGCGCCTGGAGCTGCTAAAGAAAGAGGCGCTGAGGAACCGGCAGACGCCGCGGTAAGGATCAGGTGGAGGTTAGAGCTGGGTGTGCTCTCTGCATGGCTGCTGACGCAACCTGCGTGGCTGCTCAGCCGCAGGATTGCTCCAAGTCTCTCTATCTTTGACAATTCTGCATTCTCCCAAGGAGAGTCCTGAATACAGGTGGGATGGGGGATGACTTTTGGCTGATGTGGAATCAGGAGGCAGGGCTGGGTGACCCCCAAAGAATTGTCTGTGTGGGGCTGTGTGGACCTCCGGCCTTGACTCAGCATGCTTGTACTCAGGGATGGCCTTGATGGTTGGGAAAGGGCAGTGTTTGCCTAATCAGGCTTATCGACTTCAGAGGCTTGTTTCTCAATCCCCAGCAGTATCTGGAACAATATAGCAAGGACCTTTGCCTAATGCATTGCAAGGAGTTGGACTAATTCTATGAATCTTAGAGGGAAGGAGAGAGAAACACTAGTTGTGGCTTGATGCCCCCCTCCCCAAATTTCCTAAGTTTATGTTTATTGCTCTGCTGCTAATGTGGAGAAGGGCTTGGGAGATCTTTTGCTGTGGCTGCTTGTGGGCAACAATTTATCTTGCTCAGAGTGAGAACTTGGGGGGTTTGGGGGCGGGAGCGAAAGCCACAGAGTACAGGTTCTCTTTGTGGGAGAGAAAGAGAGGGACAGAGTCAGGAGACATAATTGAAATGGGGATGGGAACTATCGCTAAGACCATCTGTTTGTCTTCTTTTTTCTTTTTATTATGTTTATATCCCACCTTTCCTCCAAGGACGTTAAAGTGGCACACATGATTTCCCCTTTCCTCATTTTATCCTTACAAGGAACCCTGTGAGGTAGGCCCAGGCTGAGAGGCAGTGACTGGCCCAGGGGGCCCCCATTGAGCTTCATGTCTGAGTGGCGATTCGAACCTCAGCCTCCCAGGTCTTAGTCCAGCACACTAACCACTACACCACACTGGCTCTGTTTGAAACAAATCTGTTTGAATGATTTGCTTGTTTTTACCTAGGTATTTGGTTAAATTGGAAATACAGGGTTTTCGTTCCTGTAATTTTCCTTGTTTACCGTAGTCATTTATTGTACCTGTTTTTGTGACTTTTGTACATTGTTTTTCTCTGTTTTCATTGCTTTGTTCCCCACGCCGGGATTGAAAATACTGTGGGCTATAAATACTGCAAATGAATAATAATAAAATCAACAGGCAGGGAGTTCCAAAGTGCCAATGTGCGACCCCTGTAAAAGTTTAAATTCTGGAGACACGTTTCCTGCCTCCATCAAAGGCAGGGTGGTCCGGTCAGCTGGGATTCTGGGTTTCTCAAAGCCCTGGAGTTTTGTGCTGGTTCAGTTGAATGAGAACCAGAAGCTTAGGTTACAGATGAAGCCTTCCACTGCTGCTGCTGCTGCTGCTTCAGTTGTGATTCCTAACCCTGCCCCTCTCCTTACAGGTATGACAACAGGTGCCGCCACCTGAGCCCCAAGCAGGTGGCTGAGAAGGTGTCTCAGGGTGCTGACTCCGTCATGCGCTTCCGCCTGGAGGAGAACTCAGAGCCCTTCTGCGACCTGATCCACGGCTGGAGCAAGCACGTTGTCGCCAGCGTCGAAGGGGATCCGGTGATCCTGAAGAGCGATGGCTTCCCCACCTACCACCTGGCCAACGTGGTGGATGACCACGCCATGGGGATCAGCCATGTCCTGCGGGGGGCAGAGTGGCTCATCTCCACCTCCAAGCACCTCCTCCTCTACGGGGCCTTTGGCTGGGACCCGCCTCAATTTGGCCACCTCCCGCTGCTCCTGAACAAAGACGGCAGCAAGCTTTCCAAGAGGCAGGGGGACATTTTTGTGGAGCAGCTTGCGCAGGATGGCTGGTTGCCCGAAGCCCTGCTGGACATCATGACAAATTGTGGCTCTGGATTTACAGGTAATGAGGCCAATAGCGCAGAGCCCTCGGCACCCCAGCTAGCTGCCTCAGTTGGTGTGAATTCTCTGCTTATATTTGAATCCTGCTTATAAAATTAAGGGTGTCCCGCTTTTCTACCTTGTCTTGGCAAATGACTGTTCAGTGGAGTCTCTCCTGGAGCTGCTCCCTCCTCAGTAGGTAGTCCCTGGGCTTCCTGAGGCCTCCTGGGACATTTTCTGCTTAGCCCATCGATGTTGCTTCTCCATGGAATTCTAGTGTTGTGTGCCATCGATTCCAGTGGGTCCCAAAGTGGGGGGCAGTTGGATTACCTGGGCAAGGGAGCTGCAGGCAGGTGCTGGAGGTGGAAATAGTTATCATCAATGTTGATGAATTAATTAAGTTAAATAGTTGTACCTCAGAAGTCAAACACTTGCGACTCGAATGTTTTGGCTCCCAAACGCTGCAAACCCGGAAGTGAGTGTTCCAGTTTGCGAACGTTATTTGGAACCCGAACGTCTGACGTGGGTTCTACGGCTTCCAATTAGCTGCAAGAGCTTCCTGCAGCCAATCAGAAGCCGTGTCTTGGTTTCCAAACGTTTTGGAAGTCGAACGGACTTCCGGAACGTATTCCATTTGACTTCCAAGGTACGACTGTAATTGAATTTTGAATAGATGTGCAATTGTGGGTTGTGCAAACTGTTATTCTGAATACTGCTTTTTGTAGGGTAAGGTGAGGGCACTGGGTGTGCGTTTATGGAACCGAGGTAGCAGGAGTCTAATTCTT
The DNA here is from genome assembly GCF_963506605.1 of Zootoca vivipara. Taxonomy (NCBI): domain Eukaryota; kingdom Metazoa; phylum Chordata; class Lepidosauria; order Squamata; family Lacertidae; genus Zootoca; species Zootoca vivipara. The sequence goes on along the minus strand of NC_083289.1, from coordinate 29,316,229 downwards.
TGCTGAATGTAGGAAGCCCAGACTCTGGAGAAGGGGTTGCAGCTCAGAAATTCAATCCACAGTGGTACCTCCAGGTAGAGCTAGGAAAGAGTCCCTGCCTGAAACCCTGGAGAACAACTGCCTGTCAAGTGTTAGCAGTGCTGAGCTACATGGACCAAAGGTCCGATGGGGTAAGGCAGCTTCCTATGTTTCTAAAGCATCGCCTAACCCAGGAGTGGGAGATCTGCAGCTTGTGGGCCTTAATTAGCCCACAAAGCTGTTTCCCTCCAACCACACACCTCTTTCCCCTTTGCTCCCCACATCAGAGGTGACTGGTGGCTGCCATCCCTTTGAGGTCTGTTTGCAAGCCAAAGGGCATCAGAGGCGGTGCCGATCAGCTGATGGGTGCTGAGAGATGTGGCCTTGGCAGCCCACTTGCAAGGGGCCTGCACTGGAGCTGCTTGCTGATGAGCTTCACCTGAGCTCCTGATGGCATCCGGTGGGCATCTGTGAAAGACGAGTGCAGCGGAACTCTTGGGGTTTTTTTTTTGCAGATAACCGGATGGGTAGGACGTTGAAGGAGCTGATTGAGGAATTCAACATGAGCAAGATTGAAAGGCACTCGGCCCTGCTGGATCTTGAGAAGCTGTCCGAGTTCAACAGGTGAAGGAACCAGCTTCCATGCATTTCCTGATTGGCCGTTGATATGTGGGCTGTTTATCCCCGGGGGGAGGGTCTGCATCTGCTGAGCATCATCTTTTGGTCCCCTTCCCTGTTCCCTTCCTTGGAGCCCAGTCCCCCTCCAGCTCAGGGGTCTCTTTTGCCTCCTCCTTGAAGTCCGGCTGCATCCAGGGAAGAAAAAGCAAGATGTCACAGAGGGTGCAAACAGGCATCGCTGAGAAACTGAGGAAGTGTATCCCTAAAAGGTCATCCCACCCCTTATAGCTCAGCCGGTTAAAGCAGGCATCCCCAGGCCCTCCAGATGTTTTGGACTACAATTCCCATCTTCCCCGACCACTGGTCCTGTTAGCTAGGGATCATGGGAGTTGTAGGCCAAAACATCTGGAGGGCCACAGTTTGGGGATGCCTGGGTTAAAGCATGCTGCTGACAATGTCAAGGTTGCAGGTTTGATACCCGTGTGGATATTCTAGCTGCATATTCTAGTACTGCAGGGGGGTGGATTAAATGCTCCTCGGGGTCCTTTCCAACTCTTCAGTTGTATGATTCTAGGAAGTGGCTTTGTGTGTGTGCACAGGATCCACCTGACCCGTCGGATTGAAGATGACCTGCAACGGCAAGAGCTGGTGGCAGAGGTGCAGGCCTCTGTGGAGGAGACCTACGGGAGCCAGGTGGTAGACCGGGAGGTCCTTGAGAAGGGCTATGTGGAGCAGGTGCTGCTGCTTAGAAGGGTAAGTCAGGCATAGCTGGGGAAAGAGGGTGTGTGTGTGTCTGTGAACACGTGCACCTGCCTCTTTGCTTTCTTCTTGTTGTTTTGTTTTTAAATTAACTGCCAACATAAGGAAAGGAAACAAAGGCCCTAAATTTTAACACCGCAAAGCGTCACATCCTGGAAGCACAAAAGATACAGCACATAGATTTCCTTTACAAATAATAAAGTTATATAAAAATAACAGTGTCCTCCACCTGTGAGTTTCCTCATTATGATGAACACAGGTTCTATAAAGGCTTAAGTGAGCCAGATGATTTCCATACACTGGTGGCACTGAGTGACTGGGTGCCTCAATATTTGCATAAGAATTATTATTATTATTATTATTAGATTTTATATATATACCGCCTTATACCTGGAGATCTCAGGGCGGTTCACAGAAATAATCACAACATATATTATCAGAATAAAAACAACAACCCAATAACACCCCCCCCCAGAAAAGAGCCACATTTTAGAAGGGTATAGGACAGGCATCCCCAAACTGCGGCCCTCCAGATGTTTTGGCCTACAACTCCCATGATCCCTAGCTAAGAGGACCAGTGACAAGGGATGATGGGAATTGTAGTCCAAAACATCTGGAGGGCCGAAGTTTGGGGATGCCTGGTATAGGATGTCAAACAGATCAAAGGCCTGGTTAAAAAGGAACATCATGCTATATATGTTTCCTAGCTAGAAACTCTTCAGCTTGAAGGTAAGAAGGTGCCATGGGGCAGGGAGAGATGCGGTGTTGGGGTGGGGGCTCCAGCCAGGGGAACTGATCTGCTTGACTCTCTGATCCTCAGTGATCCTTCCTCCTCAGGGCCACATAAGCCGCCTCAAGGACTTGGTGTCACCCAAATATGCTTTCTTGTGGATCCGGCCCTCCGTGCCTCACGAGGAGCTGCAAACCATTTCAGCAGAGGCAGACAAAATAGGAAGGCTGGTTGTCAGGTGAGTTGCCCTGGACCTTGCCTGGTTTTTTTTTAACCCATTCAGATGTTGCAGCCACCTAGAGGTCTGGCCTCCTCCACCTTCCTCCTCACCTGAGTGACAGCAGGTACTTTCCATGCTGGAGTAAGCGCTTGTTTCCAGCCGGTCTCCCTCATATGGTAAATAAACAGTAGAACCTTAACATTATTTCAGTATGAAGAGTATGAAACTCTTAATCTCAGGGTTGTGGGTTTGTGCCCCACGCTGGGCAAAAGATTCCCCCACATTTGAGCCCCATATTGGGCATTGCAGGGGGTTGGGCTAGATGACCTTCATGGCCCCTTCCAATTCTATAATTCTATGACTCTTGGTCACATGAAAGGTCTTCTGCTAGTGAAACAATCTGCCCTGCAAAATGGATACGATAAATCACTTGGCATAGTTTTTCCAAGTGAAAACTGAGCCGCAGTTTAGAAAAACAAGTTTAAAGTAATATCCTTTCCCCCCCTAATTCTCTTCCCAAAGGTTGCTGGAACAGCCGGTTTGTGCTCTGACCCCAGAGGAGCTCGGCAAAGACCTGAGGCGGCTGCAGGAGCAGATAAGTGGGACCCAGTACAGTGGCATGATGAGACTTCTCCGCTTGGCCCTCAGTGGCCAGAAGGTAAATTTCCCTGGCCCCACTTCCCACATCTCATCACCTGAATTGCTCTGCTTTGAAAGCCAATAGCTGGCTTGGCTCTGCTAAGGGACATCAGTGGTAGTTTCTGGCATCTCTTTAAAATAAAAGAGCCATCCTGGTAGACTCGATATATTTTGGACTACAACTCTCATCAGCCCTAGCCATATCATGTTGGGGCTGATGGGAGTTGTAGTCCAAAACGTATGGAGGGCACCAAGTTGACAAAGGCTGACCTAAAATTATTTTTACCTCATTTTCAGCAAATCAGTGGCTTATAACAATAAAAGCACGTGAAATCAGTTAACACGGATGGACCATTCCTGACAATAATGAAAAAGTACGAGCAAAAACCCACAGGTCAAGCTACAGCTAGAATAAAACCAAGAATAAGGATGGATAGCTCAGTTGGTTAGAATGTGGTGGTGATAATGCCAGGGTTGCAGGTTCGATCCCCATATGGGACAGCTGCATATTCCTGCATTGTAGGGGATTGGACTAGACGATCCTCAGGGTCCCTTCCAACTCTATGATTCTGTGAGCCCTCCCCACACCCCGAGGCATGTCCTGATAAGCAAGTCTTTACTTGGTGCCTAAATGGCGACATGAAGATGCCAGCTAAACACCTAATACAGGATGCCAGTTTTTTAAATGTTATTCCATTTATTGGGCAGTGCTGAAATCATAGGAAGCTGCTTTCAGATGCTTTCTAAAAGTCAGATACTTGTTTATTTCCTTGACATCTGCTGGGAGGGCGTTCCACAGGGCAGGCACCACCACCAAGAACGCCCTGTGCCTGGTTCCCTGTAAGTTCACTTCTTGCAGTGAGGGAACCGCCAGAAGGCCCTCGGAGCTGGACCTCAGTGTCTGGGCTGGACGACGCCCCTTCAGGTATACTGGGCCAAAGCCGTTTACTCAGGAGGGGTTGTAGTGCACTCCATCAATGGAATTGTGGTAGGAATATGGAAGAGGGAAGGCTGTAACAGAGGCCTCTCAGACTCTAGCTTCCACAAAGCTTCAAGAGCTCCTGTTTTCAAGTAGGGAGGTGCTTCTTCCCGGTTGGCAAGGGCTCCCTCTCCCTTTCTGGAGTAACCTCCCTGTCCATTTCAGGAAGGACCCAGCGTTGCCGAGATGATGGTCTCCTTGGGGCCCAGAGAGGCCAGCGCACGGATCCAGAGAGCCCTTTGCAGCTGACCTGTTGAAGCAAAACAGCCAACTGAACTTTTAGTAGAGCTTGCATGTCAAGCCTTCCATGAAGCTTAAACACCTTCCTGTGGACCGCAGAGCATCTCACAGCCACGGACTTGACCACTTCTCTCTCTCTCTCTGTATATATATATATATATATATCTTTAAAAGTGCTCTGGGGTTGGCAGCCTGGCATTGGCACTGAGACCCTAAGGGGATTTCCGGTTCTAGTTGAGTCTGACGTGGCATTAATAAAGAAAGCAAAAACACTGGCTGGAGGTCAAATTGCCGCTGTGACTGCTTTCCACATGGCCTCGCGGCCATCGTCACCCCGCTGGGCATTTCTTCGGGACTTGGGGAGCAGCCTCAACCTTGGAAGCCACAGGAGAGTGAGCCAAACTGGGCTCTGAAGGTCCAGTTCCATAGAATTCAAAGGGTATTTTTATTGCATTACAATCTGAGATAATAAATTGCAGTAGGTTGGACTAGATGACCCTTGGGGACTTTCCCAACTCCACAATTCTCTGGTTCTATAAAAAGGAGCAATAAAATACAATTGAAAATCAACATGAATCCTTGATGTGACATTTGCACCATCATCAGCCACAAATCCAGAGAGATGCCGTGGTCCTGCTGGGTATAACAGCATCTCCTGTGCTCAGTGTAGTCTCTTTGCCCAGGGCTGGATTAACCATTAAGCAAAATAGGCATATGCTTAGGGCATCAAGGGAAGGAGGACACTGCGGGAATTTCCCCTTGCCGGATTTACCATGGACCATATGGTGCAGCTGAACACAAACATCATTTCTACAACCATGCAAAAATAAACATTACTGTCCATCTTACTGTAGTTTTCGTTTCATTTTCAAAAACAAAAAAATCCAAATCCTAAAGAGAGTCTCATCTCCATTAGGCCAACCCAAATGTTACAAAGCAGCGGGCAAACTTTTTCCCGCTTCCAGCCTAACAAGGACATAGCTGTAATACCAATTATCCTTATTTTTCTTGTGGGTTTTTAATCATGCTTTTCCAAGTTGATGTGAACACGAATCCATTTTGAGTCTATTATTTTAACTTTTGGAAATTTTTGCATTATTGCTGTTCATTTTTCTTACTGATAATTTTGTTGAGTGTTTTTTTGTAAACCACTTTGAGCTGTTTTTTTTTTAAACCGATGTATAGATCAATCTACCTGCTCCCTGTCCTCTCTCCCCTATGCTCCCCTTGCCCCCCCCCGCCAATGTTTTGCCCCTGGCCGAGGCGCGGAGCCCCCGGGGGAGAGGCTGCTCTGGGCGGCTTCCCGGCCCCTCGCGGCGGCTACTGGTGCGCTTTTCCCCGGCGGGGCTTCAGTGCCAGGCCCGGGGCTGCTCCTGGCCTCCGCCTGTTGCTGCCCAGCGCTGGGCGCGGAGGCGGCGCTCCGACTGCCTCTCCCCGCCCCGGGCGGGCGCCGAGGCGGGGTCTGGGCGCCGGAGGGTCGTCCCACCCCGGGCTGGGAGTGCCGGGCCAACTTTCTGCCCGGCCGAGGAAGAGGGAGGCAGGCCATGGCGCGGGCGGCTCCTCCGGGCACGCTGGAGCTGCTGCTGCGTGAGTGCGGGGTGGAGAGGGAGGGCGCTCTGCGCGCGCTCAGAGGCTACGGCGCCTGGCTGGGCTGAGTCCCGCAGAGCTTGGCTCCTTAGCTCCTGAGACGCGGAAGGAGGAAGGACACCCCCACCCGGCCGGGTCGGCCCTTCGCTCCCAAATCTGGCACATGAGCCTGGAGAGCTGGGTGTTGGAAAGCTCTCTCTCCCGGGAGCTTTTCTTGCAAACCACCTGAAGCGTTAAAACGGTGCAACTCGGAAGCGGTTTTGCACCAGGCTGCTTAAACTAGCCCCCTTCTTCAAGACGGAGTCAAAGTGGCTGCGCGTTTTTTCAATCCAGACTGGGGGACCCTAAAAGGCAACAGTTTTGTCTTCCGATTTCTCCCCCCGTCAAAGCTGTTTTGATACTCCTTTGATTCAATGTTGCCGCCTCTCTCTCTCTTTTTTCATTTGAGGGCAGATAATTTGGGGGTCTTCTAGTTTGTGGTACTTCTTGCCTACTGGACTTAATAACCTGATATTTTGCCTTTTTTTTTTAATCGATCCACACTCTTGACTCAGGTGGACTTAGTCAGAATTAAATGCCACATCATTCTCCCTTCTTTTTAAAACTTTTTTTGTTTTGTTCGGACAGGCCTTTACAAAATGATGTTTTGTTTTAATCAGTCAGTGTCTATTGATATTCACTGATAAATTTTAACCATGTTTTTATGGCCATTTGTTGATTTATAACTTTATATGTTGTACTCCACCTTGCTGTGGTTTCCCCCCCTCCTCTGAAAGCGTGGATTATAAATTCATAAATAAATAAATAAATAAATAAATAATGTAAGATATATATATATATTCTATTGGCCCATTATCCTCACTGCTTTTATTCATGGGCAATTTCTTATTGCTCTTGCTCAAAGTTAAAGACATATGAAGAGCCTTTTTTGGAATCTGGCCCAAAGCCCATCTTAGTGCAGCATCCTGTTCTCACAGTTACCAACACAATGCCCATGGGAAACTAGCAAAGCAAGCAGACCTGGGCACAAGGGCACTTTCCCCTCATTCCCTGGCATTCATGAGCATTGCTGACCCCCATTAGTTTCTGCAAATAATAGTAACTCCCAGGAGAAGTCTTTTGCCTAGGGTTTTTTTTAATTACAACAAGAGTACACATTCCCAGCTAATTCTGGCTTCAGGGCTGTCTGTTGTATAAGTGCTTCCCTAAATCAAATGCCTTCATTACAGAAAAAAGGATTATTTTTCCACTCTATAAAAAGCTTTCTCTGACGCAAGGAAAAAAAACCTGTAATTTTTTCTGTTCTGATTTGAGCCAGCAGTAATCTGATGCAATCTGACATTTTCCTGCCGGGCATGAAAATACGCCTGATCAACGTCTGTTTATTTATCAGTCAATTTGCCAATACAGTAGCTAGCATTTCAAAATTCTGCTGGAGAGAACTGGTGGAAAGAACATTCTCCGTCCTCTTTACACTACATCCTCTTTACACTACATCCTCTTTACACCCTTCCTAATTAAAGAGCCTGACCATTCATTTGTTAACTGTGCAATCCTATATGTGTCTACTCAGAAGTCCTGTTGAGTTCAATAGGGTTAGTCCCAGGTGAGTAGGTATAGGATTGCAGCCTAAATGCTGTATACTCTCTTATAAGTGCAATGGTTTCATTTTTCTTTAACTGCTCAATAGTTTGGCTTTTGTCAACTGAACAGAATTATTAAGCATCATTCTCTCTTTTGAGGATATTTCAACAATTTCTAACTTTCCTTAAAAATCTGCAGTCTTCAAAACACTCAGACACACAAAAAAATTTCTAAGAAGACACACTCTGCCCCCAGTTTGTCTCTTTCTTTCATAGCAAACCTGCTCTTGTTTCTTTTTTTCTAACTGAGAGGTTGAATCTTCCCTGTTTCTTGGCTGCCAACAGGGCTGTTGTTGTTGTTGTTGTTTAGTCGTTTAGTCGTGTCCGACTCTTCGTGACCCCATGGACCATAGCACGCCAGGCACTCCTGTCTTGCACTGCCTCCCGCAGTTTGGTCAAACTCATGTTCGTAGCTTCGAGAACACTGTCCAACCATCTTGTCCTCTGTTGTCCCCTTCTCCTAGTGCCCTCAATCTTTCCCAACATCAGGGTCTTTTCCAAGGATTCTTCTCTTCTCATGAGGTGGCCAAAGTATTGGAGCCTCAGCTTCACGATCTGTCCTTCCAGGGAGCACTCAGGGCTGATTTCCTTCAGAATGGATAGGTTTGATCTTCTTGCAGTCCATGGGACTCTCAAGAGTCTCCTCCAGCACCATAATTCAAAAGCATCAATTCTTCGGCGATCAGCCTTCTTTATGGTCCAGCTCTCACTTCCATACATCACTACTGGGAAAACCATAGCTTTAACTATACGGACCTTTGTCGGCAAGGTGATGTCTGCTTTTTAAGATGCTGTCTAGGTTTGTCATTGCTTTTCTCCCAAGAAGCAGGCGTCTTTTAATTTCGTGACTGCTGTCACCATCTGCAGTGATCAAGGAGCCCAAGAAAGTAAAATCTCTCACTGCCTCCATTTCTTCCCCTTCTATTTGCCAGGAGGTGATGGGACCGGTGGCCATGATCTTGGTTTTTTTGATGTTGAGCTTCAGACCATATTTTGCGCTCTCCTCTTTCACCCTCATTAAAAGGTTCTTTAATTCCTCCTCGCTTTCTGCCATCAAGGTTGTGTCATCTGCATATCTGAGGTTGTTGATATTTCTTCCGGCAATCTTAATTCCGGCTTGGGATTCATCTAGTCCAGCCTTTCGCATGATGAATTCTGCATATAAGTTAAATAAGCAGGGAGACAATATACAACCTTGTCGTACTCCTTTCCCAATTTTGAACCAATCAGTTGTTCCATATCCAGTTCTAACTGTAGCTTCTTGTCCCACATAGAGATTTCTCAGGAGACAGATGAGGTGATCAGGCACTCCCATTTCTTTAAGAACTTGCCATAGTTTGCTGTGGTCGACACAGTCAAAGGCTTTTGCATAGTCAATGAAGCAGAAGTAGACGTTTTTCTGGAACTCTCTAGCTTTCTCCATAATCCAGCGCATGTTTGCTATTTGGTCTCTGGTTCCTCTGCCCTTTCGAAATCCAGCTTGCACTTCTGGGAGTTCTCGGTCCACATACTGCCTAAGCCTGCCTTGTAGAATTTTGAGCATAACCTTGCTAGCGTGTGAAATGAGCGCAATTGTGCGGTAGTTGGAGCATTCTTTGGCACTGCCCTTCTTTGGAATTGGGATGTAGACTGATCTTCTCCAATCCTCTGGCCATTGCTGAGTTTTCCAAACTTGCTGGCATATTGGGTGTGCTACACCCAATATGCCAACAGGGCTAAAAAATGTAAAAACACACACACCAAAAACCTCACTTTATTCTTTGTTTTATCAGTGGGCATATCTGAAGCTTTTAAAATCTCCATCCAATATTATCTCATCCTCTTCAAAGTATCTAATTTCTTTTAAACAAAGGCCTTCCTTTCTGTGTACCATTTACTTTACTGTTGTTATTTTCATCCTCCCACTTGAGACTTTTAACACAAATCTCCCATCAGTATCTATTTTTATTAATATTTACTGAATTCATACCTCCCCCACCCCCAAGGATCCCAGGCTAACAAACAGATACACAATTTGAAAATGAAAGCAAAAATGGATTAAAACATTCTGAGAACAGCTGCAATTTAAAACATTCTAAAGCAGTTACAGTTAAAAATACAGTAGTCTTAAAAAAGCAATTACAATCAATAACATTCTCCCATTCACTGATCTCAGAGTTTCCAGGAACAGCCACCAACAGATGCGCAGGTAAACAAGAATGTTTTCAGGTTCCTCTTGAAAGTTGCTAGTAATGGAGACAGGCACACTTCACTAGGGAAGACATTGCACAACTGGGGAGTCACCACTGAAAAGGCCCCTGTCTGGTGACTATTTCTCCCTGTCCTTCCTAGCTTATTTTCTAAATACACTGCAGCCTCTTTAGATATGGTTGCCTGGGGGAAGAGGACTAGGCTGCCTCCCCAGCATAAAGCCATTTCACTTTCCGCTCCCTTTCTCTTTTCTGTGTCCTTTCACTGGCAACAGAGCAGGGCTGGGGCTGGAGAGCAGGCGACACCTGGGGCCGATCAGACATTCGTGTTTTGCCCAGCTGTGCTGCACTGTTGTGACTCTTCCCAACCTTGTCTTCCATGGCAGACAAAGCCACAGACCCCAGTAACCCCGAGGAAAACTGGGAATGTATCCAGAGGTTTAGCGACCAGGTCAACGCAGATGCTGACAGGTAAGGCTGCACTGGGTGAGGAGAACCTTTTGCTGGGCCACTTTCAGCTCGAGGTGGATGTGGAAGTAGGCAAAGGTTTTGTCTTGAGCGTGAACAGGTGGTCAGAGCTTGTGTTACCCCATATTTCTGTTTGCTACCTTTTGCCCATGTGCAGAGGCACTACAAGCAGGGCAGACTGTGGAAGATTCCCAGGCAGAGCAGGAGAGGAGGGAGAACCTCTGTCCTCTTCTTGTGGTGTGTGGCCAGATTCTTTCCTGCAGTTATTGTGTTGTCTGTGGGTTGCTTGTGTTTCCTTGCCCAGGAATCCCTTGAGCCTTGGGCACTGTTTGCTGAAAGCAAACGAATTCTCGAGAGCTTTTGCATCTCCTAAAACATACGGTAGCAGCCGATTGAAACTTGAATGTCTGGCAACATTGCTTGACTGGGGATGAGCTTGGAACGAACCTCAGCTCTCTTTCTGCCGCAATTTCTGCTCATTCCATCCTTTTCTTGTGTGGGATTTTATGTCATGCCAAGAGTGTGCTTGAGCTCCTTTGGCGGAGATGATTTCTTGTTTCTTGTGGAACGGTTTCTCTTCTTGTGGCTCAGGCGCCTACCTGCTTTCTCTTGCAGTTGCTTCTGGTCAAACAGGTTCAGCTGGCTTCTCTATTGCTTGAAAAAACCTGCACAACCTGTTGGGGAGGTGCCAGACTGGAGCGTGTCCAGCCATCACAAGCAGCAGTGATCACTCTTACAAACCACGTTCATCAACACTCTCAGAGAAGGAACAACAACCCAGTGGTTTTTTCCACTCCTCAGCTACCTTACTGTAGAGACTGAGAAAAAACCCCAAATAACAGGGTTCAGCATATATTACCCTAAAATGTCATGCAGTTGGAAGTGGCAGGTGTCAGCTGCCTATGTGATATCCCTGGATCTTGTGTGGCAAAAGCAGAGAGCTGGTCTTGGGTGCAGAAGTCCAGCTCTTCTCTTGCCCATCACTGAGCAAACTGCCCTCTTTCTCTTGAAAACATAGGACACTGCCTTCTGCTAGCTAGCTCAGGATTGTGTGCATGCTGACTGGCAGCTGTGGCTCTCCAGGTTTTTCAGGCAGGGAGTATTCCCCCCCCCCCAGCCCTTCCTGGACCTTCTGCATGCCAAGCAGATGCTCTCCCATTGAGCTTTGGCCCTCCCCGACAGCAGTACCCACCTGCCTCCTCTGGTTGCTGTGAAGGTGAATTCAAGAATGATTTCAGGGACTATGGCATGACTGTTTTTCTTCCTTACCTCTCTCTCAGCACTGCTGCAGCTCTGAAGTTGCTGGAACATAAGATCCAGTCGCCGCAGGAGGCAGAGGCTCTACATGCGCTAACTGTAAGTGTACCAGGGCCGGGAAATCCCGGGTTCAAATCCCCCCTTGGACATGAAGGGTGACCTTGGGCCAGTCGCTGCTTCTCAGTCCCATAACTGGTTTGTTGTGGGGATTAAATAAGAAGAGGGATGTGTACTTGCTCTCCTTGGAGAAAAAGGTGGGATTTAAATGCAAAGTGTGAGCATAGTGCAACCCAGTGTGTCCTGCGGTATCCTGGACACAGGGATATCGCGCATGCCAGGCCTTGCACTTCCTCTTTGGAGTCCAGGCTTCTTGTTCCCCCATTTGTGGTGTGGACAGAGCGGCTGATGATGAGCATCTGGGTTGAGAATTCTGCAGTTTGGTAGTTCTTCTTTCCCTCTTGAAAAAAGAGGGGAACTTCCTGTTCTTGTAGCTTGTCACACCTGCGTTACACAACCATCGTCCCCCCCCCAATCCCAATCAGTCTCAGCCTGATTGAGTCCACCTTCTCCTACCTCATTTGCTCACTGAGCTATGCCTGACAACTGGCACTGCTTGGAACACCTTCCCTGAACAGGGTTCCCTGTTAGCTCAGGCTTGGAATCAGTTCTCAGTGCCAGGGGTCAGTTGTGGCCAGAGTGAAGTTATTAAAAATGCAGCGTCTTGTGAGCATGTGCAGGGTATTTTTCTCCTTCCTGAAATTCCCCTATCGAGATAAGCAAGGACAGATATGGATTTTAACCAACCCAGAGTCTCTCTGCCAGCCTTCATCAACCTAGTGACTGACCTGTAGGTGTTTTGGGCTATAGCTCCCACCACAAATGCTTGCTGCAGCTGATAGGAATTACAGTCCAAAACATCTGCTGGTGATAGCTGCCCTTTGCACTTCTATTTGGAGTTATGAAGACTCAGAGAAAATAGCACCTCCCCCTCCCTGCACCCCTGGGTCCCCTTGTCCGCTGCCTTTACCTAGAGAAAGTTACCTGGCTCTGTTTTCTGCACCTTTTGTCGTCACCTTGAATGGCTTGGTGACCCCACTGCCCAAGGACAAGGCTGGCGTGATGGAGTCTTGGGGGCTCCCTGTGGATTTACCCGCTCTTTTAGGATCAAGGTTTGTGTTTGCCTCTTTTCCCCTACGAGGTCTTGGAGATGTGTGTGAACAACTGCGGAGAGAATTTCCATCACGAAATGGGGAAGTTCCGATTTCTGAACAGTCTCATCAAGGTCCTTTCTCCCAAGGTAAGTGCCCAGGCAGGTGAAGCTCAGAAATTCAAAGTGTTGGTACTGACCTTTAAAGCCCTAAATGGCCCTGGCCCAGTATACCTGAAGGAGCATCTCCACCCCCATTGTTCAGCCCAGATGCTGAGGTCCATCTTCGAGGGCCTTCTGGTGGTTCCCTCACTGTGAAAAGTGAAGTTACAAGGAACCAGGCAGAGGGCCTTCTGGGTAGTGGTGCCTGCCTTGTGGAATGCCCTCCCATCAGATGTCAAGGAAATAAACAACTATCGGACTTTTAGAAGACATCTGGAGGCAGCCCTCTTTAGGGAAGTTTTTAATGTTTGATGTTTCATTGTGTTTTTAATATTCTATTAGGAACTGCCCAGAGTGGTTGGGGAAACCCAGCCAGATGGGCAGGGTATAAATAATATATTATTATTATTATTATTATTATTATTATTATTATTATTTATATAGAAAAAGAATACTGGAAGGGAGGGGGCCCTTGTCAGAAAAGGGGTGGCTGGGAGGTCCCTTCAGAAGGGCCTCCTCCTAAAGGTCAAGATAAAGTTGGGGTTGTGTGTGGTTGTTTTTAAAAGAGGGGTGGATTCTGTACTTCCAGCAACATCTGCAGGGCCACTGGTTATCCCCAGTTCCCACTGTTAAGAGTACAGGTGCTGTTAAGGGTAAAAGGTAAAGGGACCCCTGACCATTAGGTCCAGTCGTGACCAACTCTGGGGTTGCGAGACTCTCATCTCGCGTTATTGGCCGAGGGAGCCGGCGTACAGCTTCCGGGTCATGTGCATGACAAAGCCGCTTCTGGCGAACCAGAGCAGTACACGGAAACGGCATTTACCTTCCCGCTGTAGTGGTACCTATTTATCTACTTGCACTTTGACATACTTTCAAACTGCAGGAGCTGGGAGCGAGCAACGGGAGCTCACCCTGTCGTGGCGATTCGAACTGCCGACCTTCTGATCGGCAAGCCCTAGGCTCTGTGGTTTAACCCACAGCGCCACCTGCGTCCCTGTTAAGGGTACAGGGGCAGAAAACATCTGAAATGTACCAGGATTTATTTTGAGTAGGTGGGAGTACAAGATGCTGCAGGCACAGTCTTGCTTTGTGAGGTGCGTGGGACTCCCCACGGTGTTGGTCTTTCTTCTTCTGGTTCCAACCATCTTTACTTTGGGCTTCCCAGTATCTCGGAGAATGGTCGACGGACAGAGTCAAGTCCCGCATCATTGAGCTGCTGTTCAGTTGGATGGTGTGGTTTCCTCAGGAAGTGAAAATCCGCGACGCTTATCAAATGCTGAAGAAACAAGGTCTCCATTCAGCTGTTTCTTCTGTCTGTGTTCTCCCCCACCTCCTTCCCATCTCAAAGTCACATGGCCTTAAACCACAAGCCTGCTGACCAAAAGGCTTCTGACACTCTTTTTCCTCACGAGGTTTTTCCGTGAGAAAGCAGAACAAAGTATTTTTCTTCCTGCCCCCAAAAGGGGTTATACAGCTGGTGTTTAACTCTCTTATCTCTTTTAAACTACTTAATGTGGGTGGCCCAAGGTCACATCTATTGAGCTTCATGGCCAAGTGGGGAGGTTTGAACCCTGGTCTCCCAGGTCCTAGTCTGGCACTCTTTTTTTTTGCCAATTAATTTTTATTCATTTTCAAATTTATAAAAATCAAAACCAAATTTAATTTAATTTAAATACCCTTTCCCCCAAAAAACTGGTTTCCTACTCTTAGATATCTTCCAATTCATCCCCTTTAACATACTGCTTGTTTTACAGATTCATCTCTAATGAACATCCATGTTAAAAAAACAACAACAAATCTTAGTTGGACACTCTTAACAGCTGCACCCAAAAGTGTTTGCTGTGGAATCTGAAGCCTTGCAGATGACAAATTGCAGGCGGTTAAGTTGTGTGTGGTTTAAGGCCAGCTTTTGCTCCTTTACTTTCAATTTTTAGCTTCTTGCATTTTGAATCTCTGAATTCCAGACTCGGGCAACTAGCTTTAAATGCCTTTTCTGTTGTGATTTGTCAGTTTAAATGGCCCCTAAGCATCCTTGAACTGTCAGTGTGCCAACACTGCAAAGCTTTATTTCAGGGATCGTCAAACAAGACCCCAAACTACCGGAAGACAAAATTCTGCCGCCACCTTCTCCACGGCCAGCTAGCTCCATTTTTGATGCTGATGATGAGAAATCCAAGGTAACCTGCTCCCCCTTGTGGTCAAGCTGGACATGCACCACCACTATTGCTCACTAGTTAATAATGGACTTGGGGTAGTGGATGCCAAGGGTGACCCACGGGGGGCCCTAACAAGCCTGTTGGGGATAGAACCAAGGACCTTCTGCATGCAAAGCAGACTTTTGTCCCCTGAGCCTAGAGCCCTTCCCTTGTTTTTTAAAAATATCCTGGTTATAAAACTTTATTCTGAGAAATACTGCTTTTTCCATGGAGGGTTGCCAGACTCAATAAAGGACAGGACTTCTGTGCCTTTAATTGACCTGCTCTCTTTAGAGTCTGGAAACCTTAAAGAGAAACCAGAGGAGCCTTTGTTTAATTTCCAAGCAAAGGGTCTGCTGGTTTCTCTTTAAGGTTTCCAGACTCAAAAGAAAGCAGGGCAATTAAAGGCACAGAAGTCCTGTCCTCTATTGAGTCTGGCAACCCTATTTCCATGCAAAACCAGACCACCTGAAAGCCTTGTTGGTAAATACTCCCAAAGCAGCCCCCTTTTAAAAAAAAGCATTTAGTAGGAGTCTTTGTTTTTCTTTTTTGCTCCTGAACATCTTTGCTTGAGACAAAGTGTGCCATTGACTGTGCAGTGATGCTTCTGGCCTGGTCCTCACCTTCTCCCCTCCTCTCCTCAGCTTTTAACAAGGCTCCTGAAAAGCAAAAACCCAGAGGACCTTCAGGCAGCAAACAGGCTGATCAAAGGGATGATCAGAGAGGTAGGCCTTTTCTCTGCCATTTCCTCCCATTGTCTGGCAGCATCTGGTGCCAGAGGGCTCCATGCTCAGGGAGAAGCCAGTGTGGTGTAATGGTTAGAGTGTTGGGACTAAGACCTGGGAGAGACCAGGGTTCAAATTCCCCCTCAGCCATGAAGCTCACTGGATGTGACTTTGGGCCAATTTCTTCTTCTTCTTCTTCTTCTTCTTCTTCTTCTTCTTCTTCTTCTTCTTCTTCTTCTTCTTCTTCTTCTTCTTCTTCTTCTTCTTCTCCTTCTTCTTCTTCTCCTCCTCCTCCTCCTCCTCCTCCTCCTCCTCCTCCTCCTCCTCCTCCTCCTCCTCCTCCTCCTCCTCCTCCTCCTCCTCCTCCTCCTTCTTTAGCCCACTCATCTGACTGGGTTGCCCCATCCACTCTGGGCAGCTTCCAACAAATATAAAAACCTTCAGATGTCTTCTTAAAGTTATATAGTTACTTAACTCCTTGACATCTGATGGGAAGGCATGGCACAAGGTGGGCGCCACTACCAAGAAGGCCCTCTGCGTGGTTGCTCGTAATTTCACTCCTTGTGGCCTCACAGGGTTGTTGTGGCGATTAAATGAAGTGCAAGAGAAGCGTGTATGAATAGGGCGGAAGAATCCTTGAGCTCCTTGGAGAGAAAAAGATATAAAGGCAACAAATAAAGAAATGCAAGCACACAGATTCTTAGGTCGTCGTCTTCGCGCTCTCTTGGGTTTGCTTTTCTAGGGCTCAGTTTATTATCTGACCTTGGTATGAGAGGCACAAGCTGAGGCTGCTAATTGTTTAGGGGAAATGCCTTGCGACCTAGAGTCACAGAATTGTCAAGTTGGGAAAAAGGACCCCAGGGGTCATCTAGCCCCACGCCCTGCAACACAGAAATCACAGCTAAAGAATCTGAGTGTGTTTGGTCCATTGCAGGAGCAGGAGAAATCGGCCAAGGTCTCCAGGCGACTGAACGCTCTAAAAGAAGCCCACAGCAGTGCGGAGGCGTTGGAGGAGATGCTGAGTAGCTGGCAAGCAAGCAAGGTAGCCGGGACCCCCATGCCAACCCTGCAGCTCCTGCAGGTAAGTCCTGCTCTCTGCCGCCCCCCGACTCTTGGGGAGCACCTGTGCGTGAAAGGCACAGCAGCTAGCATGCTCTGCAAGGCCTTTCCCTGGGGCAGCCCCATATGCTCCGGGACCTCCCTCTGCCTGGCCATGGGGAGGGGGCTCTTGAGGACAATTGTGGGGCCTCTGCAGTATGCCTTGGTTGACTCATTTGTCACCAGGGGAGAGAGAGGACCTCTGTTTTCAGATTCCTTCCCACAATTCTCAATGAATACCACTTGCTGAGAATCACACAAGGTGGAAAAGCACTTGCACCCAGGTCCTGTCTGCGGGCTTCCCATTGTGGCATTTTGTTGGCCTCCTTGGTGAGGAGAGGATGCTGGGCTCAATGGACCTATTTTGACCTGATCTGGCTGCAAGGGTTTTTTCTGACATTCTTCGGTTGCATACGTACCCCTCTGGCTAGAATACTGGACTGGGCTTACCTAAATTCTGGGTGGCTGGAATCTGCCCTGAAACATGTAGCGGAATATTATAATAACATGATGAATAAAGTTCTTCTGAGCATGTGTGGTGCGCTCCCCTTGAGCCATAGCTGGGGTGGGTTGGGGTGGGGCTGTGAGCCTGAGCCAGCGGCGCTTCCACTGTGGCTGTGTCCTTCCACAGGCCACGTTTGCCAAGTGCGAGAGGCTGAAGCCGCTGCTCTTCCGTGTGGCCAGCGAGACGGTGGAAGAAGAGGAGGCTCTGGGTAAGAACGGGAAAAACAATCAAGGGAAGGGAAGTGGAGGGGCTGGGCAGGGGTGTGTGTGTAGAGAGAGGGATGTTACAGAGGCCCAATAAATGCAGCTTTGTCCTGGCTGAGAAGGGAACAGCTGTCCCCTATTTTCTCTACCCTCAAATTAGGAAACGGCTGGATTTGAAATCACTTTTATTTATTTTTTTGTATATAATTTTTTATTAAGTTTTCTGCTTTAAGATACTCATTTTACATCCTTAAGATATCAGTGACCTCCCTTCTTCTTTTTCCACGGTTCATTTTACATATCATAAATCCCTGCATATTTTACAAAAACTATACCATTTAGTATTCCATTATGCATCCATCAAAACTTATTTACACTGTTGAATTTATCTTAATGCTGCCAGCGTTTTCAGCTGTACACAATTATTTCCCATATATTCAATAAATGTTTTCCAATCTTCTTTAAACGTATGTTCTTCTTGTTCCCTTATTCTATATGTTGTGCATATTCTGCCAACTTGTTGCCATTCTTCTTTAGTTGGTACCTCACTCGTTTTCCATTTTTTGGGGTGAAATCACTTTTATTAGATGCGCTTTGTGTGTTGTTAGCCCTGAGAATTAGAATTCCAGGGTTTTAATTTGTTAACAGGGGTAACTTAATTGATTTCCTTTTCTCTCTTAATTGCTAATAATACAGAACACATGAAACAAAGCAGCCCCCACCCTACAAATAACAATTGTTTTCTTGTAATTGTTGAGTGAAGCCCCTGGTGCAAATTCTCGCTCTTGTTGCTTCTGTAGGGGAGGTTCTACAGGCAAGTGACAGGCTCACGCAGGCGCTGTGCTTTTACAAGGACGTTGTGGGCACCGCTGGGGATTCTGGGACCAGCTCTGGTGGTGGTGCTGGTAGGTTGGCAAGGCTGTCCCTGTCTTGTAAAGGGACTGGGGAGGCCCTTCTTGCAGTGAAGCCAAGGGGCGGATTGAGATTGGCTAGGGTGAATCATAGTACAGTTGGAAGGGACCACATCTTGTCCAGCCATCTGCAATGCAGGAACCTTTTGCCTAATGTGGGGCTCAAACCCACTACCCTGAGATTAAGAGTCTTGTGCCCTACCGACTGAGCTATCATACATACAGCTGCCTTTTTGTTCTTCAGAGTTGTTGGGAAGGGATTTAAAGAGGAGGGTGAGGAGGTGGCTTCAAGAAGGAAGGAAAAAAGGAGGGTCAGAAGGGCGAGCAGAAAACCGCATGAGGTGGCTACTCGGTTTTGTGAACCACATACTGCAGGATGCCCCCCCCTTTTAAAAAAAGCTGCCAGCTCTTTAAGTCTCTGCTTTGAAGCACCACATAAACGAAAACACCCTGTTCTGCTCCTGCTCTGCAGGTCAGGATAATCAGGGAGCACTTTGGGAAGCTTTGCTAAACCAGAGCAGCTAGCTAGTCTACAGTTTCAAAAGCCTGAGACAGTTTGCTCATTTTCTTGCTTGTTTAGCAAGGCGGAAGTTATGCAAACTTGCTCCCAAGAGAACGGATTTGTGTCAGAAGTGTTTTGCTTTGAGTGGTGGATCTTGGTTAAGTTCTTGGCTGTCTGCCTTACCCAGTAATAGACAAGTGAAATGCAACCCCGGTAGAGTTTTTTTTTGGGGGGTAAGAGGAAGGGAGTCCCACCTTTGTGTCAGGAGAACTGCTTGCAGCAATCTGAAATTGTGGGTGGAAGATCTTCCCTTTCCCCAGCATTCTCTACCAGCTGAGCCTCCTTGGGCTGGCCATCTGCTTTGTTTAAAAAATAATAATCTTGCTTTCATTTCAGCTGGTCCTCAGCCCCTTCCAGACGCTGCGAGCAACCTCACCCTCATTGACCTCTCTGAGCTGGGTGCTGGGTGCCAGGCTCCCTTGCAAGAGAACGCAAAGACAGAGCCTTTCCTGGAGAGGCTCCTCTCCTCCACTTCCACCCACTCACTGGATGAGGAGCTGATGTTAGGTTGGTGCCTTGGACTGGCGTTCTCAGGGGCTGCATCTTCCCTGATGTAGAAAGCCCTGCTTTCTGGCTTCCTGTGGCTGGGAAGGGCCTGTAGGAGGAGAGTGTTTGATGAGGGCAAGAGTTGTATTCAGTGCTAGCCCTATTCAGAGTAGACCCATTGAAATCAATGGACTTAGCTTTTATGCAGAGTAGACCCTGGCCGTGACTAACTTGGGCTCAGAGTGGATCTACTCTGGGTAAAATATTATTATTATAAATATGTTATGCATTATATTTATATCCCACCTTTCCTCCAACGAGCCCAAGGTGGTGTACATGGTTATCCCCAGTGCTATTTTTCTAGAAAAATAGGTGCAGGAACTCACCACGAATGCCTCCCTGGTTCTCTTATAATGGCACTTGAGAGGTGCTAGAACTCAGTTCCAGAGAGTTCCAGCTGGAAAAAAGCCCTGGCTCTCCTATGTTCTACTGCAACAGTAATCACTACACCACACCGGTTCTGAATGTGTTTGAATGCAACTCTGTGTGTTTCCCAAACCAGGACATAACAAGCTGCTGTTGGCTTCATGTTTTCAACACCGCTTTATGATTTCCATTATGCTTTAGACCAGGCATCCCCAAACTCGGCCCTCCAGATGTTTTGGGACTACAACTCCCATCATCCCTAGCTAACAGGGCCAGTGGTCAGGGGTGATGGGAATTGTAGTCCCAAAACATCTGGAGGGCTGAGTTTGGGGATGCCTGCTTTAGTGTTTTTGTACACTGCTGTGGAACCGTTTCCACAAAATAATTAAATCCGTTAGAACTGTCCTTGTTATAGTTGCCCTGTTTCCTTCCGGTGGGGTCTTCCGAGCCCCCCAGGGAGAGCCAGCTATGAGAAAACCATGCCAGGGGCCTCAAGAGCCACCCTCCTTCTCCTGGGCTGGTGGGTGGAAGAGGTGTGGGTCTGAGCTGCTTGCACCCTCGTTGGCTTCAGATCCCGCTGCACATCCTGGACCAGGGCCTTCATGGATGACCAAAGCTGGAGGGAGGAGCCTGCGGGGATGTTGCTGCAGCATTAGCATCTAAGCAAGAGGCAATCAGGGCATGGGGAGGGGAGCTGCGGAAGGAAAGGGTTAATTCCCTGCTGGGATAGTGATGTTGCCTCTAGGTTCCTGTGGCTCTCTTTCCCCAGGTCTCCCCATCAGCCCGACGGCGGCTCCTCCAGTCTCCAGTCAAATACCTGAAATGGCACCAGCACCTTTGCCGCCTTGCCCTGCGTCCTCCAGCAGCTCCTTGGCTAAGCTCTCAATTCCGCTGAGTTCCATTACTCTGAGTAAGTGCCAGGGTGGGGGCTTTTCTTCACAGGGCAGGAGCTGATCACCACTGCTGCCCCCGAACTGGTGGTGGGATGTGGACTGGTGTGGCGACAGAGCCTCGTATAGGGTTCAGCTTTGTCCCTCTGTGAGGCTCTGTGGCTGGCCAGGTAACAAATAGCCTGTTGCCAACTGCAGTTGGTATGACAGCTATGGGCATTCTTGGACCGGGAAGGCTTGGCTGCAAGTAGTTCATGCGCTGGCTACTTCCAGAGTAGATTACTGCAATATGCTCTGTGCAGGCAGCCTGGGAGTCATTCTGGACTCACAGCTGTCCATGGAGGTGCAGGTCAGTTCTGTGTCCAGGGCAGCTGTCTATCAGCTCCATCTGGTACGCAGGCTGAGACTCTACCTGCCTGCAGACTGTCTCGCCAGAGTGGTGCATGCTCTGGTTATCTCTCGCTTGGACTACTGCAATGCGCTCTACGTGGGGCTACCTCTGAAGGTGACCTGGAAACTACAACTAATCCAGAATGCGGCAGCTAGACTGGTGACTGGGAGCGGCTGCTGAGACCACATAACACCGGTCTTGAAAGTTCTACATTGGCTCCCAGTACGTTTCTGAGCACAGTTCAAAGTGTTGGTGCTGACCTTTAAAGCCCTAAATGGCCTCGGTCCAGTATACCTGAAGGAGCGTCTTCACCCCCATCGTTCTGCCTGGACACTGAGATCCAGTGCTGAGGACCTTCTGGCGGTTCCCTCGTTGCGAGAAGCCAAGTTGCAGGGAACCAGGCAGAGGGCCTTCTTGGTAGTGGCGCCCGTCCTGTGGAACGCTCTCCCATCAGATGTCAAAGAGAAAAACAGCTACCAGATTTTTAGAAGACATCTGAAGGCAGCTCTGTTTAGGGAGGCTTTTAATGTTTAATAGATTATTTTATTTCATTTTTCTGTTGGAAGCCGCCCAGAGTGCCTGGGGAAACCCAGCCAGATGGGCGGGGTATAAATAATAAATTATTATTATTATTATTAACACCTGTGCTCAGATATCTGCAGTGGTTGCTTATTTGTTACCTGGCCAGGCTCAAGGTGTTACACCATTAGTATACAAAGCCCCCAGTAATCTGGGACCATATACGCCAGGCACCCCCAAACTTCGGCCCTCCAGATGTTTTGGACTACAATTCCCATCTTCCCCAACCACTGGTCCTGTTAGCTTGGGATCATGGGAGTTGTAGGCAAAAACATCTGGAGGGCCGCAGTTTGGGGATGCCTGATATATGCCCTCTTGATTGCTTTGATCTGCAGGACTGGCCCCGTTATAGGTGCCCCACAATGCCCGTTCCACATTTTTTGGAAACCAGTCTCCGAGTGTGGCAGCACCTACACATGGGAACTCCTTGCCTTTGTACTCTTTTCAGCACCTGCTGAAAACATTTTTTAGACAAGCCTGATGTTTGGGATGCTGGTGTGTTTTTAGCTCTATGGATGCTTTTAATTTTTTGAATGCTGTAATAGTTTTTACTAATTACCTTACTGTCTTATTCTTTATGAAAACTGGGATGAGGATTTCTGCAATCAAGCAGTATATAAATTGTATGAAATAAATACCCCCCCCCCACTTTCCCTGCCCCTCCGTCTGGATCCTGGCATCCTTATCCTAGCCACCAGATTGCCCAAGGACAATGGTAGAGCATAGCTGGGATAGCTCACTTGGTAGAGCAGGAGACTCTTAAATCTCAGGGTTGTGGGTTCAAGCCCCACATTGGGCAAAAGGTTCCTGCATTGCAGGGGGTTGGACTAGATAACCCTTGTGGTCCTTTCTAACTCTACAGTTCTATGATTCTATCTGTTCTGGGTGTAGAAGGTCTTGAGTTCAGTTTCTAGTATCTCCCAAGTATGGCTGGTAGACACCTCTGCCTGAAATCTTGGAGGGTCATTGCATTGTTGCCAATCAGTGTAGACAGTGCGGAGCTAGTTGACCCCGGTGGTCTCACTCTGTATAAGGCAGCTTCCCATGTTTGTCTGTCTTCTTGCCCCCAACAGGCACGATCCCCCCGGTCACGGTCTATGAGGAGAAGGGCCTGAAAGCCATGCTCCACTTCTCCAGGGACCTGGTTCCCGGCCAACCAGCCACCAGGGTGCTGGTCCTCTCCCTGCTGAGCACTGCCCCTCACCCAGTGCAGAACATCGTCTTCCAGGCTGCTGTGCCCAAGGTGAGAGAAACTGGCTCTTAATCTAGGCAATCAGCAGGATCCCTCCCTCCCTGTGGATTGTTTTATTTTATTTGATTAAGGAAGTGACATAGTGCCCTTCATTTATTTACTTATAAAAATATGTGTATGCCGCAGTGCCATAAATAATTCAACAAAGCAGGTTATAGCAATAAAAACATAAAGCAATACAATACAAGCCATAACAAAAGATAAAAAGCAGACACCGGTTAATCATTGTGAAGGAGCTATTCTTAATTGCCTGCACAGGTATGGCAGAATAGAAAAGTTTTCAGCAGGCGTTCAAAGGCCCCTGCTGAATCTCCAGTGGCAGGTCCCACAGGACTCAGCCGACGATGCTAAAGGTTCCATTTCTTGCTGCTGCCAGGGAAGAGTGAGGCTTTCCCCACCTGATGTCACAAGGATGTTAGGTTCCCATACAGACCCTGCCAGCAGAAAATGTTTCTCTTCCAGCAGGGCTTTGGCCTGACCACTGTTTTTTGTCACTTTTGCCTTGCCGTCCTGCTTTGCAGTATGAGGGTGTATTTTCCTTGGGGGTTTCAACTTGGAACAGAAAGAGGGGATAATTTATAAAATGTTGTGATTGATATGCTGCTGGGGCACTGGGCCATGGAGCTGTCCCAACGACCCCACTCAGGCTGAGCTTGTGCCTGAGGAGAGCTCATCCTTCCTCTCCTCTCTCTCTCTCTCCCCTCTTCCTTGCTGCTGAATGACAGTCGATGGCCATCAAGCTGCAACCGGCCACAGGCTCTGAGCTGCCAGCCTTCAACCCACTCCTTCCCCCAACAGTGATTTCTCAAGTACTGCTTCTGGCCAACCCTCACCAGGTATGTGGCTGGATCAGGTTGGGGTGTGTGTGTCTGGGCAGCATCCGGGTACCAGTGGCCCCCTTCTTTGGCTGCCTGTTCAGAACGTGGGGCAAGGCTGGGGAACTCCTGAGCTCCTCCAGATGTTGTTGGACTCTTATCACCACCATTGCCATCACCTCTGACCACTGGCCCTGCTGACTGGGACGTAGGGATGAGAATGTTAGACGACAGGTTGGGGGGGGAGGAGACGAACTTCAGGAACATTTAGAAACTGATGAGGGTTCAGCTTCTTCTCAGATTGTTGAATGGGAATTGTGTAAAGCCCATATCCAAGATAGGATCGCAGCATCTGCTTTTTGTAAGAAACAGAATTTAGAAGCCTTCCGGAAGGAAGTTGGGAGAAAACGGAGAGGCCCATTTTAGGTCCATTGGCAGTATCCCCTTCCCCAGATTTGCCGTGCACTAGATAGGAGTGGAACGACCTCCACTACAGCTGAATTTGCCTTGGCAGGTTTGCGCCAGAGAAAGAATGGGAAAGAGTTTGCCTTCCTGCTTCAAAGAGGGGCCTGCCAGAAATTGCAGTGTGTCTGTCCTCTTTATGTCTTTTTTTTCTGTCCCCAGGCTCCACTCCGACTGAGATACAGATTGTCCTTCGTCCAAAATGGGGCACCTTGCACAGAAACTGGGGAGGTGTCTGATTTCCCCCATGCAGAGTTATGGGGTGGGATTTAGTGACTGCTTGCCTGGTGACTTCGGAAGATTCCCCAGAGCACCATCTTCATGGCCTCAGGGCACCGGGATGAGCCTCACCAGGGCCCAGACATTCAATGCCAATTACGCTTTGGAACAAGATACCTTCCTCTTTGCGTATACCAATCAGTACATTTTTTTAAAATTAAAAATGCAGCTATCTTTATATTCATTTGGACGATGTAAACAGCACTGGACACTTTTCCTCCAATAATCTTGGAAGGGGTTACTTCGTTTCTGAGGATTGTCCACATGAAAGCTACCCTCCCACCTGTTGGCTGAGCTGCTGTGATGTCATGGAATGTGTGCAACCCAATAGTCCATGGAATATTGGTAATAAAGTTTTTCTGTTTCTAAGACACGAGTCAGAGGTAAACATGGGGAAAAAAACCTCAACAGAATATACTGGCTAATTTCTGGCAAGAGGGTTGTTGAAAATAAATAATTTGGGGTTGTGGAGGATCTGAAAAGTGGAGATGAAAGAGCGCCCAGGGCCATGGGAACAGCTAGAGGGAGCAAGATGTGATCAAAAGAACACATGGAGTGATACACATGTGTGACAAACGCTTTGCTGTAGGCTGGATTTGTTTTACTTTCTAAAGAGTGGTGTCTTCCAAAGAGTTTGGCTTCCTGCTTTAAAGAGGGGCCTGCCTGAAATTGCAGAGTGCCTCGTGTGGACCAGTTTGCTATTGAGAGGATGGGAGGGGAGAAGGAACCTCTGTGTCTTCTTGGAGGACTCTCTTTCATTGGAGGTTTTAAAGCAGAGCCTGGATGGCCATCTGTCAAGGGCTCTTTGGTTGTGACTCTTGCATTGCAGGGGTTTGGACTGGATGACCCTTCCAGCTCTACAATTCTGATTCTATCTCTGCACCACCCATGCTCTACTGCTGCTGGCACAGAGCGCCTTGGCCAGAAGAGCTGCTGGCTAAGATTAGTATACTGTAATTTATTACCCACCCTTCATCCTAAAGTCCCAGGTTCAGCTTATAACAATTAAAAGACAATGCTGAAAACAGCTTAAGCATTCTGCCCTGTGGGCTTGATCTGTGGCCTCCCTTATTAACACATGTTGCCCCAGGTAGCCGCCTCTTCCCAAGAGGTCTAGAGAAAACTGGTTTTTGCATGCCTCTTCCTTTGAGCTGGTCGTGAGGCAGCAGCACCCTTGCTCCCCAGGGATGCTGCTGGTTGTGTGACTCCTTTGGCATTTAGGAGCAAGCATGTGGAGTGTCATGGCCTGGTTTTCCAAAGATGTCAGTCTTTTCTGTGTCTTCTCAACCCAAGAGCAGCTGTAGTGGGCAAGGACTCTTCCTAGGGTGTCTTCAGGGGGTCTTGCGTGGCTGCCTCTGTTTGAGTTGTCTTGACTTATTTCTAACATGGTTTTCTTAATTTTTTAGTAAAGGTAAAGGTAAAAGTACCCCTGACCATTAGGTCCAGTCGCGGACGACTCTGGAGTTGCGCGCTCATCTCGCTCTATAGGCCGAGGGAGTCAATGTTTGTCTGCAGACAGCTTCTGGTTCATGTGGGCAGCATGACTAAGCCGCTTCTGGCGAACCAGAGCAGTGCACGGAAACACCATTTACCTTCCCACTGGAGCAGTACCTATATATCTACTTGCACTGGCGTGTTTTCGAACTGCTAGGTGGGCATACAACTGCAAAAAGTCAACAAACGTGCTGATCAATCAAAAAACCGTAACAGTAATAACTATGACGTGAGTGAAGTGCAGAAGTGTAAACATTCAGTTTCAGCATTCAGAAAGAAATATGGAGAAATGGCTCAGAATTATTAATTAAATTTCTATACTGCCCTTCATCTGAGGATCACAGGGTGGTTCACAATATAAAAAAGACACAATATTGTAATATTGTTTAAAAGGCCATAAATTGCCAATGAGCCAAACGACAGGGAGGAGAGGAATGCTTTTGCCTGCAGAATGAAATGAAATCAAAAGCTATCATAATCAACAAAGAATTAAGGTTACCAGACGTCCCCGTTTCCCGGGGGCAGTCCCCCCATACAAAATCCATTGAAGTTGATCAGTGTCCCCGGATTCATTGAAAAAAAATCTGGTAACCTTATATAGACCAGTATTTCATTAAAAATATCAAAGAGGTTCACAACAAAAATACATGAAATGAATGTAAAAAGAGCCATAAATCAATCATTATTCTGAGTGGGTTGTATCCAGCTACCTTCTGCTCAGGGCAAACTCATTGAAATAAATGAACCTACCTTAGTCATGATCATTCATTTCAATGGATCTACTCAGAGTAGGGCTAGCACTGCATACAGCCCGTTATTATTATTGTGCCAGCCAACGTGTGCCTGTACCGCCTAGCCTTCTAGCATGGGCAGAAACTCAGCCAGGAAAAGACTGCACCTGTTGGCTCTCTGCCTGCCTAGCCCGTTACGAAAGGCGCAGTAGACAAGCTGCGCGCCAGACAAGCTGCGCGCAGCGTGGAGGCGGAGTCTCTCAGCGGAACCACGACGGCAGAGCGGAGCCAATCCACGGGATGGAAGGGCGGGGCCCGGCGTGAAGCCGGCGGGGGCGGTGCTTCAGCCAACCCAGGCCCGTTGTCAAGATGGCGGCCCACTGGGCTGAAGAGTGACGGAGATAGACGGGACTGTGCGCGTGCGCGCAGGTGGGCTCCGGGCTGGCAGGTGAGACAGTGGATCCGCCATGGACAGGGGCAGTCTATCCCCCAGGGCCAAGCCCTAGAGGCAGAGCACTGGGGCGGGCGAGGGGTGGGGCGGGCAGGAAATTTGTGCTTCTTTCCTGATGAGGAAGTCGGGGTGAGGAGCACATAGGGGCGCGGGGTCTTTTCTCCATTCGCTCTCACTGACACCCACCCCTTTCTCTCTGTATAGATAAGTGTGGATTAGGGAGTATTCTCTCTGTATAAATGTAATACTGTATTTAAGGACGGCCGTGGTATGGTCTTGCCCTCTCTTCATCTCACATCTTTATTTCATTGCATTGCTATCCTACCCTTTTCTCCATGGAGCTCAAGGTGGCCTACCTCATTCTGCCCCCACAACAACCCTGTGAGGTAGGCTAGGCTTAGAGGCAGTGACTAGCCCAAGATCACGCAGTAAGCTTCATGGTCGAGTGGGGATGCAAACCCTGGTTTCCCAGGTCCTAGTGTAAGTCTCTAACCACTATGGCATACTTCTGTATTTAATTTGTATCCCGATTCTTCCTCCAAGAGGTTTGACAGCAGCGTACATGTTTTTCTTCCTGTTCCCCCTTTTCTGCTCACAACAACCCTGTGGGGCAGGCTTAGGCTGAGAGGTGGCCATTAGCCTGAGGTTATCCAGTGAGGTTCACAGCCCAACTAGTTATAGTTCAACACTCTAACCCAGACACCCCCAAACTGCGGCCCTCCAGATGTTTTGGCCTACAACTCCCATGATCCCTAGCTAACAGGACCAGTGGTTGGGGAAGATGGGAACTGTAGTCCAAAACATCTGGAGGGCCGAAGTTTGGGAATGCCTGCTCTAACCACTGCACCAAGCTCTCCCTCTGTTTCCCTGTGTCCTTCCAATCCACTCTGATTGCTAGCTGACAGAGAGGCTACTCTTGCCAGAACTCTGAATTGATTACCTATTCACACCTGTGACCTGTGAAAGTCAGCCAACCTCCTAGTCTACCCTCACTGGCAGCAGCCGCTCTCCAGGGCTTCTGGCAGGAGACTTTTTCTCAGCCCTTCCTGGAGATGCCACCAGTGGGGATTGAAACCGGGACCTTCTGCATGCCAGTCAGGTGCTCTGCCAGTGAGCTGCTGCAACCCTGTCCTTGGTTCACATCTGTCCATCTTGTATGCTTCCAGGCACTGCTGATTTGCTCCCACGCAAGGGGAGAGTGGGGAAGACGGCATGGATTTTTCCAAGTTCCTGGCTGATGATTTTGAGGTGAAGGCCTGGGTGAACGGGGTCTTCCGAGCAGTCCAACAGGAGGCCCCGGGCAAGGTGGATGCCCACGCAAACACGGTGGTGATGAAATTGCAGCTCTTTATCCAAGAGGTCAACAATGCCGTGGAAGGTGATGGCGACTTAAGGAGGCGCGACTTGGGGTTCCAGGGCAGGAACTTAGTAGCTAAACTTAGTAGCTAAACATTAGTTTCAGCAAGCCAGCTGTGAAGTCCAATCCCACCTTGACAGCACAGTAATATTGTATGAATTTGTCAGCATGGATGTCAACTGATTAAATTATGCAACAGACTTTTACATAGGTTGACTTAAAAATAAACATTTAATCTGATATTTGTTCTATAGGTGTTAATAAGTTTTTCACCTTTTCAAGATGCAAAGACTGTCCCATCCCAGTGCAATTGTTTAAACAAGTTAGTTAATATAATACAACACTTTTGCATTGCTGTTTCTGGTGCAGCCACAGAATGTGGAAGCTGGCCAGTGAGATGCTTATTTTAAGAAATTTTATTGCAAAAGAATGTAGGGGAAATGGCTAGTTTCCTTAGGAGTTCTGTGGCACCTTAATAAAGAGTAAAATTTTTGGTGACACAAGCTTTCATAGGCTGAAGTCTGCTTCTCAAATGTGTTTTCCCCCCAACTTGGATCCCTAGATGTCTCTGTCTTTGGGATTCGGAAATCTACACTAGGGTTTTCTTCATGAAAGGACCAAATTTTTGGCATGTAAACGCCTCTTTGGTGATTTACTTCCTCTACAATACATGATCTAATCAAACTATTACAAACATATACTACAGTGCTCTTGTGAGAAAACCCAAAATTCATGTTAGAGTTTTAACACTTCTGTGGGAATAAAACAATGGCTTAAATGTCCCTATATAAAATGGGGGGGGGGGTAGATGGAAGAAAGATCTGCTGTATTCTAACTATGGACCCCCACCTAGCTTACAATTGTTCCCAATCACACTCTGCTGCTTAGCCTGAAATCCCATGCATACTGACTTATAAGAACTCAGAGCTTGCTTTTGATTAAATGTACATGAGTTCAACTTGCAAAACACGTTGAGCATTTCTTCCACAAAGGATGTGCTGAAATGCAGCCTTTAGCTTTAATTTGAAATACTAACTATCTTGCAAAGATGTTTTACCATTTAAATTGCTGGTCAGAAGTAGAAAGCTTATCAAAGGAAAGGATAGAAGTGTTCCATCTTCCTTTTTTAAAATCCTTCTACATGCTCTTTTATTTCTGTTTCCCTGTTTCCATAATTAACTTGGCAAGTGGATTAATTGGAGCTTGGTTTTGTGCCCGTTGACCCCTATTGCAATACTCAAAGGTAGCAATTTTTCAGTTTGCTGGGTGTTTTTAGATGAGGTGGGAAACGGATGAAAACAGGAGAGGAAAAAGCTGAGGGATTCTTTGAAGCTTCACACTGAGGCCACTCACACCACAGAAGAGGAAAGCAGCTTGGTTGACTTTAAAATTTAAAAATGCAAAGTCTTTTTTGTTGGAGAGTAGAATGAGCCGAGTCTTTCTTTGAGAAGTTTTTCCAGTGACATCCTGCATAGCAGATGTTGTGACTCGCAAATAATGAGCCAGCTAACCCATCCTGGTGCCTTCCAGCTTTTGGGGGCTACAGTTCTCATTGGCCCAGTCCAGCACAGCTGTTCACTTATCAGCCTCCCAGCATCACACAGCTGTGCTAACTAATGGGAGTTACAGTGCAAAACAGCTTGAGAACTGTAGATTAGGTAAGAGTGGTCTGCAATGTGACATAGTGTGCTGCTTTAAGTGACTTGGTAAGTGCAGAAGTCTTTCCAGCCAATCGCTGAGCTTCTGTGATGTCATGGAAAGACACCATGTGCTTTAACTGGTTGTGCTGAAGATGCTGACTATAACTGCAGTGGGTGAGAGAAGTGTGGAGTGCCAGTTTAGCTGGAAGAGACACATTATTCCAGAAAGCCGATGAACAGGTCAGAAGTGAGCCTGCAAGGTCATTCTGGATGCTCAGAAACGGGGGATCCGAGAAGTCAGAATGCCTCAGAATTTAAAGTTGCTGTTCAAATCCTTGTATTTCTAGCCTTCAATGCTGTGTTGAATTGCTTTGTCCCCACCCCTGCTTTCCCTACTTGATGATTCTTCTCTCCCCCACACCCTGTCTTCTGGGGGCACAATTCCTCTTTTTTGCCCTGCTTCTGGACTCTCAATAAGGAATCCCTTCTCCTTTTTTACACCAAGCCACTGAACCTTTTACCTTTTACTGAATCATTGACGGTTGCCTTTCCCTTTCTGCAGAGACAAGCCACCAGGCGCTCCAGAGCATGCCCAGAGTTCTCCGGGAGATGGAGGCCTTGAAGCAGGAGGCAACCTTCCTGAAGGAGCAAATGGTCCTGGTGAGGGAAGATATTAAGAAGCTGGAGCAGGATACAGCCCAGTCGATGCAGGTACTTGGTCCTCTGGCATGGCCAGGCGGGCTGTCCTTTTCCTGGAGTAGCTGCAGGCTGGCTGCAAGAGGCTCAAGCGTGAAAGGGGTCAGCCCAGTGTGGGGAACTGCCAGCCCTCCGGCTATTGTTGCTCTTCGACTCCCATCATCAGCCCTGACCATTGGCTAAGCTGGCTGGGGCTGGTGGGACATGGAGTCCAAGAACATCAGGAGCACCACAGATGTTTCCCTACCCTTGCCTGAAACCACGGGGCAAGCCAGTTCAACACCCGAACTCGCACCTCGACTCTGCTCATGGCAGTTGCTGCTTCTGGCTGCCCCGTTGGTATGTACAGTATTGCAAAAGACTGAAAAGATAAGAAGAGCAGAGGAGCCCATCTAGTCCAGCATTCTGTCCTCGCAGTGGCCAACCAGATGCTCCAAAGGCATAGCTGTCAAGTTTTCCCTTTTCTCGCGAGGAAGCCTATTCAGCATAAGGGAAAATCCCTTAAAAAAAGGGATAACTTGGCAACTATGCCCAAAGGGAAGCAGCTCACAAGCACACCATAAATGCAGCAGCAAATTTCCCTGGGTGCTGTTTGCAGCAGCTGACATTCAGAAGCATTTGCTGTCTCCAACAGTGGAGGTAAACCAAAGCCATTGTGGCTAGTAGCCAGCCTTCCGCTCCTCAGTGAATTTATTAACCCCTTTTAAAAGCCCTCAAGGTACCTTAGGTTCAGTGGCAGCCATGCCTCTGAGGAGCAGACATTGGGAGACAACAACAGGAGAGGGCTCTTTGTCTCCAGTGTCTTGCTTTAAGGCTTCTTAAGGCTGTTTGGTTGTCTCACTCTGGGAAACAGGATGCTGATCTACACAGCTTGCTTCCCACCCCCTGGTCTTTCCCGGTGGGCTCTCCTTATATTCTTTAATGGTAGATGGAACCCCTCCCCCCAAATCCCTGAATTGTGCTTTGTTATGCAGCCAAATTTTTCGGTTTCTAGTTGGTTATGTTTTCAACATTCATTAGTTATTTAGAAACAGCCCAAGAGAGATGTGTAACTCACTGGGAGTGTCTTTATCATTAAAATGAAACAAACCAACAAAAACAAACCAACTGTCACTTGCAAAATTAAGATGCGACACAAGGCAGGTTCCGCTGTCATCTTTTGCAGCTCTTTCTGCCTCTTTTCCAGGTTTTGGTCAAACTGGATCATGTGAAATCCAGGATGCAGCTGGCCGCCGACTCTCTCCAGGAGGCAGACAAGTGGAGCACCCTCAGTGCTGACATCGAGGAGACATTTAAAACACAGGTATGTATATATTCTCACATGGCTACAAAATGCACCTCACCTCTAGAGGTCAGCCTTTGCCAACCTCTTGCAGTGCAGATGTTTTGGACTGCAGCTCCTAGCAGCCCCAGGTGCAGCTGGATCAGGCCAATGGCTCATCTAGTCCAGCATCTTTTTCTCACAGTGGCCAGCCAGATGCCTGTGTGAAACCAGCAAGCAGGATTTGAGCACAAGAACCCTCTCCCCTCCCGTGGCTTCCAGCTCTGACTGGAAGGCAAAGTATTGCAGCTCTGACTAGAGGCAAAGAAGAGCCGTTGCGATTGATAGCCTTCAACCAGGCACTGGTCAGCTAGAGAGCAAGAGAGATCTTTGAGCTGCTGCCTGGGGAAACAGTTTTGTTTTTTTAAGCCATTGAAGGAGACTGCTGGGCATTTGTCTGGGTTGTCTCTGCAGCCAGTGCACTTTTTCTGCTTCTCTGCTACTGAATTGTGTAAGATGCTGGGATGGCAGAAGAATCTCATGTGCTTTCAGGGTTGGTTGAGTTTGGAACTCTGCCCCAGTTCTGTTTCTGCTGCTGGTTGGTTATCCTCTTTGGCTTCTTCTCAAGCAGGAACTGTGCATGGTTATTTCTTTATAAATGGACACCATTTTTCGGGTTCCACCTCCCCCCCGCCCTGAGCAAAATGAACTGTCGAGGTTGTCCTGAACTTCATATGAAAGGGGGACAGAAGTGTGCCTTGCGGGTGTGGGGTTGCCAGACTCAATAGTGGACAGGACTTCTGTGCCTTTAATTGCCCTGCTCTCTTTTGAGTCTGGAAACCTTAAAGAGAAACCAGCAGACCCTTTGTTTAATTTCCAAGCAAAGGGTCTGCTGGTTTCTCTTTAAGGTTTCCAGACTCAAAAGAGAGCAGGGCCATTAAAGGCACAGAGGTCCTGTCCACTATTGAGTCTGGCAACCCTATGTGGGTGGGATGTGCAAAACGTGCTTGCTGGGCAATTCCGATGACCAAGTGGTGGTGTTCTTTTCTGGTTCCAGGACGTGTCTGTGATTTCAGCCAAGCTGACCAGTATGCAAAGCAGCCTGGCAGTCCTGGTGGACACGCCGGACTATTCGGAAAAGTGTGTGCACCTGGAAGCGCTCAAAAACCGGCTGGAGGCCCTGGCCAGCCCGCAGATCGTGGCTGCCTTCAACGCTCAGTCTGTCGGTGAGTCTGTGGCCTTTGGTCCTATTATTCATTTATATACCCTCTTTCCTCCTCCAAGGAGCTCAAGGTGACGTACATGGCTCTCCCCGTCATGTAATCCCTACAACAACCCTGTGAAGTAGGATAGGCTGAGAGACAATGATCAGCCCAAGATCACCCAGTGAAATTCATGGCTGAGTGGGGATTCGAACCCTGGTCTCCCAGATCCTAGTCTGATACTGCCAGGGTGGTCCAACTAGGCCTTCTTCCCAAAGTCTAGTTAGTGCTTTCCCCAGCTTTGGGAAGGAGGTGGGAGGGCTCCAGGACCCTGCCAGAGCCTTGTGCCTCCTTCTGAAAATCTGGCACCTTGCTTGCTTGAAAATCTGGCACCTTTGGGAAGGCAAAGGGAGGGATGGGTGGGAGGTGTCAGATTTTGACCTCGCTCCCCCATCCCATGCGACAAGGCGTTGTGGGGCCCCGGGAGTTCTGTGTCAAAGTACTCTTCAAGCCCACTTGATATGAAAAGACGGACCACCCTGCACTGCTATGCCACACTGGCCGTGTCTAGGCCATGTCATGCTGTCCTCTGGCCAAGGAGTGTGGGTGGGGTAGAGATGCCTCTCATGCCACAAAGCTGCCCCAGGAATTGTGTAGCACAGGCATCCCCAAACTGCGGCCCTCCAGATGTTTTGGCCTACAACTCCCATGACCCCTAGCTAACAGGACCAGTGGTCAGGGATGATGGGAATTGTAGTCCAAAACATCTGGAGGGCCGAAGTTTGGGGATGCCTGCTGTAGCAGGTGGCTTGTCAGTGGGTCGTGACGGTTGTTCATGTTTGACCTTTTTAATTGTTTCTTTCCTGGGAGTTCCGTTCCACACCATCCTTTCGACTCAAGTTCTTGTTTTAAACGGCTCATTTCCCCTGAGTATCCTAGATGGGGGCATGCTATAAATTAAAGAACTGTAGAAATCCATTGCAGATCCTCGGCAAACTCTTCAATCACAACTGGATCACTTGGAGCTCTTTTAGGGAGCCACCAGGAGGGGGCACCCTTGTACTGAACATGAGGCTTTTGCCTGGCCCTGAGAGGCTGAGCTTCTTTCCCTCCTGATCTAGCACAGCATTTCCTGCTTTTATGTTTGGCCCAGAGATTACCTGTTCACTTGCCCACCCCCTATATACAAACCCACACATGTGGGGGAGGGAGTGGAGTGAAGGGGAGTTGGGCTGGATTGTCTACAGAGAAGCATTTTTGAAGGGAAGCTCTGCTCTAATTTGCACCTGCAAGTTTTGGGGGGACTTTAGGAAATGAAAAGAATTGCTGCAGCTGCTGCTGCTGCCAACTTGGACTTTAAAAGAGGATTAGGCAAAGGATTCTGTGCTTCCCGCTTGATCTGAACAAGAGGCTGACTTCTCTCTCTACCCACCTGCTACCCCAAACCTGCTGACTGAAGCTCTTTTGCCTTTTATTAGATCAGGCCCGCCTTTTCGTCAAAGTCTTCACTGAAATCGACCGGATGCCGCAGCTGCTGGCTTACTACTACAAGTGCCACAAGGTACTCCCTTCCTCCCACTGAAACACACAAGTTGCTGTCTATCCCCACTGCCTTCCTCTGGGTCGAATGAGGAAGATTGGCCCCTCCTTTGTTCTTGCAGACCTGAGCACCGCCTGCCCAGTTGCTTGGCCAGCCTTGGGGAGATGGCAGATCACAAAATGGGGTGGTGATGGGGGTGGCAGGGGGTGCTTCTCCTTTACCCTTGGCACCCATGTCCACTTATGGCATTTTGGTTGCTAAGGGTTGTATCCAGCTAAGTTCTGCTCAGAGTAGACACCCTGAAGTTAATGCACCCTAATTTTTGTTGGTCTACTCTGACTAATGTTTGGTACAGCGCCATGGCACCTCTTGCTAATTCACAAGCCCTGTTGGATTGGGCCTTCATAGGTCAGATCTGCTGGTTCCCTGCTCTGCTACTGCCCATGTCACACAAAATCCTGTTTCCTTGTGGCAAGGGACAATCAGGATGGTGCCAGTCCCCTGTCGCCATCCTGGCTTGCCCAAATTCCCGTTGCCTCTTTGCACCTCTTTTCCCCAGGTGCTCTTTCCTGCCCTTCTGTTTTTAGTGCTAAAACTGCACAAGCAACAGTTTGGAGAAACACCAGGGGGCAGGCAAGGGTGGCACTCATTTGCCCTCTTCTCTTCCCCCCCCCCCCGCTTGTGTGTCTTCCAAGAGCCTTTCCTGCCCCTTCCTTCGTGACGCCAGATTCCCATCACCCATTGGGCAAGAGTTATGCAACGCTCTTGGCAGAGGGAAGGGGTGCATTCTGGGTGGCAGGGCTGACCTTAGCTGAATAATCCTCTCTCTGGGCCGTCCTTCCCTGGGACACAGCCAGTTCAGCAGCCGGGCTGGGGCTGGACTGAGTGGTGTTGGTTTCATCCCTGGTTCCTAGTAACATACCAGTTTTAATTAAATGGACAAGGGAGCCAGGGCCTCTTCTGACATCCTTTTGTGCTTGGGTGTGTGTGGTTTGCCCAGAGTGGCAGGTGGCTCCAGGAATGCTCCCTGGTCTCCAAGCTTTTAAGGGGCCATGTGCGCAATGATAGCCTCAAGCGTCTTTATTTGAACGGTAGTCCTTGCAGCAGTTGCTGTTTTATCGGATTTCCACGTAAGCATCCTCAGGCTGGTGTGTGGCCGTGTCTCATTAGGTCCACGCAACAGCCCTGTTAAGCAACTTAGACCCAAGGCCACCCTGTAAATTGAGCTGATGGATGAGCTTTGTTTACATTGTGCTTATTACATTTCCATCCAGCCTTTCGCCCAAGGAGCTCAAGGGGGCATACATACTTCTCCTCCCCCCCCATTTAATCCCCACACCAACCCTGTGAGGTAGGTCAGGCTGAGAAGCAGTGACCGGATCAAGATCACTCAGTGAGCTTCACGGCCAGGTGGGGATTCAAACTCTGCTCTTCCCAGTCCTGACACTCTTAACCATAACATCTGTTTTGCTCAAAGGCAATCTTGAAGGCAGTCCGCTGCTCTTGGGGTGCAGGTTATAGAATCATAAAAATGCGCTGTTTTCTAGGGCCACTTTTGTTCTCCATGTCATTCTGGAAGAACAAAACTCAATTATTGACTCCATATGGTGCCACCTTGCTGTGGGTTAAACCACAAAGTCTAGGGCTTGCTGATCAGAAGGTCGGCGGTTCGAATCCCTGCAACGGGGTGAGCTCCCGTTGCTCGGTCCCAGCTCCTGCCCACCTAGCAGTTTGAAAGCACGTCAAAGTGCAAGTAGATAAATAGGGACCGCTCCGGCGGGAAGGTAAACAGCGTTTCCATGCACTGCTCTGGTTCGCCAGAAGCAGCTTTGTCATGCTGGCCACGTGACCCGGAAGCTGTCTGCGGACAAACGCTGGCTCCCTCAGCCTATAGAGCGAGATGAGCGCCGCAACCCCAGAGTCGGACACGACTGGACCTGATGGTCAGGGGCCCCTTTACCTTTATGGTGCCACCTATTACACATCACCAAGCAGAGGTGCCACAGAAGCAATCTCTTGTGCAAATGTGACCCTGACATGTGTCCTCACCCTCAGGTGCAGCTGGTGGCCGTGTGGCAGGACCTGTGCCAGTCTCCCCTCCCCTTGGACCGGCAGCTGACGGAGCTCTATGACGGGCTGCTGGGGACGTGGCACTCACAGCTGCAGTGGGCCACGCAGGTATGGCCATGGGGCTGGCTGGCTGGCTGGCTGAGGAGGGGCTGGGCCAGGCAGGGGGGTGGAAGAGTTGGCCACAAACCAGGGTGGTAGGGGTTGGGAGTAGGTCTGGTCCTGGAGTGCAACTGCTTCTGAAGCTGCTCTATCTCCTTCATCTCTTTGAAATGCAACCGAGTTGCTCAGCTGAGCGGTTGCAAAATGCGCACTTCGTTTATGGCCTGGCATATCCCCTCCAGGGTTTTCCCAACCAGCTCGTGTAGCTTGGCTGGATTTTAGTTCGAAGGAGAGTTTCCTTGCAATTTTTTTTAGCATTTTCATCTTGATAACGGAGGAGGCCTTGAATGCAAATCGGCTGTTGCAGCCATCGGTTTTTCAACAAAAAGATTCCGCTGGTGTTTTTCTGTGTATCTGTAATTGCATTGGGCAGGTCTGGGATTTTGGTGTGTGACGTGGATGCCAGCATCCTGGTGGCATCCTCTGTTGTATGTTCGCTCAGATATCAGATATATATTTTTAAAAAGCAGGTTTCTGACGCTAGTGGCTGCGGAGCCTCAGAGGAGTCTCTGAGGAAGGTTGCTCAGTAGGGGATTCTGACTGGCGTTCCTCCACAACTCCTCATCCTTCTCTATGACAAACAGGACCAGATGAATTACACAGTGTGGGCATTTCTGCATATGTCTAAAATCGAGTGGGGGCAGGAGAGGTGACACTAATTTATTTATGGTATTTATACCCCTTCTTTTTCTCCCAAGGAGCTCAAAGTGGTGTTCCTAGTTCGCCCTCACCCCATTTTATCCCCACAACAACCCTGTGAGTTAGGTTAGGCTGAGAGGCAGTGACTGGCCCAAGTTCACCCTATGAGTTTCATGGCCAAGTGGTGGGATTTGAACCCTGGTCTCCTAGGTCCCAGTCTGACACTCTAACCACTGCACCATACTGGCTCTCATTTGTATTTAAGTGCTGTTAGCACTTAATTGTAGCTGTCAGCTTCCCTGGGAGCTAAAGCTGGCTGAGAAGCAGAGTATAAGTTAGGGACAATAGGAGGCTGCAGTGACCTCTTGTCATGCTTCAGATTGTCCCTCTGGAGCCCCCGTATCTCCATATTTCTCACAGGTTGCACACACTGGTTTGCAGGTGAGGCTTTGTTTAAACCATAGTTTGTTGAACAAACCATGAGCTCTGTCCCACTTTTGGTGGAACTGGCCCTGTTACTGATGCCACGTCTTTTAGTATGGCTGCACCTACAACTTTGGAACGCCTTGCCTATGAACATCAGGCAGGAGCTTTCACTGCAATATTTTTGGTGCCTGCTAAAAACATTCTTGCTTAAATGGGTCTGCTTGGGTGTTTTAGAAAGTTCGTCTGCTTTTAGGCTACTGTTATTTTCGCTTTTTATCTTAATTGACAATTTAATTGTTTTATCCTTTTCGTAAACCACTTTGAGGTTATTATTATTTTTTAACAATCAGCCAGCATATACATGTTACGAAATAAATAAATAAACGAATGAATAAATGCAGGACTAGATATGGGCCATTGGCCTGACCCAGCCACAGGGCTATTCTTATCTCTGGGGAGAATACATGCCCATATTGGGGGAGGCTTGTGCCTGTAGCAACAAGGCAGGTGCAGTCCCTGAAGGGAACCGTTTGCAGCAGCAGCACCTGTAGCATAATAGCAAGGGTCCTTGCGATATCTTGGAGGCTCAGCTAGTTTATTGTGGCTGGAGTTTCAGGAGGCTGCTGCCAGCTTCATCAGATTATGCCGCTGGAGCTGGCCTTTCACCCATGAAGGAGAAAGCTGATGTATATCTCTTGTACGTTGAAGGCCTCTTTATAGCAAGGAGCCCAGAGGGAGTTCTCAACCCACCCCACCCCTCTCTGGGTTTGTGATAATCATGGGTTCTGTCGGCACCATACATCTGAAGCACATTTGGACTACAGTGGTACCTTGGTTCTCAAACAACTTGGAACCCAAACACTGCAAACCCGGAAGTAAATGTTCCAGTTTGCAAACTTTTTTTCAGAAGCTGAACATGCTCCGTTTTGAGTTTTGCGCTTCTGTTTTGAGTGTTATGCTGAGTTCTGTCTCTTTTTGCTATTTATTTTCCGTTTTTGTTTTTGCGGCTCTTTTTGTTTTGTTTTTGTGACTGCGTGGAACCCAGTTCAGCTACTGATGGATTGATTGTGTGACGGCAATACTTTGTTTATTGCTTTCATTTTATGGATCAATGGTCTCAGTAGATAGTGAAATTCATGTTAAATTGCTGTTTTAGGGGTTGTTTTTAAAAGTCTGGAACAGATTAATCCATTTTGCATTACTTTCTCTGGGAAAGCGCACCTTAGTTTTGGAACACTTTGGTTTTGGAAAAGACTTCCGGAACGGACTAAGTTTGAGAACTGTACTTGAAACAGCTGTGGCTTCCCCAAAGAACTCTGGGAGCTGTATTTTGGAAAGGTAGCTGAGAGTTGTTAGGAGGCCCCTTTTCCCCTCTCGGAGCTGCAGTTCCCAGTGTGGTTAACGGTCAACCCCTCTTCCCAGGGAACCCTGGGAATTGTAGCTCTGGGAGAGAGAAAGAGAAAAATTGGTGTGTGTGTTTGTGAGTGAGAGAGAGCGAGTGAGAAGATGCTGCTATAGATCCCAAGTTGCTTCTGAACTGGCCAATATGTGCAAATATATAGGATAATATTTCATCCCTTTGGCTGTGGAAAGTGTTGTCAAGCCTGTTGTGCTTGTGTGCTCCACATGGAGTGCAGGAATCTATAAAATGATTGTCCAGAGAGAGGCTGTTGGTTTGGGAACTGCATGTATGTCACAACTACCATCAGCACCCTCCCATCTTTTAACAGCGCCTGGTGAGTCTGCCAGCCTTTGAGACCAGCTCTGGATCGGCATGTCCTTGTAGTTGATGGACCCTCCAGGGTTTCCTTTTCTAGCTTTTTTCTACCTTTTTCAAACAGACAGAGATGCCTCCAGCCATAGGGGGTGTCGTTCAAGACCCCTGCTTTGCAGGTTCAGGTGCCAGGTGCCAGGTTCAACCCTCAATGGCATCTCCTGGTAGAGCTGTGAAAGAGAGGCCCCTGCCTGAAATCCTGGCGAGCTGCTGCTGCTGCCAGTCAGTGCAGACGACACTGAGCTCGATGGAACAGTGGTCTGACTGCTTTAAGGAAGCTTCCAGGGTTCATTCATTCACAGACAGGTCCACCGACTGCAGCCTCCGGTCTCATCCCCCGCCTCCCCTTCCTCCTGCAGGTTTTCAAGAACCCCCACCAAGTCGTGGTTGTCTTGCTGATCCAGGTGCTCAGCGCCCTGGTCCCTTCCATCCCCGTCTGCCTCAGCACTGCCATGGAGCATGCTGGCCCTGAAAGCAGGCTGAGCCGCCTCCTGGGGCTGTACGATGCCACGGTCTACTTTGCTCGTGGCCTGGAGGTTGCCATGTTGCCCATCTTGAGTAAGTGCCCTCCTCTTGAGCCATGCCTGCTCGCGTGTTGTCCCGATCCATCCCTGTGCAAGTCCTCTGAGTACATTGCTTTCTTTTTCTCCTTTTTTATATTGTTGTTTGATTTTTTTAATATTAAAGAAAGACTTCGAATTATAATGAAGTAAAGTGATACAGAGGGGGAAAGGGGAAAGTTTTTCTTTCTTTCTTATAACATCTTTGTTCTCCTTCCCCCCCCTTCCTTTTTCCCTTTCCCCTTACATATATATATTCTTACCGGAATGCAATTTGTTAGCATTGCATTGATGCCATTTATCGGTTACATAACATTTGTACCAAACTTTGTTTAACTAACTTGAGCGGTGTTGACACAGTTCTTAAAGTGTTTGCTGAAGCCGAACAGTTCTGATACTACCTTGAGTAAATACATCTTCGCACTTGTTGCTTTCGACAAATTCTTGTAGCATCCCAGCACCCTCCTGGAACAGGCGGCTGCTTTGTTCCCACCCAGCCGCATGGGGGTGGGGGCGGGGGTGGGAAGGCAGCCTTTGAACCTCCTCTGAGTTGCCGGCCTGGGCTCACTTGCTCTTGGGTCAGGGGTGGGGAACCTCCTTCAGCCCAAGGGACTCAGTCTGTCCTGGGCAATCTTCCGGGCGCCACATGCTGGCGGTGGGCAGGGCAGACCTTTCTCCCTCTCAGGCTTAGATGCTGCCTCTGCATCATCTCAGCTCTGGCTGGCAGCGGCAGCAGCAGCCTGTCCTGGTGTCTGTGAGGAACTCACTGAAGACTTCTAGTCAAGGAAGGCTGAAAACACAGCGCCAAGAGCATGTGGATGTCTTCATTTCCCTCTCCCCCTGGGGCACCCTTCCCAAGCTGGGTGTTCAGTTTGTTTGATTTGCAGCATTTTAAGGCCCCACAAGGCAGCTGGCGTCACGTCGCCATCATAAAATAAAATGTGTGCCATGAAAAATGCAGTTTCCTTCTGTGCCAGGACAGTGTTCCTTCTGCCTGCCCTGCTCATGTAGGCCTTTTCAGGAGAGGGAAAAATTGGGGTACATTGGGCTGTGCCAGGAAGGTGCCAAAGCACCCTAACCCACCCCTCCCCAGGACAAAGGAGTTGATGAAAACTGGGGGGGAAGAGTGGGGAGCTTCAGCCAGGCATGCAGTGGGAGCCAGTGTAGGACTCAGAAAGAGCTGGGGGGGGGTGGAGGGAGGGCGCCTCTTCTGGGGTCTAACAGGGGGAGGGGGCAGGGAGTGTGTGAAAATGCTTGTAGTGGATTAAAGGGTGGTTTTTTTTTTAAGGACCTGTCCTGGGACTTTTGTGGTGGGAGGAAAAGTGTTGGGGGCGAGTGCTGTGATGCTCTTTCCTTGAGCTTTTAGGGGAATGCAACTTGGTGAAGGTGACAGAGCTGGTGGAAGCTGTCTATGGTCCCTACAAGCTCTTCCAGTTGCAGTATGGAGCCCTGGAGGAAGAGAACCTCCTCATCCAGTTGAGCGCTGTCCCCTTGGTAAGGGAGCCCTGCCTGCCTGCCTGTTGACCCCGAGGGACCCTCAAGGAGCTTTGAGCTCCCAGCCCCAGCAACCAGCATGGCCAGGGGGCAGGGATGATGGCTGGTGTTGTGGAGGGCACCACATTGGCTGACCCTCCTGTCTGTGAGGGGTGTGTGTGTGTGTGTGTGTGTGTGTGTGTGTAACCCACTTTTCTAACAACAACAAAAAGTGCAGTGCCAAGAGTCATTGAAACTGATGGGTGGGAGTTGTAGCCCACGATGCCAGGAGGGCACCAGGGTGGGGAAGGCTGGTTTGACCAGCTGCATGCACAAATGTCCAATAATAATAATAATAATAATAATAATAATTTATTTATACCTCGCCCATCTGGCTGAGTCTCCCTAGCCACTCTGGGCGGCTCCCAATTGAATATTAAAACAATACAGCATTAAATATTAAAAGCTTCCCTAAATAGGGCTGCCTTCAGATGTCTTTTAAAATTAGGATAGCTACTTATTTCCTTGACATCTGATGGAAGGGCATTCCACAGAGCGGGTGCTGCTACCGAGAAGGCCCTCTGTCTGGTTCCCTGTAACCTCACTTCTCACAACGAGGGAACCGCCAGAAGGCCCGTCATAAGGGAGGTGCCATCATCTAAAGCCCACCCTGTGATGTACAAAGTGAACGTTGGAAGATTCAGGACGGAAAAAGTGTCCTTCACGCAGCGCATAGTTAAACTATGGAACTCTCTCCTACAAGAGCCACCGACTTGGGTGGCTCTGAAAGAGGATTAGACATTCATGGAGGACGAGAAGACTATCGATGGCTCCTAGCCACGATGGCTGTGCTCTGCCACCACAGTTGGAGGCAGCAATGCTTCTGAATACCAGTTGCTCGAAGCCACAGAAGGAGAGAGGGCTCTTGTACTTAAGTTCTGCTTGCTGGTTTCCACAGGTGTCTGGTTGGCCACTCTGAGAACAGGATGCTGGACCAAATGAGCCATAGGTCTGATCCTGCAGGTTCTTCTTAGGTTCTAAAGCAAGAGGGCCTCTGAGCCCCCTCATTACTCTAGTCCAGGAGGGCTTTTGAAGAAGCCCACCCACCATTCCTGTAGGCCAGGGCTTCTGAGTCACCCCTTGCACTGGCAGCCGAAGCCTCTGGCTGTTTTTGCTCCCTGAACTTTTCCTCAGGGGGTATTTGCACCGCTGAGGTGCTCTGCTGCCTTTGGAGGGTGTTTATCTTGTGAAAACACCTGTCAGGCTACTTAGATCCAGTCCTACCTATCCTGCCAGGTGAGTGATGGCAGAGATAAACCTTTCCCCCCTCCAGCTCTTTTTAAATGCTGAGGGCTTTTTCATTTTTGCTGGATGCGTTGGGGAATGATGTAGGCTTCTGGGTGTGACTGGAAACCTTTGCTTTGATTTCCTGTCTCTTCAGTACCAGGTGGGATGGTGCTCCTTCTTGAGGGGGGTGTACCCCCCTCTTTCTTTCTCGGAATGACTTATGTTCTGTGGTTGTGCAGGAGCACGGGGAGGTCCTCGACTGCGTGCAGGAGCTCAGCCACTCAGTGAACAAGCTCTTCAGGTTGGCCTTGGAGGCTGTGGACAATTGCCTCAAGCTGACGGACGGCTTGGGGGTAGGAGGCCTCCTCAAGGCCCTGCGAGCCCTTTTCAACAAGTGAGTCCCAAGGAGCTGGCTAGCAAGTCAGCTATTATTTCCTTCCTTCCTTCCTTCCTTCTTT
This sequence comes from Zootoca vivipara, assembly GCF_963506605.1. Taxonomy (NCBI): domain Eukaryota; kingdom Metazoa; phylum Chordata; class Lepidosauria; order Squamata; family Lacertidae; genus Zootoca; species Zootoca vivipara. The sequence continues at coordinate 29,272,576 of NC_083289.1, read as the reverse complement.
GATGGACATTTGAAGCTTTCCCTGCCATTGACAAAGGAAGCTGGATTTTGTCATTCTCTGGAAGTGAGTGCCAGTCCACCTGTGCATCCCCAAAGGTGGTTGTGAGCAAAGGATTCAGCCTGCCAAGAACCACAGGGTTGCTGGGGGTTTGATTGTTCAAATCCCCTCCCAACATAGTTCCTGGCTGCTTCCCGTGACAATGAGAATACCAGATGCCTCCTAAACAGTGGGTTGTATTCCAGCAGAGTAGACCCATTGAACTTGATAGATGTGACTGAGCTCCACTCAGGGCAGAACTTAGCTGGATGCAATCCAATGGGTCTGTGTTATTCTGCTCACACTGGGCAATATGTGAAAGCCACAGAGTTCTGCTTTTTGGAGGGGGGGGGGAAGAGAGTTTTAGCACAGAGAAGATGCAAGCCTGGTTATTTGGGTTGTGGGATGTGGCTTCTTGCTGCCCTGACCACCCTGCTTTCCCTCTCTCGTGATGGCTGCCCTGCCTGGAGGGTTGGTGCTCAGCTCTCACCCTGTGTGGTGGTGATGTAGATTTCTGAGTTGTCTTCTCAAAGCAACGTATATGCAAGTATTAAAAACACATGAAGAATTAGAAACGTACCAGTAATGTGACCCTGCCATCAAAGATCATAAACTGGCATGGTATTCAGTGCACCATGACCTTCTGGCTCTTTCTGCAGATACACCTCTGACTTCAGCAACGCCCTCCAGTCAATCAGGAAGAAGTGCCAGTTGGAGGACATCCCTTCCGATTCGCTCTTCCAAGAAGACTGGACTGCTTTCCAGAACGCAGTCCGGTGAGAGTGGGGTAGCAGCTTATGAAGGGTGCTGGGAATTGTAGCTCTGGGGTGGGTAAACTACAGTTCCCAGGATTCTTGCAGGGCGGGGGCAGAACATATTTTAAATGTATGGTGTACATACAAGCTGGGAGCAGATTTAAACATAATGCTGAGCCCCCCCCCCCGGCAATACCTACCCACTAATCCCAGCTCCCCCCTAATAACCTGAAGGGTTCAGACCACCCCAGCACACACCACATGGAGAGAGCCAGGTGCATTGCAGAAGGCCTTTGTGCAGTGGTGGAGGAAGGGGGGTGCGGGCCACCCCAGGGTGGGGTGACAAAATGTCAAAAGTGGTGTTTTTTTTTAAATAGTAATAATAAAATATTGGGCTCATGAAACTTTTTAGTTCAGTCAGCAATGTAACAAAATGCTGCTGGCACTGGGTGCCACACCGTGGGGGCTGGCACTCACAGCGGGGACTGCAGCATGCCCGAGCCATGTGTCTCTCCTGAGTGTGACATGGTGGCTTGGGCGCCTGCAGGCTCTGCGCTGCCTGAAACGGAAGCATGGGGCTTGTGCCTGCCCACCGCCTCTCCCTCAGCCGCCCAGGGGGAGGCGGCGAAGAGGCTCCACGCAGCGCGCCTCGCCCAGGGCTGCAGGACGCGCACGCTGAACCGGGCACCAAAGCGGCTAGCTACGCTGCTGCATTTGTGGAGCTGATGGCTACAGGTTGCTCAAGGAACTGAGCCAAGGCAGATGTTGCGGAGGAAAGGGAAGAACCTTCAAAGTCGTTCCAAGCCCCGTAACTGGGCAGAAGTTAATAAGAAAATCCATCCATTGATTCTTGGGGGCAACTCTACTCCCCCCCCCAACCCATACCCCAATAAGCTGCTTCTAGTTGTGTACAGACAAATGACAGCCACCGAACTGAAATGACTTTTGAAAGGTTAGTGGGAGATACAGATATAAACAGCTGCTGCTGGGCACAATGGCTAGGTTCTCCCTCTGCCATTGGATACAGCATGAGAAGGAAACAGTGTGTCCACTCTTTTGGCCACTTTGAGAACAGGATACAGATGGGCCATGCAGGGTTTTCTGATGTTTGCATGATGGGAATCGCCTGTCCCACATGTCCCAGCATCCTGTTCTCACAATGGCCAACCAGATGCTCAGACAATGTCTGCTCTCGCTTGCCATTGGTGGCAGCTTACAAATGCTATGGTGTCACGGGTGCTTTTCTCTCCCCCAGGATCATCGCCACCTGTGGGGAGCTCTTGCGCCAGTGTGGAGACTTTGAGCAGCAGCTGGCAAACAGGTGATGTCTTCTGTGCAAAGTTTGGGTGGGCTTCAGGGGGAGCGGGGGTGCCAGTCACCTTGTGACAGCTGTCGGTTGTCTGTCATGCTAAGAGTGCATCAGATTCCGTGCAGGATGTAAGATCTGGAGGTCTAGGTGGGCCTTGACTTGTTGGGGTGGTGGTGGTGGTGTTTGGCTTGGGGAGGGGGGAAGGATCTTTCCTCATGGAGGGGGCTTCAGCTCCATTTCCCTCCTGCCGTTTGCAGGATCCTCTCCGCCACAGGGAAGTACCTCTCAGACTCCTACAGCCCCTGCAGCCTGAGCGGCCTCCAAGACCCCGGCACAGAAAAGCAGAGCCCCCTCAAGAACCCCTGGCAGGAACACAACTACCTGCAACAAGAGAGCCCTGCCGAGTATGCTGCCCTACTGGAGACCCTCTACACGCTCAAGGTGGGGCTTCTGGCTGGCTGCTGGCAGAACTCTGTGCGTAGGGGGCAGACTGGGCTCCTCCTGGCTCTGAGCTGTCCCCCACACTTTGGTGGATGGGGAGATGCAGAGAGAGAGAGAACGTGCCATCTGGAACCAGGGTGTGTGCACACGCCATACATTGTAAGTGCATTTGAAGCACATTCCCCCCCCCCCCCCAAAAAAAAGAATCCTAGGAACTCTAGCTTTTCAGGGCGCTTTTTTATGGAACCGTACTTCTGTGAGTTAAACTGCGGAACTCGCTGCCACAGGAGGCAGTGATGGCAGTGATCCAGGCAGCTTTAAAAGAGGATTGGACACATTCATGGAGGAGAGGGCTATCGATGGCTACTAGTCAGGATGGCTATGCTCTGCCTCCACAGTTGGAGGCAGCAATGCTTCTGAATACCAGTTGCTGAAGATCACAGGAGGGTGTGTGTGTGTGTGTGTGTGTGTGTGTGTGTGTGTGTGTGTGCTGTTGTGTTTGGGTGCTACTTGCAGGCTTCCCACAGGCATCTGGTTGGCCCCTATGAGAACAGGAGGCTGGGCTAGCCGGGTCATTGACCTGACTTAGTAGGGCTTTTCTTATGTGAGAAGTAAGTTACAGCTCCCAAGGGTTCTGTTTTTGGAAGGGGAGGATGTGCCTTAAATACATAGTGTACCTGCAGCCCTGAACCCTCGAGGCTTCCTTCCCTGCCGGTGCTTTCCCAGGCTGCCCTGCTGCTTGGTCTCTGCCTATTCCCAACTCGTTCCAGGGGAGGGGACACAAGAAGCTCTGGTTACAGCTCCTCCCCTGCAGCAGCCTGTTTGCTTTTCCGGGGGCCTCTTTGCGGCACTCCTGCCCCCTTGCTTATTTTCTCACGGGGGTTTGGGACCTCTTGCCGCTCAGGGCACGTGCCTGCTGAGGTCACTCGCCCCGCCACGTGCCTGCTGGGTGTCGAGAGCCCCGTGTGCCGGCTCTGCTTTCCGGGACTGCCGTGCCCTGGCTGGCCCCAGTTGACCCCTCTTTTGCTGTTGAGTTGTTTCTTTGGGAAGGGCAGGGCACTCTTCCCGCGGGGACGTGGAGAGAAGCCAGGATGGTTGCATGAACTGATGACGGGTGGTGGTGAGGGAGGGAGCATCAGGTGGCCCCAGAAAGGGCCCTTCTCAGTGCAGCTGCAAAAGAGGCTGCCTCATGCCACACAGTGTGGGCCCTTTTGAGCAAGTCACACATAGCCAAGCATCTCCTGCTTGGCTGCCAGCAGCTCTCCATGGTGTCAGGAAGGAGGGGAGGGGAGGGGTCAGGGCCGGCCCTGTGATGGGACAGAGTGAGGCAGCCGCCTCAAGTGGCAGATTTGGAGGTGTGGTGAGCGTCCAGGCGCCATGCCACCTTCCCAGTACCACCCTTGCTAGCCAGCCGCCCTCAGGTACAGTGGAAGACACTGTCCTTTCTCTCACATTGGAGTCCAATTTAACTGTCAGTCCAGTTGGCTTCTGTATGTGCCTTGGGGGAGGGCGCCACCTTGTCTTTTGCCTGCACAAGCCCCCTCCCCGCAAGCCTGAGAACCAAGAATCCTTCTGAAGAGGCTTCATTGTACGATGGGCTCCAGAGGTCAGGCTCCGTAGGCAAAGCAGATGCTCAGTGTTGGCTCAAGGAAGGACCACAGTAGCTCAGTGGCTAAAAGACCTGCTTTCCTTGTAGAAGGACCCTGGTCACTGGCCTCTCCAGGTAGGGTTTTTTTTGGGAGGGGGGTAAGACTTTCCTGAAACCCCAGAGAGCTGCTGTGTTGACAGTACTGAGCTAGATGGACCAGTGGCCCCTGGTCCTCAGGGTGCACGAGACTCACCAAAAAATTGGTGGCATTGGTAGGGCTGAGTCTGTCCTGTGTCCTCCGGCCTTGACTCCCTGACTTCCCACCCTAGGAGAAAGGGACCAGCCACAACCTGCTGTCAGCCTCGCGCTCGGCCCTCATGCGCCTCAACCAGCTGGCCCACCAGCTGGCCTTCGACTCCGTCTTCCTTCGCATCAAGCAGCAGCTCTTGTTGGTTGCCAAGATGGAGGTGAGCAGCACCTTGTGAGAGAAACTGCAATGGGTGCCTCCAGGTTTAGGGTGGGTGGGGATTCCTGTGATGAGGAGTGGCGGGCTTGAGGAGGGGGGTGGGGTGGGGCAATCTTTCCAATAAGGTTGCTGCGTCTCGGGGAGAACCTCCCTGCTCAATGGGCTCCCCTTCCAGCCATCATGCCGGTGCCACTCTTGGTGCCTGCGTGGCTTCAGCTGTCTTTTTCTCTGCTTTGCTGCCTGCCAGAGCTGGAGCACCAGTGGCACTGGGGAGATGCTGACGGATGAGCTGCCCAACTTCAGCCTCACGCCCCTGGAATACATCAGCAACGTAAGATCGTTTGTGTGTGTGCGTGTGTGCATGGGAAACAGACAGACAGGCAGGAAAACACAAGACCTGCCCTAATGCTAGTTCTGTCATCTCAGAAAGAATACTGTATGTAGTGATGCACACGAGTCAGGGAGTTAGAATCATAGAATCATAGAGTTGGAAGAGACCACCAGGGCCATCCAGTCCAACCCCCTGCCAAGCAGGAAACACCATCAAAGCATTCCTGACAGATGGCTGTCAAGCCTCCGCTTAAAGACCTCCAAAGTTGTTGCAAGTGAGCTGTGCGAGGAGCAAGCTGAATTGGCAAACTAGGCAGAGCCCTTTTTATTGGCACAAATGCCCATGTGTAGGAACAGTCTGACGTTTAGGGCTTTTACATCATGAGCTGACACGTATGTTTCCTCTGACATTAGCGAGACTTGCTCCAAGCCATGCCTTTCCAAAGGGAGGCAAAGGTCACAGACAGGGCATGGTAGACTACTGAGAAAGCCAAAGGTGAGAGTGAGGGCATGACGTGCAAACAGTGCGGCTTACCTGGGGGGGGAGTGTGCCTCACCCCTGAAGGTCAGGCTGTGGCCTGCCAGGCGGAAGTGTGCCTCACGCCCGGTGGTCACTGCTTCACTGTAGAATTGGAGAAAGCTCAGGGAAAGCACAACCAAAATGATCAAGGGGATGGGGCCATTCCTCTATGAAGAAAGATTGCAGCGTCTGGGGCGTTTAGTTTGGAGAAAAGGCGAGTAAGAGGCAACGGGGTGGAAGTTTATAAAATCATGTATGGCATAGAGAAAAGCTTTTCTCCCTCCTAACACTAGAGACCCATGGATATCTAATGAATGCTGGGAGATTCATGACAGACAAAAGAAAGTCCTTCTTCACACAGCACATAGTTGAACTATGGAACTCCCTCCCGCAGGAGGCAGTGATGGTCACCAACTTTAAAAGAGGATTAGACAAATGCATGCAGGAGGAGAAGGCTATTGATGGCTGCTAGACACAATGGCTGTGCTCTGTCTCCACAGTCAGAGGCAGCAGCGCTTCTGAAAACCATTTCCTGGAAACCACAGAAGCAGAGAGAGTGCTCTTGGGCTTGAATCCTGCATATGGGTTTTCCACAAGCATCTGTTTGGCCCAGGAGGCTAGACTAGAAGGGCCATTGGCCTGATCCAGCAACTCATCTTCCGTTCTTACTACATTTAGCATCAGAGGCAAGATGCTGAGTAACCCATTGCTGGGAGTTGCGGGTGTGCAGAGTGCTGCTGTTGCACTTGAGTCCTGCTTGTAGGCTTCTTCCTGTTGGGGTGTCTGGTTGACCACTGTGGGAGCAGGAGGTTGGACTGGATGCCCCACCCCCGGCCTGATTCAGAAATACTTTTTAAAAAACCAACTACAGCTGTTGTTAAATATGTATCATGCTGCACCTGAAATGCGCAGATAATTACTTAGTCTTCAGTTCTTAGACTTGCATTTTGCAGGTGTTTCTAATTTTTTTTTGTGTGCTTTATGGATATTATGCTATGTATGTACCCTGTGTTGTTTGTTATGTTGTAAACCAGCCTTTTTGACACAGAGTGGTGTGTAAACTTCTTAAATAAATGAATGTGTGACGATGGCGCGCCCTCTGTTCCTTCCTAGATTGGCCAGTACATCATGTCTCTGCCTCTCCACCTGGAACCGTTTGTGACCCAGGAAGACTCAGCTCTGGAGCTGGCATTGCATGCTGGGAAGTTGCCCTTTCCTCCAGAGCAAGGTGGGGAAAGGCGAAGTTTTGAAAGGGGGCAGCTCTCAGGATTTCCCACAGCTGCCTGTGCTGCTCTTTCCTTTGCTTGAATGGTCCAGGATTACCTCTCCATGAATCCTGTTGTCGACTGTGTTGCTCCTGAGGCAGGCCAGGCAGGGATAGATTCATAGAACTGCATTCTTGGAAGGGAACCCAAAGGCCATCCAGGCCAGCCCCCTGCAAGATAGGAATTGCAGCCCAATAATCCCTGGCAGGTGGCCACCCAACCTCTGTTAAAAAACCTCCAACAAAGGAGATCCTGCCAGTTTCTGAGGTCATCCGTTCCTTTGTTACAGCTCTTACTGCCTTAAAGTTCTTCCTAATGTTTAGTAGGAATATCCTTCTTTGCCATTTGAAGCCATCGCAGAAAACAAGCTGGCTCCATCTTCCCTGCAAATATTCCCTTCGGATATTTGAAGGTGGTTCAGTTCTCCTCTTCACCAGGCTTATTCCAGTATGGAGCTGGACAGCTGTGCCTGGAGCTGGGCAATCCTACATCACTCCCTTACCCTGGCCAGGATCAGGATTTGCCTTCCTTTGGAATACATCCTTGCCTCTTCACCCCTCACTTCGTGAGCATTGGGTGCTGGGATGATGAGAAGGGAGTAAGGCACCCACCGCACGGCTCAGCCCAGGAGTCTCTGCCGGGGAAACATTAGCAGAGCATGACTAATCTTGCCTTTGTTACCCATGGGCTGGGAAGGGGTGTGTGTTGGCCGTGACCATGTTCTTGGCGCTCAGCCCCTTGTACAAAGGCTGCTGCCTGTGCATCTCAGGGTGTGCAGTCGCCCTGGACCAGATCTGTCTGGGAAGACTGTGGCACTGGCTAATGGTGTAAAGGGTTGGAAGCCGCCCCTGAGATGTTCCCTGAAGCCAAATGGGCTGCTGGTGCCCCAGGATCTTCCCTTTTGGGAAGGCTGTAGTAACTCAGTGGCAGAACATCAGATGTGCATGCAAAATGTCCCCTGCCTGATACCCCGGCGAGCCATTGCTGCCAATCAGTGTCGACAATACTGAGCTAGATGGGCCAATTTTCTGACTCAGTGTAAGGCAGTCTGCCTTGGCACTAGACTTCTGGGTATAATTTAGGCCAGAGGTAGGCAACCTAAGGCCCGTGGGCTGGATGCGGGCCCAATCACCTTCTCAATCCGGCCCGCAGACGTTTCAGTGTGTTTTTTACATGAGTAGAATGTGTCCTTTTATTTAAAATGCATCTCTGGGTTATTTGTGGGGCCTGTCTGGTGTTTTTACATGAGTAGAATGTGTCCTTTTACAGTCACACCTCGGTTTAAGTACGCCTCGGTTTGAGTATTTTCAGTTTAAGTACTCCACGGACCTGTCTGGAATGGAAGAATCCACTTTCCATTACTTTCCATGGGAAAGATTGCTTCAGGTTAATACAGACTTCTGGAACCAATTGTGTTTGTAAACCGAGGTACCACTGTATTTAAAATGCATCTTTGGGTTATTTGTGGGGCATAGGAATTCATTATTTTTTTTTTTCAAAATATAGTCCGGCCCACCACATGGTCTGAGGGATAGTTCAGCTCACGGCTGAAAAAGGTTGCTGACCCCTGATTTAGGCTGCTGTTTGGATTCCAAAATCCCGTCCAGGTCCTCCTGGATGCCAGGCATTGCCTATATGAACTCTGTCTGTAACTTGTTCTTAGTGATTTGTCTCCCTCCCTTCCGCTGGAGGTCTTCTCCAGAGCCGTACTCTGCTAGCCCTTTGGAAAGAGCGAGAGATGAAAGAAGGGTCGGCCAAAGGTTAAAAACCTGCAGGTTGCTTGTGGTTTGGGGATTTTCCCTGCAAAAGAGCAGCGGTGTGTGGATTGAAAGCTCGCAGCCTGCTCGGCGGTGCCCCAGCAGGACAGGAGTGGGTGTCTCCCCTGCTCTTCCTCTTCCTTACATTGCCTTCAGCTGAGCAAATGCTGGAACTGAGGAACCATCATGCTGTTGGTCTTTCTAGATCAGGTCATCTGCACGAGCAGCAGTTATCCAGGGTTTCCTTCGGAGAGGGGACATTCTCAGCCCCACTTGGAGATGCCATTGGGGATGGGACCTGGGACTTTCTGCGTGCAAAGCATGGGTGCTCTTCCCCTGAGCTATGACCCCTTCCCCTCACAGGACCATCTGGGGAGCCCTAGTCCGAGGTGGGCCTGCTGCAAATCTTCCTGGGCAGGATAGTGCAGGGGCACTGGAACTGGTGCTGGGGACAGCTGGTGTCCTTAGTGACGAGGGCTGCCACTCTCCTTCTGGCCATAAAACATTTCATTCACCATAAACACCTCCCTTGTTCTCTTAGAATGGCAATGGTGCCCACCTGAGAGGTGCCGGAACTCAGTTCTGGTGACTTCCAATTGACATGCTTCTCTCTTTCTCCCCCCCCCATCGCCCCCAGGTGATGACCTCCCTGAGTTGGACAACATGGCCGACTACTGGCTGGGCTCCCTTGCCAGAGCCACGATGCAGACATACTGCGAGGTCATTCTCCAGATCCCTGAGCTCACCTCGCACTCCACCAAGCAGCTGGCTACGGATATCGGTAAGGGCGGTTGCCTCTCTGCAGAAGGGACATGGTGGTTTCTCTCTGGCTAGGATCCAGGAGGTTGTCCTCACAACCTCTATTTCTTTATTTACATCCTATCCCATTCTTCCAAGGTGGGATAAATGGTTCTTTTAGGTCAGGTTGAGAGAGAGACTGACTGGCCCAAAGTCACCCAGTCAGTTTCATAGCTGAGCAGGGATTTGAACCCTGGCCTTCCAGTTCCTGGCCCAACACTCTAACCACTATACAACACTGCCTGTCAGTGAAGATCCCCTGGGAATCTCCACCAGGACAAGGATTTTGGCTACCACCTTGTTGGGGCTCACCCCTTCCTCTGGGTGCAGTTGTCAGCTGCTTTGGACAAATCGGGGCTTTGAATCAGGCCGAGGTCTGCTCCTGACCGATCTTGTGCCTGGCTGTCAGGACTGGGGAGGGGACTGCCTGGCCTCTTTCTTTTCCCTCTGACCGGCGTTTGGCCTTGCAGATTACCTGGCCAACGTGATGGATGCTTTGGGCCTCCAGCCTTCCAAGGCTCTGCAGAATATGGTGGCTCTCCTGAAGACCAAGCCTGAGGACTACAAGCAGACGGCCAAAAGCTTTCCCCGTCGCTTGGCCACCAGCATTGCAGCCATGAGGGGCCTGGACTACTAAACTCCTTGATTGCTCCTAGCACAAAATTCAGAGTCCTAGACTGGTGCGTGGAGGCTTGGAACTCCTTGCAGGAGGACAGACTGACTCCTTCCCAGGTGGAGGAATGCTGTTGAAGCGCAGAAGAGATGTGGGCACTTGCGAGGGTTTATCTGTAAGTAGCTCAATAAATTTCTTAAAAGAGGCAGCTGTTCCCCAAGGAGGCTTCTTTGGAGAGTGGGGAGACCGTGGGCAAATGCAAACAGTGTTGTCACCTGTATTTGGGTTGGAGGAACCCATCACCAGCCTGATCAGATCTGGGAGAATGATTGCTGGAATCGGGGTGAAGGGGCAAGGCTCATCGACCGGCACCCAGCTGTTGTTCTGACTGCAACTTCAGACCACTCCCAACTTACACGGAGGTTACATTCTGGCAACCCAGAAAATCATGTAAGTGGGGAGCAGCCTCTAAACACCCTTTAAATGCCCTCTCTGTTGCTCTCTCTCCAATCCAGATTTTAAAAAAATACAGTACCAAAAATTCCAGTCCATGACTGGAATTGAAGCTCTGGGGCTGGCTGGAGGCTGCATGGAAAAGCTGCTGCTGCAGGGGTAGTTGAGCAGCCTAAACAGCCCCGTTGCGCCTCCAGGCTCATCCCCACCCTCACGGAAGCCCTTTTTGGGCTCTGGGGAGGTGCTTCTCATGAGCCACGAGGACTCTCTAGCTCTCTCCCTCCACTTCTGGGTATGAATTCAATCATTTAATTATTTCCTGGTGCCATGTGTATGTGTGGTTGTGCACAAGTGTGTGTATGTGTGTGTGGGGGTGTCTGTACCTGGAAACTCCAGAACAAGCAGAAATGAGTTGGAGGAATGGGGAGTTCCAACAAACATTTCCTCTGGTGGAATCCAAATACTGCAGCAAATCTGACAATCAGTGGCGTAGCGTGGGTTGCCAGTACCCGGGACAGCGTGGTGGGGTTGGAGGGAAATAGACGGAGTACGCATGCATATTCAGGTGTCTTAACAGCTTCCGCATCACCCATGAGATCACAGCCGTAGAAATAAGATGAGTTGTTCCGTTATCTGGAGAGGTCACTTCCTGGTTCGCAAGGAGAAGCTGTTTTCAGCGGAGCCCAGCAATGGAAGTGCGCAGCTGTATTGAGGCAGCACTGGGTGTTGAAAGTTTGTGCCCCTAACAATTTTCCACCACCCCTGTGGCTCCCCCATTCTATGTCATTGCTGGCAGGCAGCCAAAGGTGTGCTGGGCTGGCTAGGGGTGTGGCAGACCATAAATGGGGCTGATTCAAATTGGGGAAGGGAGCAACTGGCATAAGACTGCCCAGCCTGTCCCCTCTAATCCCTTCAAGCAGCGCCTGCTCCATAATCACATTTCTTAATACCCAGGCATGGCTAGGGCATTGCTCCTGTTTTGTGCTGCAGAAGGGACAGGCCTGCTGATCTGTGCCGGCTCTGGCATGATGGGGCACGATGCCTGCCAGGTATCAAGCACCTCTTGTTCAAAGGTGTCCTCATGTAGCAGGTAGAGGCTCCTCCTGAAGGGACCTGTCTGTGCTGCGCCTGCTAGGCCAGGGAACCAGTTCTGTGGGTTGCTGTAATGAGATTAACACTGCCTGCCTTGTGAGAGGCCCAGGCTCCTTTCTTGGAATTTGGATGTGATGCTCTTGTTCCTTCCTGGGAAAATCCAGTCACCGGTTCTAAAAAGCCCTAATTTGTTCTTGCCTCAACTGAACATAGGGCAGCCAGGATGGCTGAGAACAGCAGGAGAGTCTGGCTTCAGCTAGATCAGGTAAAAAACAGGGCCTGTCGTAGTCCTGTTTCTGCCAGTGGCCAACAAGATGCCCCAAAGGGAAGAAGCCACCATGCTGGACCTGAGCGCAACAGGATTCTCTGTCGTAGCCCCATCGAAGTCTCATTGCTGAGCAAGCAAGGGCTAGGAGCTTGACTGAGAGTAGAATCCACATATGAAGTCAGATAGTTCAGAGGTGAGGGAATCCAGATGATCACAGAGCCAAGGGTTGAGATGGAGAGCAGGAAGCAGCAGGGTAGGGCCAGGAACCACAGGCATTGTTTCTGGAACCTGACTGCTGCTGAGAGCTCTGTTTAAGAAGCCCAGAGCCAGCTCGTTCTCATTGGTGCCTTCTGCTCTGTGACCTTGAAGGCTGATCAGGTGCAGGTGGAGTCACTTTGCCTTCACCCCCTTCAGGCTGCTGTTCAGCAGGTGAAGCTGACTCCTGCCCCCATTGGCACTCTCTCCACTTGGGCTTTCCAGCCACTGGTATTCATAGGCAACGATTCCTGCGACCCACAAAGCAATATGTAGGCATCATGACTAGTAGGTGTTCCGATAGCCCTCAACTCCATGAATTTGTTTCATTCCCGTGTAAAGCCACCCAACTCAGTGGCCATCCTTGTCTATGGCCGAAAGCTACCAGTTACAATGGCTTGATACTCCCTTCCCCATGAGAGGCAGCAGATTGAGAGAGGGCTTTTGCCTTAATCTCTTGCTTTGGGACTTCTGGTTGGGGCATCCGGCTGATCACTGCAAGAAGCAGGTGCTTCACCAATGGGAGCTTTTTGCCTGATCTAACGGAAATCCTTAATGAGGGCTAAGTAGCCTTCAACCAGCAAAACCTCTGAACTCACAAGGACTGGCGAGAAGAGAAAGCAACACAGTTTCTTTTCTCCGCTTTTCTAGGAGCCGGACAGGCTTTTGCATTTCACATAATTCTTTAGCCGCCAGAGCTCTTGTCAAATTCAGAACTTGCATCTGCTTGTAATCGGTGCAGCCTAGTGAAGTTGGCACCTAAAATGTTCCTTCTCCAAGTCTGGAGTTAACAAACTCTGGCCTGGTCAGGTGGGTTACGCAAGCAGGTGAGCTGACGGGGCTTGCCTGTTTCAAGGGCCCTTTTTCTGGCCCTGGAACAAAAAAAGGAAAAACCTGGCAGCGTAGGGGTGAGGGGTGGCCTTCTCCAGGTTCAGGGCACAGCATGAGTGGAGCAGGCAGGAGAGCAATGTGAGGCTTGGACTGCACCCTTTCCTCCCCCCAGCCCACCTTGCGGCAGGTGTCAGTTTTGCGCACGTGGCGTTTGGGTGCCGTTTTCTGCAACTTGCCATAACAGAGGCTGGGGGGGGGGGGAGAGAGAGAGAGAGAGAGAGCCTGTCTTAGGAGAGCCGACGATTGTGAGGCTTAGTCCTTGCTTGCCTGGCACGACATCCTCTCTTGAGGGCAGCCTTGCCATGTGCTCTGGCTACCAGGTGGGATGGGCTGGCTGTGGACATTCCTCCTGGGCTGGTCCGTCAGGCCGGCCCCTTTCTGAGGGACAGCCTGAGCCAGGCGGTGGCCTGCACAGACCGGATCCAGCTGTCTGGAGCAGGTGGCCTCTCCTAGTTCCTGGGATTGCTTTGCCCTCGCCGCCATCCTGCCCATTTTTATGGGCTTGTTCGTGGCTCAGCCCTCGATTCACCCGGGGCGGGGAAGAGACTTGCAACAGCAGTGCTGGGGGGCTGGGAAGGGTCAGCCTCTGGGAGGCTGCAGCAAGGCGGCTCCTGCATGAGGCAACTCTGGGCCTGCTGCAAAGGGCAGGTCTGTATCTGCAGCTCTGGGGCTCTTTGTGTATGGTCAGTGGGGGTGGGAGGAAGGAGCTGGTTGGTTGCTTGGCTGAAGGAAGGTCTCTCTCCCCCCACCACCCTGAGGATATCACCTTCCCATCATGTCTGCACAGCCCAGTCCCAGATATTTTGTGGCCCCAAAGCAGCTCGCTTTCTTCCCTTCCCTTCCCAGTTTAGGTGACTTTGGGGGCCTCTAATGCAAGGTGTCAATAGCCATGACAGGAGAGGCAGGCGCTGTCCGTGGTAGGCAGGGGGCTGTGGAGCATTTCAGACACTTGGCCTTTAGCATAGCCTGATCCTTTGAACCCCTCCTACGACTTCCTCCTCCTCCATCTCCCAGGTAAGTTTAGGGGAGTGCAGTTCAGGAAAGCAGGAGTCAGGTGGTCAGAGAGCAGTATCTATATATCCCCACCAGGGGGCTATTTACTCCCCTTTTGCCCCCTTGTATTGTCGAGCTCCCTTTAGGAGGCGATCAGCCCAGGGAAGCATTGCCTGGTGTGATGCTCGTCTACATTTTCTAGCTCTGTGGGGTTCTCCCCTTGTCCCAGCTCTTCTGCTAATTGGCACTTGGCCAGTTGCACAGACCTTCATCCATTTTATACATTTTATACTAAACATGTTCATGTGTGTCTGTGTGTATGGCTGGCACAAGGCGTAAGCCCTTGATTATCACGCCACCTTCCTCGCTGGAGGCTGGTGCATCACAGAGGCTCCCATGTGCAGGAAGAGGGTCTGCCAAGAGGAAGAGGCCACTTGGTTGCCAACCAAAACTGGGCTCATTCTGCCAAAGAGATCAAAAAGGAAGCAGCATCTTTATTGGTGTGTCATGTGCCTCTTTTCCTAGAGCACGTTAGCCTATGCTCCAATTCACGTCAAGTAGAGGAGAGGGTGGGAAGAGGAGAAGGTTTGAGGAAGCAGCCAAGGCAGTTGCTCTGTCTGTTTCGTTTATTGTTAGCCCACAGAAAGGTGAGCTGAGCTGTAGGAAATGTGAGGTTGCTTGTATTGCTATCTAACAAGCACAGGTTGATGGTGGACTCCTCTTCTGCTTCTCTTCATCTAAAATAAACCCCACCCACAAAGAGCCCAACTCATAAAATGTTTCCCACCACAGGTGAGTTGGTATTCTGCAAAGGACTCTTACCCTCTCCCTCCAAACAAAAACTCCCTTCCCTCCCTGCAGTGTCACCACCTTCGAAACCCCAAAGTTTGAGGGCAGCAGTTTGTACAGGAGAAGTCAGGTGCATGGCCAGCCGGCTCAGGCAGGCGGCAAAAGGGTTCCAGCATCATTGAAACGTCAGCCCTGGCTGGGTTAACTGAGGCGTCTGGACGGAGCTTTGCAATATAACCCCCATTTCCGCAACTCAGGCTCTGTCCATCACTAAAGGGTTCCACAGAAGCTGCGGCCATGTACATTCCTCCAGCCAGATATGATGCTCCAACTAAGCAGATGAGCAAAAGGGGAGACCTCCAACTGGTCAGTGTTTTGCACAGACCGGAACGTCCATGTTTGTGTGCTTAAAAGTGCTCTGCCACCCTAACCCAACGAATCCACTGGGGGGGGGGGGACCACCACCACAGACAGACTTTGGGCAGTTAGGATAGTGACAGAGAAATGTACCGATGGTGAACTATTAATTATGCAAATTAATCAGAATGAATGCACATTTGCCGTAAACAAAGCGGAACAGACACTCAAAGCAGACTGGGCATGCCCTGACCTCTGTGCAATCCAATCTGGACAAAAGCTGAACCAAGAGCCCAAGGAGAAAGGGCCACTCTTAAATCCCCAAATGTCGCCCACTGCAAGGAGTTGAGGGAGAAAGAGCAGGCTGTCTGGGCAGGCATTCCTGCATGGACTAGAAGACCCTTTAGGTCCCTTCCATTCTGCAATTCTACGAAGCTCCCTTGGAGGACAGAGCGGGGTTTCTTGGCTCCCCTTCCATATTGAATGAGCATTAAGCTTTAGTCGGATCTGCTTCCCCATCGCTATCCATCTCCATGACATCCACGGCCGACACGCGGAGGGAGTCGTACTTGGGAGGTGGTGTTCCTGGTTCAGACCCAGCCTCGCCATCTGCGGCCGAGTCGTCGTCCCCAGGATTGTCATCGGCTCCCTCCTCCTCCTCCTCCCCTTGGAAGCCCAGGTTGGTGTGAGCCTCCACCCTTTCGGACACGGTGGGAACAGCGTCCCGCTTCGGGGGCTGGCTGCGCTTCCTCCTCAGCCCCTTGAACCAGCCAATC
Organism: Zootoca vivipara; assembly: GCF_963506605.1. Taxonomy (NCBI): domain Eukaryota; kingdom Metazoa; phylum Chordata; class Lepidosauria; order Squamata; family Lacertidae; genus Zootoca; species Zootoca vivipara. The sequence goes on along the minus strand of NC_083289.1, from coordinate 29,256,824 downwards.
AGCTTCAGGATAGTGATCCAGACAAAGTCGATGAGGATCTCTCCAAACTCAATGATGCACAGCACAGAGCCTCCCATCCAGAAGCCAAACTGGCCACCCAGGCTTGAGAGAAGCCAGACAACCTGCAATGGGAAGAATCACAGGGTGAGAAGGCGTTTGGAGTGGGGGGAGGTAAGGGGGGTCCTGACCCCAGTGGGGCAACTGTTTGCTTTGAGGATGGCCTTCCAGTGGAACAAGTCCTGGGGGATGGACTAGGCTTTGTATCCAAGTTGTCCTCACTGGACTTTAATCACAAAAATCCTTATTTATGTCCCTTTTCATTTTACAGACGTGCCTTGGATTCCAAATGCCTTGTGAATCAAATGTTTTGGCTCCCGAACACCGCAAACCCGGAAGTGAGTGTTCTGGTTTGTGAACATTCTTTGGAAGCTGAATGTCCGACGCAGCTTCTGTGGCTTCCGATTGCGTGCAGAAAGCTCCTGCAGCCAATCGGAAGCTGCACCTTGGTTGTTTAACATTTTCGGAAGTTGAACGGACTTCCAGAATGGATTCCGTTCGACAACCAAGGTATGACTGTATTGCAGTATTCCCAGCCAAGGACACAACCAAATTTCAGAGGGGAAGCTAACAAGACGTTAGCTTTTAAATAAACTATCAGGGGAGTGCTGGAGATTCAAAAGCTGAAGAGTGAACAGTTTAAGCTTGTCTTTATCCCATAGTTGGAATGAGCTTTGAGGTCTTTCCCATATCATCATAGTCCTGGAGAGCTCTCCTGCTCACAGATGGCTCCCATTCTTTAACACCAAATCAGTATTTTCCCAGAGGCCACAACTCACCCTTTGCAACATGTGAAATAAGAGCATCCCTGAGACAGTTTCTGTGACAGCTCAGAAACAAAAGCCAAATCAGGAGGCACCTGAGAGACGGGAAATGCATTTCCAGTGCAGAGGGTGGGGTTTAAAACACATCCCTCATTACTATTGGACAATCCCCCACCCTGTGCTTCATATAATAGGCTGAGCAAGGGGATCTGGACCCAGCCCACTTACAGTTGTCCCTGCTGTCTCCACAATGGTTCGGTAGTTGTACTCTTGGAAATAGATGTTGAGCTTGATGATCCCGCTCCTGCAGGAAGCGAGAAGCGAAATAATGAGCTCCTCTTTCTCAAACATTCATTCACCAGGCCTGATAAGCTGCTGCCTGAGATTCTGCCCTTCCCTTCCTATAGCCTCCTGCCCTGAAGTTGGTGGCCATCACTGCCTCCTGTGGCAGGAAGTTCTACAGTTTCTCTGTGCTGTGCAAAGAAATACTTTCCTCCATCTGTCCTGAATCTCTCAGCTTCACTGGACATCCACGACTTCTGAGCATTAGCAGAGAGGGGGAAAAGCTTTCCCCTATCCATTTTCTCCACGCCACAGCCACCCCACTCTCACTTGGTGGCTCTGGTGTACGTGGCACACGGGAAGGCTCAGCAAACAAGGCTGTGGCAGCCGCTGCAGCTGCAAAGCGGGCCTATAAACCCAATTTCCGGCTGCTCCGCAGTAACCAAGATGAAACTGGTTGCAGTGGACAGCAGAAGGCCGAGACACTTTGCAGAGCTGCAATTTCGCAATCGGTGGAGGTAAAAGGCTTGCAATGCGATGGCAGCTGCTGCAAGGGACTCACCATGCGCCGCCTGGAGCAGCTGGGGCTGGCTGAAGCACATTCCTCCTGGGCCTGCCTTTGCCATAAGAGCTTTCCAAAGTGGGTTCTGGGGCTGGGGGATTGGCACCTCCTGGGGCCTCAGAAAGCAGGGAGAACAGCTAGGCTGGGTGAGTCTCGGAAGCCAGAGGGGGCTTTGGTGGTCCCTCGCCTGTGCTCCGTGGCCAGAGCAGATGCAAAAAAGAGGAGCCATGCCAGCAACTATCCCAAGAAGGCCTGATGGGAGCAGGGAGAGCACAGGGCCCTGGGGTTTGGCCCTCAGCAGCTGAACATCACAAAAACTTCCCTGGAGAAGGGGCCTTCATCCCCTACACCTCGGCTCTATGGGTTGGCGTGGTTGGGAATCTGCCGAGGGCTCCCTCCCCCTCCTCCCCACCTGCTTGATCCTGGAGGTGGTGAGGAGAGGCCACAGCCTGATGGATCCCTGCTTGCTCTCTGCCTGGCAAGCAGTTAGGTGGCAGGGATGAGGAGCAGCCAGGGAGGGGGGCAGGGGCTGGATGAGTTCTTGCCTCAGGCCCCTCCAAGCCCTGGAACCAACCTTGCCTCTACCACACATTGACTTTTATTGCATTCATAGCCCACCCTTTTCTCCAAGGGGCTCAAGGTGGTGTATAGGTGAAACTCAAGACAAATAATTACAATTACAACAAATAAAGGCTTGACATATCTTGCTTTGTGTGTCATGCATCTATCTCATATATTGGTTTCACCTTTTAAGTTGCATTACTGAAATAAATGCACTTTTTGATGATATTCTTAATTTTCGAGTTTCACCTGTACATCTCACTGAATCCCCGCAACAACCCTGTGAGGTAGGTTCCGCTGAGAGGCAGCGGCTGCCCCAAGATCGCTCCCAGTGTGCTTCATACGGGGCTGAGTGGGGATACAAACCCGGGACTCCCAGGTCCTCTTCTGACACTCTAACCACTGCACCACACTGTCTGTCAATCCCCAGGCTGCCAGCTTCCCTTCTTCTGCATCTCCCTGTCTAACCCCCCACAGCCCTCCTCCTTGTCTCTCCCCACCCACTCCTTGTGGCTCAGGGAGCAGCTGGCTTGTACTCACTTGTCCACAGTGATCGTGCGTGACTTATTTCTTTCATAGGATAAAATATGGAATATCCAATTCTAGGAAGAAGAAACAAAAGAACGTCGTGAACGACACCTGGAGGGAGGGATGCTATGGCTGCCATCTGTGTGGAGGACATCCCACCCCCGCCCTTTTGCTTACTTGTACATGAAACATCAGGTGCTTTGCAAATTAATAAATGTAAATGAATTAATTGGCTGCCTTTCTGACATGGGTACATTTGTAGAACCACAAAGCACTTTTATCTATTCAGGGCAAATCAAAGAAAGTACTTCTTCACGCAGTTAAACTATGGAACTCACTTCCACAGGAGGCAATGATAATCACCAACCTAAAGGTAAAGGGACCCCTGACCATTAGGTCCAGTCGTGACCGACTCTGGGGTTGCGACGCTCATCTTGCTTTACTGGCCAAGGGAGCCGGCGTACAGCTTCCAGGTCATGTGGCCAGCATGACAAAGCCACTTCTGGCAACCCAGAGCAGCACACAAAAACGCTGTTTACCTTCCCGCTGTAGCGGTACCTATTTATCTACTTACACTTTGACGTGCTTTCAAACTGCTAGGTTGGCAGGAGCTGGGACCGAACAACAGGAGCTCACCCCGTCGCGGGGATTCAAACCGCCAACCTTCTGATCGGCAAGCCCTAGGCTCTGTGGTTTAACCCACAGTGCCACCCGCGTCCAATTAAAGCCAACCTAGATGACTTTAAAAGAAGATTAAACAAATTCATTGAGAAGAGGGCTATCAATGGCTATTTGCCGTGATGGCTACGCTCTCCCTCCATGGATGAAAGCAGCAATGCTACAGAATGCCAGTTGCTGGAAACCTACAGGAGGGGAGAATGCTTGCAGGCTTCCCAATGGGGCATCTGGTTGGACCCTGTGAAAGCAGGGAGCTAGATGGTACCCCTTTGGCCTGATCCAGCAGGCTATTATGTTCTTAAAACAGGAGCTTAATTTTTTTATTCTTAATATTCCCTATTGGATGAATTTCATCCCTTTTAAATTGAGCCACTTGTCTTTGTTTTTTGTTTTTTTAAAATAAAATTAATCTTATGCACCCAAGTCTGGGACTGAGCTGCTTTAAAAGCCCTAACCATCTAAGCATCTACCCAACCCCATGCTGGTAGATCTTCAGGACACCCAGAAGCCAAAAGATTTCTCTAAAAGCATCTCCGGGAGACCCACCTCAGAAGCTTCAGAAGGCCAGTCAGCCATGGAGATAGTCATCTTGTACTGGGTGTTGCTGTCGAACAAGGAAGGAGAGAGAGTTGTCATTCCCCGTCCTCCCTTCCCCGGCTCTTTGCACGGCAAAGCCCAGCTGGGTTATTCCAGCTGCCCCACAGGAGAGGCCCAGGGGTCAGTGCAAGATGGAGAGCAGGACTTCTGTGCCCCGGGAACTTTGGGGGGGGGGACACGCCTGTACTTACTTGCAGGTCTCCTTGCAAGACTCGATGCAGGTCTGGCGGATCTCCAGTCGGCTGCGCAGCTCAGAGAAGCAATATGCTGCGGAGTTCAAACAATGCACACTCTTTGCTTTCAGGAACTTCAATGGAGTTGTTTTCTCCCTGCTGAATTTGCAGAGCTTAAAAGCTCATGGAAGTGCCAAAGGGGGGGGAGGATTGTTCCTGTGATGCCTGCTTCCCCCAACCAGGGCCGGATTTAGGTCTGGTGTGGCCCTAAGCTACTGAAGGTAATGGGGCCCTTTATATGTTCAGCTGTCCTTTGTCAACAACAAATTGTCACTGTTTTTTTGTGTTGAATATATGCTTATATATGGTAATTTATGGACCTAAAGCCATTTAGAAACACTGTTGCTGTATGTAGGTTTTATTTTATTTGTTTTTTTAATCTTATATTTTGGAAATGTACATCCAGGTTTTTTTTCCTTTAGTTTTTTTTTTGGGCCCCCCAAGAGAGTAGGGCCCTGAGCTATAGCTTGTTTAGCTTATACGTAAATCTGGCACTGCCCTCACCCCAGGGCAAGCTGCTGTTGTCCGGAGCAGAACTGAAGGTCCACACTGCTCTGGCAACCCGTCCCACATTCATAAGAACTTGACCTTATGATGTGGCAGCACTTTGGAACTCCCTGCCTAGTGAGATCAGGCAGGCACCTTCACTGTACACCTGCTGAAAACATAATTGTTTAAATCTGTCCTTAATATACTGTTATTTAAACTTTTCAAACGTCTTAAATTATTGTGGTTGATTTATACTTTTAACACTTTTTTGTGTAAACCACTTTGAGGTGGGTGGTTGTGTTTTTACAATCAAGTGGTGTATATAAACTCTATGAAATCAAACAGATATCTTCACAAGTTGAATCTAAAATTGCAAGCTTTGACACTTCGCTTAACCCCCCCCCCAAATGATGGAAAGACATTCAAAACAAAAACAGATGCGTGAGTTTTAATTCCTGGCCCTTTCAAAGCAATTGCCCGGCCTCCCGGTGTCCCTTCTTTGCTTGACTAATCCATCATGGTCAATGACCCATTTACACAGGTGGAACACACACAATATCCAACACCCACTAAATAAACCAAATTGCTGTAACTAAACAAGGAAGCTGGACTGCTTGGGCAGTGTTTGCAGGGTAAGCACACTTTCCCCAAGAAGAGAAGCACCCCCACCCCACCCCCCGCGCCCTTTCTGTGCCCATTCTCACCCCAGTCTGGAAACTCCTGATTGTTGCAGTAAGGCTTCCCTTGGGCCCTAGGGAAGGAGGAGTGGCAGCAGTTGCAGGCCTTCACCATCCGATCTTGGAAGCAGGAGCGTAGGCAAGCCTGGAGGAAGAGAGGACTCTGCTTAGAGCCAGCGGTTTCTCAAGAGGGCTTGGAATCATAGAATGGTAGAGTAGGGAGGGACCACGAGGGTCATCTGGTCCAACCCCCCTGCAATGCAGAGATCTTTTGCCCAATGTGGGGCCCGAACCCACAACCCTGAGATTAAGAGCCTTCTGCTCTACCGATTGAGCTATCCCTCCAAGAGGGGGGGCCTTGGGTTAAGTCTCTCTCTCTCTCTCTCAGCCTCCACCCCCCATGTGAGGAAGGAGACCAACTGAGAAAGGACATCACCTGTATTTCTAGCCAGGAGTGGCTTAGAGTGCAACAGGTAAATCAAACCTTGGGTCAGGTCCAACCGTGACCTCAGCAACCCACCACTTTCGGGCCCTCTTGAAACTGCATCAAAAGTTGCCAAGGAGACATAACTTGGGAGAAACTTGCTTGACTGGATGGTCGAGGGGGAGCAGAACATCCTACCTGGATGGAGTAGGTTGTCCTGTAGACCCCACCTGTGGAGCTCTCCTTGCGGTCTTCCATGGTGCAGTTGGAGCAGGGCTCAATCGGCACTGGTTCCTCCTGCAGGGAGGAGGAGGAGGGGAGAAGTAAAACCTTTCTGGATTTGTTGGGTCAGGAAATCTTCCTTGCCCCTTGCCCCAGCTACTTGTCCCTGAGGAAAGGGGCAACCTAGGTGAGTTAGGTTTCCACCGTTTCTCCTCCTGCTGAGACCAGATCCTAGGATTGTAGAATTATAGAGCTGAAAGGGACTCCAAGGGCCTTCTAGTCCAACCCCCTGCAATGCTCAAGAATCCACTCAATTCCTAGTGGAGGGATCAGGGGAAAAGCCCAACCATCCCTGTCCCCAAGCACTGGGGAAGCTCCATTTATCTGAATCCACCCAACATCCCATCACAGGACTTAGAAGTGGTTATGACCAAGCTCCCTACTCCCTCATCTTGGCAAGAGAGGTTCTGCTGCAGACTAGGAGGCTCCATTTGGTCTAAAACTGACTCATCCTAAGCCTGGAATGGGCAAAAAAGTGCATATTGGATTTGGGACTGAAGTTCCCCCAAGATTTTATAATGCCCCTACATTCCCTAGTCCAGGCACCCCCAAACTCGGCCCTCCAGATGTTTTGGGACTGCAATTCCCACCATCCCTGACCACTGGTCCTGTTGGCTAGGGATGATGGGGGTTTTAGTCCCAAAACATATGGAGGGCCGAGTTTGGGGATGCCTGCCCTAGTCCATCCTTTTGCAGCCTGGTGTTGCCCTGATGTTTTGGACATCAGCCACAGCCGGCTGTATGGAAACATAGCCACTGGTGGCTGGGGCAGATGAGAAGGGTTGTAATCCAAAACATCCAGAGGGCAGCTTAACTCAATGGCAGAACATCCAGTTCAATCCCAAACGGCATCTCCAGATAGGAATAGGAATAGGAATGTCCCCCTGCCTGAAGCACTGGAGATCTGCTGCCCGTCAGTGTAGACAATACTGAGCTAGATGGACCAGGTGTCTTCCTATGTCCCGGTTTAAATCAGCCCTTGATTCAAAAACGAAGAGGACTGGAACCTTGTGTTGTTTTTAAGGGAAGGACCGTCGCTCAGTGGTTGTAGAGCATTTGCTCCCTATGTTCCTAGTTAATAGTTGATCTGTGCTTCTGAAGTCCTCGCCTCTTGGCACACATCAGACGGGTATTATTTACCAGCTGTTCTTCCACTATAGACTTTACTGGGCTTTTAAACCTGTTGACGTCCTTTACAACATGAGTGGTGATTTCCCCTCCCAGGAAGCAGAGCGGCCCAGGCAGAGTAAGGCAAGTTGCCTTTGGCTATGGAAGAAACCAAACACCTTGCGCCTTCCATGTTTGGAGGGCTTGTCTGCCATTGTTTACATGAGCAGGAGTCGAAGGAAGGAGGCAACCGTCAGCCTTCCCTTCTCGGAGACACATTTAGAGCAGCGGAGATGTACTGAGGGACTTGGGAAAGGAGGAGGCAGCCGGCTGCTCCCTCCCCAGCCTCCTGCCCCTTGGCTGAAACAAACTTTGGCTTTTCAGCTTACAGTTGTTGGGATTTTGTGCAAGAGGGGAGGAATGCTGGGAAACTTGCCCTTCGACTTGCTTTGCAGAAAGCAAAAGCAGCAGAGCAATATGCGTGGCAGGAGCAGAGGCCTCCAGCAAAGGAGAGTCCCAGCCACTCAAGCCACCCTCTCTGCTCATCAGGGGAATCACAGAATTGTAAAGTTGGAAGGGACTCCACCAGGGCATTTATTCCAACCACTGCAATGCAGGAATCACAGCTATGGGTCACTTCCAAACAGTCAAACAAAACCACTCCGCATGCTTGGGAGGTACTCTGGCCAGGAGGCAAAACTGCCACACAACCCCCAACACATGGACAGAGGGAAGAGGCAAAGGCACTCTGCACATGCTCAAGGACATCCCATTTGTTCATTTTTGCTGATATATATATACCTTGCCGACAAAGGTCCGTATAGTTAAAGCTATGGTTTTCCCAGTAGTGATGTATGGAAGTGAGAGCTGGACCATAAAGAAGGCTGACTGCCGAAGAATTGATGCTTTTGAATTATGGTGCTGGAGGAGACTCTTGAGAGTCCTGTGGACTGCAAGAAGATCAAACCTATCCATTCTGAAGGAAATCAGCCCTGAGCGCTCCCTGGAAGGACAGATCCTGAAGCTGAGGCTCCAATACTTTGGCCACCTCATGAGAAGAGAAGATACCCTGGAAAAGACCCTGATGTTGAGAAAGATTGAGGGCACTAGGAGAAGGGGATGACAGAGGACGAGATGGTGGGACAGTGTTCTCGAAGCTACGAACATGAGTTTGACCAAACTGCGAGAGGCAGTGGAAGACAGGAGTGCCTGGCGTGCTATGGTCCATGGGGTCACGAAGAGTCAGACACGACTAAACAACAACAACAACATAACAACATATATATATGTTATACAACATATATATATGTATAACTGCCCAGAGAAAGACATCTGATCTCAGGGTGACTTAAAATCAAGAGACCAGGCACTGAAATATGTTTTCCTTCTCTGAGTTGTTTTAGACCAGTGGTTCCCAGATCATTTGGGGGCTACTGCCCCCTTGGTTCTATAAACTCATGCCCCGTATTCTCTACCCTATAAAAAGCATTATTCAGAATAGGACCCAGTAAGGAAGACAATAACCCAACACAATTCAAAACAGTCACCATTAACTGCCCATTTATGCAAAATCCAGTTTAAAATATTTAGCTTAATTAACAAAACTGACAAACTTGATTGTGTGATACAAGCTTTTCAGAGTCTGATAGTCATTCACACCTCCAGCCCCCCACCCCCTGCTGCCCCCTTGCCTCTGAGCAGCCCCTTAGGTAGTCCTGCATCCCCGCAGGCAGCAGCATACATTGGGAACCACTGTTTTAAACTGTGTTTTATTATTGTAACCCACTCTTAGACCTTAGGGTGGAGGGCTTGATGATGTCGATGATAAATTAATACTAAATTAATAATTGGAGTGCAGTGGAGAAATAATCACCTGGAAAGTAGGATAGTCTTGATACAGATTCTTTATAGGGATGTCTGACCCGTTCACTGTGCAATCGCTGTAAGGAGCTCCCATCCGCACAAGTTCATCCTAGAAAGAAAGAAAGAAATCTTAAGAGCAGGCAGATTCCCCGAACGGTTGCTTCTTGCTCTCAGTTCTCCTGAAAGGCAGTGACATGCCCTGAAATGAAGAGAGGAAGGGGGCTTTGCTCCCTGCATGCAAAAGTCTCTGTTTTGTTGCGTCAACGTATTAAGAAGACACCAGAAACATTTGTATGTTTTCCTGAAGTCTTAGGCTGTGTGTACACTCCCCCGGGCTGAAAACATAGTGAGATCGTACTTTTCTCAATTAAGATCAAGGCTGGTTTTGTGGGGAAGTGCACCATAATGCAGAATTTCATAGGAAACGGCAGGATAGGTCTGGATTGGCTAATGTCACATGTACACCTCTTCTGAAACCAGTTGTGGGAGCACCCTTGATGCAGAATAAACAGGAGCATGTGTACGCAGCCTTGCAAGCAAAGTAGGAACATCAGAAAAGCCTGGGTGCCAGACCAGGCCAAAGGGGACCATCTAATCCAGCCTCCTGTGCTCACAGTGGCCAGCCAGATGCCATTTTTGGGAAACATGCAAGCAACAGCATTCAGCCCACCTGGGATTCCCAGAAACTGGTATTCAGAGGCGTATTGCCTCCGACAGAGGACAGTGCCATAAGAGGAGAGACCTGCTTTTGGATTAGGCCAAACAGGCCCACCTAGTCCAGCCTCCTGTTCTCACACTGGCCATCCAGATGCCTTAATGGGAAACCTGCAAGCAGGATCCGAACACAAGCACATTCTGCACCTGCCCTAGGTTCCCAGGAACTGGTATTGCAGGACAGCAAGAAGGAAGGACACTCCCTCTTGCCCTGACTCTTGGTGAAACTGGATTTTAGGTGTACTGAAACAGGCACCCTGATTTTGCTGGATAAAGTTTGGCTTCAGGGTGGGGAGGAGTTTCGGCCAAGGAACGCTTGGCGTTTGAGTCTTCCTAAAGCAGAGCCCCACCTCCCGACCGGCTGGACCAAGCAAGTTGGCTGGACCCAACAGAGTCTCGGCTGCTCCCATCCCCACCCCAAGTTCCGCGCACAGTCAGGGCATGCCAGGGACCTACCACCAAGACGCCAATGGAGGTCTCTGTCCCAGACATGGCATAGATGCCTTGATCCTTCAGGAAAGGGAAGGTTTTCTGCTCATGCAGCATCAGCCAGGCCCCGGCCGTCGAGGTGAGGTAGGGGATGTAGTCGTCTTGGCTGATGTCCAGGATCAGCTTCAGCCCTGTGCGCAAAGACCAATCATCAGCTTTTGGCCCCCAGCAAGCAGCACGGGGGCTAGAATCTGCGGTGGGGGGTGGGCACAAAGTCCCATCCCCCCGAGCCTAATTCTCGCTGCAACAGGCACCTCTGGAGAGGAGAGGGTTTGGCTCTGTCTGCCCTGCTCTGGGGAGGACTCTGTGGTCTCTTCCAGTCTGGGGAGCAAAGCCAGCTCTGCCATTAGGCAGAGGGAGATGGTTGACTCAGGCAGGAAAAAAGAGAGCCATCAGGGCCTCAGGTGGCAAAATAACATGGACATGCTTTCATGCTGGGAGGAAGGCTCCCTTGGTTCTTCTGCCTCCAGGGACAAAATGTCTTAAGCGCCGGCCCTGCTGTTGGGGTGGCTGGTTGCTTGCCATGCACAGGCCTTGAAGGACTGCATGGCTTCAGAGCAGAGCATTAGTTCAAGCCCCTGCTGGGCATCTCCAGTGAAAAGGTCACAGGGCTGGGAAAGGAGAGCCAGGAGATTGGGCATGGCTTGACCTCTGGGGCCTAGAATGGATTAGGAATGCCCAGCCAAACAGCAGGTGCTTTCCACATCACTCCCTCCACTTGGAGGCCTGGGAATCAGGCCCCTTTTCACGATGGCACCCTAAGACTCCAGAGGGCCCCCCCCTCCTTCCTACCCAGAGGAACCTGCAAGGACATTCAGATTTGGAGGGGGAAAGCAAAGCCAGGTGTTGGGGCTGCTCCTTCGCCTCTTCTGCGCTACCTACCAAACTCTGCACCAGGATTGGAAGAGATGAGCGACTTCTTCTCCATGCCCCAGTTGAAGATGTAGCAGTTGCCGTGGTCCGGGTGGTAGAGGTGGGTGAAGTTCCTGCAGAAGGGAGCCCAGGTGAGAAATGGGAGGGGAGGGGTGCACATTTGGGGAGGGAGCAGTTCACTCGGCTTATGGGGAGGGACCCTCTACTTACTACACCAGTGGTCTCCAAACATTTTTCAGGGGGTTCCATAAACTCCTCTCCAGTATCTGAAGAAGTGTGCATGCACACAAAAGCTCATACCAATAACAAACTTAGTTGGTCTCTAAGGTGCTACTGGAAGGAATTTTTCAATTTCGTTTCCTCTCCAGTGCCATCCACCCCAAATAAAGCATTATTCAGAATAGTGGTTTGCATGACCCAGTAACATAATAACCCAATACAGTTTAAAACAGTCACAATTAATTGTGTGTTTATTCAACATGCAATTAAAACTAGTTAGATTCATTCAACAACATTGATGAACTTGATGCAGCGATACCAAGGTTTTCAGAGCATGATAGCCATTTAAACCTCCAGTACCCACCTTTTTGCACTTTGTGCCTCCCCCCCTGCCCCCCGGGCAGTCCCACCCATTTTGGGGACCACTCTGCCACAGCCAACAGAAAGAAAAACTTGCTATTTTTTGTGTCAAACCTTTCAGTGTCCAAAATGCCCTCTCCTTGTCTGTCCAGACAAATAAAGGCTGAGAGATCAGGATGATCTCCTGTAAAGAAGCGCAATTTAAGCCTGGGTCTTCCACTCCAGCACTGGGGGATCTGTGTAGTGTAGTGGTTAGAATGTTCGACCAGGACCTGGGAGACCAGGGTTCAAATCCCCACTCAGACATGAAGCTCACTAGGTGACCTTGGGCTAGTCACTGCCTCTTAGCCTGACCTACCTCACAGGGTTGTTGTGAGGATAAAATGTGGGGGAAGAGAACTATGCAGTGCTTTTTTCTAAAAAAAATGTTTAGGGGTACTCTCATTTTGACTCAAGAAAACCACCATTTTATAGTTCAAATTGGGAAAAATAAATACAGTAAATGGACAAAAGTACAAAGATTCACAAAATGTATAGGACTATGCATACCCCTGTGTCCCACCAGAATAAAAGCACTGGAACTATGAAAGCACTGGAACTTGAGCTCTTTGGAGCAGGGGCGTACCCAGGATCAAAATTAGGGGGGGCAAGGGGCGGGGGCAAGGGGCGGGAGGGGAGGGGCCACAGTGGGAATGTGGGCGGGGCTACGTTGCCTGCACCGCCCAGCTCTTCCGAGGAGGCGGCCCCAGGCTCCCGCTGCGAAGTTCCAGGGGCGCGTGGGGAACGCGAGCCTGTGGCTGCCTTCTCGGAAGACTGGGGAGGCACAGAGGAGGCAGCCACAGGCTCGCGTTCCCCGCGCGCCTCTGGAGCTTCGTGCCGGGAGCGGGAGCCTGGGGCCGCCTCCTTGGAAGAGCTGGGCGGCGCAGGCAACGTAGCACCGCCCACATTCTTCCGAGGAGGCGGCCCCAGGCTCCTGCTCCCGGCACGAAGCTCCAGAGGCTTGCGGGGGACGCGAGCCTGTGGCTCCGCTTACGCTCCCCGCTCCTGCTTAGCGCTCCTCCGCTTACGCTCCCCGCGCGCCTCTGGAGCTTCGCGCCGGGAGCGGGAGCCTGGGGCTGCCATGCCTGCGCCCCTCAGCTTCTAGGGGGGGGCAATTGCCCCCTCCTGCCCCCCTGCCTACGCCCATGCTTTGGAGGAAAGAAGGTGGGGCATAAATGCAATCAAGCCATCCATCCATCAATCCATCACTGCTAATTCCTTTGTCCCCTGCAACATTCCAGGCCCAAATTTACAGGCTGCATTTATCAATGCCAAAAAAGCTGGTTGTAAATGATCAGAGCCAGAAGCCACCACCTCACTCTGCATCATATTATCAATACAGTTTTGTGACTGCAGGATGTGCTAGACAGGGGTGGCCAGCTTCCAAGAGACTGCGCTCTACTCACAGACTTAAAAACTGGCAGTGATCTACCCCTTTTGGGGGGGTTCAGGTCAAAGTTGTTGAGCTTCTTTAGGAAGAAGGAAAGCGACATTTAGCTTTTTTTTAGGAAGGAAAGCCCTGTTTTTGGTGGTTCAGGTCATTTTTAGGGGTGCAGGGCAAAGCTGTTGAGTTTTTTTAGGGGAGCCAAAGTTTTTAAGCTTCTTTTGGGGGGGAGCCACTGATCTATCACAGACATGATCTACCACAGACGTCCAGTGATCTACGGGTAGATCACGATCTACCTGTTGGACATGCCTGTGCTAGAGGAAGGCACCAGTTGAGGAGGGTGGGGGAAGCTCTCAAAAACGCCTGAGCCAAAGACCCAAACCACACACTGCAGCAGAAGGCAACCCCACCCTCTCCCACCAAGCTCCCCGAGCTACAAGCAACACCTGCCCCATCAAAACATCCTAAAGGGCTAAAAAGATATGTCAACTGCTATCTTGATGGCCTTTGGCCAAAGAGGTTTTCCTTCTCCTTTCTTGACAACAAAAGGAGCAGGGCCTGCCTTGAAGGTCAGATGCATGTCGTCAGGCAAAACTTATTTGCTCACCTGATTTCTGGTCCTCACAAACAGAACCCGAGAGGTCTGGTGACAGACAGGCAGGCCTTGGGACAAAAAAGCAAATTGCAAACAAGAGAGAGAAGTAGAGCGGAAGGAAAGTCAGGGATGCACCCGTCGGGTGACATTTGGCTTTTGGCACTAGGAGGGGGGGGGGGACTCCCTGCGAAATCCCAGACGTCACTCCAAAGAGAACGTCATTCTCAGCCAGAATGATGGGAAGCAGCAGGGTGGAAAAAAGGCCAAGGCCCCTTTAGGCTGCCTCCATGGAAATATGGCTTCCAAGTCAAGGGGAGAGAGTTCCATTCTTGTTCTGCAATAGAGCAGCCTCACCTGGACTCCTGGGTCCAGCGCTGGGCACCAAGCTTGAAGGACGCAAACAAACTGGAAGAGCTTTAGAGAAGCGCAAAGAAGATGGAAAACCAGTCCTGTGAGGGAAGGTTGAAGGAACTGGCGCGTATTTAATAGAATCATAGGATGGTTGGAAGGGACCCCAAAGGGTCATCTAGTCCGACCCCCTGTGAAGTAGGAATCGCAGCTAAAGAATGCTTGACAGATGGCCACCCAAACTCTGCTTAGAAACCTCCTGGGAAGCAGGAGGTAGGGATACCTAAAAGTCTGTCCCATGGAAGAGGGGGGAAATGTGCCCTTTGGGCAAAATAAAGTGGGTTTGTGTTACAGGATCGATCTCAGAAGGGCAGCAGAAGACGCATTAGGGGCCTCTAGGCTGTGTCGCTATTTTGCAGGAGGGATTCAAGAGCAGACAAGAGCTTTAGGTTTGTTCCATTAAGGCGGATCTGAGTGCTCTGCCTCCCTGGCACAACGTCCACTTTAAAAAAAGAGAAAAGAGGACTTTTTGCAGTTATTTAAATGGTGGGTAAATACACTGAAAAGTGTGGGGTGATTGATGGGAGTCAGCAAACCAGGATTAAGGATTTGTTTTGTTGTGTAACCACCCCATAAACAAATTAGAAGGAACACTCAGTAAAACCAGGCTAAGCCCAACCACTGTGCCAGCTTTGTGCAAGCAAATAAAGTCAAGAGGTTGTCTGGAGGATGAAAAGAGCGATTTGACCCTGACCTGAGAAAGAACTGAGACGGAGGGTGGACTCTCCCTTGCTGGAACTCCACAAGCCCAAGCCAGAGAGCCATGGTTCGGTTCTTGTTCTGCATTTGCAGCATCAACTGATGGGGGGTGGGGTGCCCTACGAAGAGCCCACCCCCCAGTTCTAGAATTGTCCCTGTGGAAATCTGACTCCAAAACAGGATCTGCCCAGAAAGTTTTCTCCCTCTCTCCTAACAGTAGAATTCATGGAAGAGGAATGTTGGAAGATTCTGGACAGATAAGTCCTTCACACAGCACACAGTTGAGCACTGTGAGAACAGGAGGCTGGACTGGACGGGACATTGGCCAAACCCAGCAGGCTTGTCTTATGTTCTTAGTTTCTTACCTAAGCCCTGGAGAACGTGAAGCCCGAGGGAAGCAAGCGAGCTCTGCCTTTGCACATCAGGAGAATGTCTACTCCATTGCCCCAAAGCTTGTGGGGCGAAGGGGAAGGCAGAGGGCAGTTTTGAGGCTTCTTTGAACCGCCTTTGTAGGAGATCCGTGTGCAACAAGGTCAGGGGCTGAGGAGGCCGTGATCCTCCCTGTGTTGCTCTTATGTGGCAGGAGCTGCAGTCACAGCCAATGTGCTGGCCGGCAGATGTGCAGGGAGCCAGTAGGAGGCCCTTCTTGTTTCGGTTAACAGAGAGAGGAAATGAGTCCTGGGCTTCTGCGAGTTCCAGAGCTCTGGCCAGTGGCCAGGTTAGCCTGACTGCAGCAAGCCCAGGTCAGCCTGCCTAGCCTGGGGCTCTGATAACCAATCTGTTAACCAATCTGTTCCTGGTTTAATTAAATAGCCCCAAGTGTTTGCTGATTGATAATTAGCTGCAATGTACTGGACACGGGTGACTCAGCAGCAGGGAAAGAAAACCCTCTGAAAACCCAGGTTTCAATCTACAGAGCAAGCCAAGCCATTCCTCATCTTTCGGATGCAGGCAGCAAGCAAATTTTGCAGCTACACAGAAGTTTTCTTCAGTGTCCTAAGCAAAACCAGATCGCTGACTGATTCTTACTGCTTGTATACAAAAGCAGAAATCCTTCCCATTACTATGCAACATTACCAGGTTGACATCAGTCTGAACGTGGAACATCGCTCTTAAATTTTATTATGATTCCTCTGGCAATGAGCACCTGTGTCTGAAAAAGGCTTCTGTGTAATCTGGAAGGTCACACGCCAAGCATTTTGACCGTTAGCCAATCTGACAAAAAGAGAGTTTCGCTTCTCCTGCTGGATGGGACTCATGCAGCAGCTGAAATATTGGGCCAAACGTTGTGTCCATTTCAAGGCGGGGGCAGGGTGGCGGCGGCGGCGGCAGATCGTCCATTGGAAGCTGACCAAGACTTGCATTCCTTTCAGCGATTCTGTCTGCAAACTGGTCTTATTTGTTCTGGCCTCTAAGCTTCTGAGGGTCTAGGATTTTAGGTCTATTAACATCTGATTCCAGTACACTGGATGTCATTTTTCAGACCGTAATCCACCCGAAACCTTGAGACTGGGCTAGAAATTTAATTAAATCAAACCAGGCTATTGGTGCCAGTAAGAAGCACTAAGGCGGCAGTGGGAGTGGAGTGGGGTGGAGCAGGATGGGACAGCTCCTTAAATCCCCCCTCCCCAGCCATCTCATCTGAACTAGGAAAGTAGTTTGCACTACAACTCCCAGGTGCACTGGCAGGGGCTGATGGGAGCTATAGTCCACATCAGCTGGAGGGCCCAAGACTGGTGGAGTCTGCTGTAGATCAACTGTGCAGTACCATCCTTGGATTTTGAGTGCAATTTGAGCCAAGGAAGGGATGGTAATTATTGATAGTTCCCTGCGGATCTTACACACATTTCGTAGCTTGCACATGTCATCTTGTATTGCATCTATCAATGGCTACAAGCAATGATGGGTATGTTCTGCCTCCCCTGTTGGAGGCAATATGCCTCTGAGTACCACGTGCTGAGAATCACAGGTGGGGAGAGCTGTTGCTCCCAGGTGCCGCTTGCTAGGAGAATGCTGGACCAGGCAGGGCCTCATTGGTCTGATCCAGCAGCTGGGCTCTTCTGCTGGGCTCAGGGTAACTCCTTCCCTGCTGTGCATCGGATTTTCCATGCAGCTCTCCCCACCATTCTGCTCAAGCTCAGAATCAGGCAGCTCTCAATAAACTGGGGCCCATTTGCCCTGCACAGAGGGACAGAATTTGTTGCTGTGGCCACTTGGAACCCCAGCAGTTGCTGTTTGGCATCGTGCAAGCCCTGACAATCAACCAACCATCATGGCAGGGTGCATGGGTGCTAGGTTCCCCCCCAACTTTTGGGGGGCCCTGTTGTGCGTATGTAACGTAACACACACAATGTGCACGTGTGACATTATGCAACGGGAGGTGTCTGTGAAGCCTGCCGCAGCATGAGGCCCAGCCCCTCAAGATTGGGGTGGGTGGGGCTCACCCCTGCCTCAATATTTTTTGGGGGGCGCTGATGTGTCCTCAATCTCATAGAGGTGTGTGTGTTGGGGAACTGGTCACCTGACGTCAAACTTAGCTCACAGTGGGTGCGGATGTGGCCCAGCGGCCTGACCCTATCCCACAGCCCTTCTATAGGAAGACTTTGGCCGTGTGCACTAGAGACCAGCCTCCTCCTTCGTTTACCCTGTTCAAGAGTTTATGTTGCCAACTTAAACTGATGGAATACATGCAGCTTGCAGATTTAACATACAGTATAGAATAAGAGAACAAGAAGAATGTACTTTCAAAGAAGACTGGGAAATGTTTACTGAATATATGGGTGTTGTGTTAATTTTAAAATGCTGGTAGCATTAAGATAAATTCAACAGTGAAAATAAGTTTTGATGGATTTAACAATGGATTACTGAATGGTTTAGTTTAATGTAAAATATGCAGGGGTGTATGGTGTGCAAAATGAACCATGGAAAGAGAAGAAGGAAAGTACTGGTAATTGATTTAAGGTTGTTTAAATGAATATTTTGAAATGTAAATCAGAAAATTTAATAATAATTTTGTGTGTGTGTGTGAGAGAGAGAGAGAGAGAAAGAGTTTATGTTGCCAAAGATGCTCTTTCAGTTAAACAAAAACTCGGCAAGGTCCCCCCGGATACCTACTTGTAATTGCAAGGCTCTGCTCCAAACAGACAGGCCAGGATCATCTCCTCCGCCTTGTAGCCCATCTCAATCCTTTGCCTCTCTGTCTTCTGCGACAAGATGCTGGTGGACTGCAAGACGTACCACTCGGTCACCGCCTGGGCTGCGCTTGTGAAGTTCCGGTAGGTGCAACTGGTGCCGTTATCGGTGCACTTTGAGCGGAATTAGAGATTGGTGAGGGAGAGAAGCAAAAGCAGGAACGTTTGTGCAGAAGAGGTCTAGCCAGGGTCACTAAATGGAACCTCCATGTTCAGGGGCAGCTGGAGTCACAGGGGGAGGGACCTACGTCAGGGGCACAGCACCTACTTGGCATGCAGAAGGTCCCAGGTTCAGACTCTGACATCATCTCCAGCTAGGTCTAGGAGTCTTGCCTGGAACGCAAGGGGAGCCATTGCTGCCAGTCAGTGCAGACAATGCTGAGCTAGATGGACCAGCGGTCCAGCTTCCTGGGTTCTAATGAGGTTTCAGATGAATGAATGGAGGAGTCGGCTAGCAATGGCTATGAGTTATGCTGCTCTGCTGCACCTCTGAATGCCAGTTTCTGGGAACTGCAGGTGAGGAGAGGGCTGCTGTTGCCCTTAGGGGACAAGAATCCCTTGTGGGATTCTTCCTGTTGGGGCTTCTGGTTGGCCCCCTTTGGCCTGATCCAGCACTGCAGGGATTGCCTGATGTTTTTAGCTCCCCTCTGCTGCCTGCTTGTGGCTTTATCAGAGGCACCTGACTGGGTGAGATGACGGACCCACCCCTTCGAATGGAGGTGCAACAAAGAGGGCCAAAAACAGCTGTGGGGAAGGCTAGAGATAGCAGCAGATTCTTCACCTTTGCCTCCAGTTTTAGACATCCAGGGTTCATAAGGACATAAGAAGAGCTGGCTGGATCAGGCCAAAGTCCAGCATCCTGTTCTCACAATGGCCCACCAGATGCTCGTGGGAAACTTGCAAGCAGGAACTGAGCACAAAAGCAACACTCTGTTCCCGTGGCTTCTAGCAACTGGTATTCAGAGGCACTGCTATATGTAGAATATAGAGGCAATATAGAATATAGAGGCAGCGCATATCCATTGTGGCTATTAGCTTCCTCCATGAATTTGTGTAGCCCTCTTTGAAAGCCATCCAACTGCAGGAGGCAGTTCCGTTATTCAACTATGCATTGCATGAAGAATTTCTCTGTCACACGGTGACATGTTCCCAGTGTTTCCCCTCTTTCACCTAGGGCAGAGCAGGATGACTCAGTGGTGCCCCTCTGCACCTACTGGTTCCCCACCACCACCTCCATCGGGTCCTGTGGAGCCCCCTCCCCTTACCAGCTTTAAGGCCAGCTTGCAACTCTTGCCATCTAGGTTTGCAAAAGAGGAGTGGTTTCCGAGGATGTCATAGATGACTGGATGAGTCTCGTTGCTTTCATCAATGAGCATCAAGGGGATCTGGTTCCACAGCTGCATGTTCAGCTCCTGGCTAGAGTTTGTTGGGGTAGACACAGTCATGTTCTCGTTGGGAGGCTTCAGGATTCGGTCAAGGACGGCCTCAACAAGGTTGTCCAACTCCTGCAAGACGGGCTTTGCTTTGGAATATCTGGAAAGGAACCAACCTTAAGTTCAGTTCTCCCCCTTCGCCTGCAAATATCATGAAAATGCAACAATAATCGTGGTGCAAATTTCTTCTCATAGGCACATTTTTGCAACGCTGTTTCCCATAATGCATTCTGGTATGTTGTTTTCACTGCATGCATTGCATTTGTTCACACACTTTATCCTTGTCTGTGCACTTCTATGCACATTATTTGGCCGCAGAACTAAATTTCAAATGGGGAGAAAGGTGAATTTCAAAGGGCGGCTGTTTTGGAAAGTGGAAATCTAGCCGGTTCAACTTTGAATGCCAATTCCCCACCCCACCCCTGCTCCCTACTGGTGGAAACTACTGCAGAAATCCCACCCTCAGGTCAGGGATAAAGTGGCAGGGAGGGAAGGCTAGATTACAGAGTGATATTTCCACCAGCAAGTTGATCCTGGGGATAATTTTTCCTGGAAATTAAGAAGTGGCTGGCTGAGAGTTAGGGCCCTCCTCTTCCTCCTCTCTGATGCCCAAGTCCTTTAGGAGAAATCCTTTCCACTTCTGACTTTCTCTAAAAGCTGCCAATTCCAGCTAAATTACCAACATTATCCATCCTATGACCCTTGAGACAGGCTTATCCAAACCTCCCATCAGCTCCAACCAGCACAGTCATAGCAAGTTGAGGCAGGTGGATGCTGTAGCCCCAAACTCCTGGAGGGCACCAGGAGATGCCCTAAAGCAATAACACCTTCTCCTGGGTGTCCCTGGTCTTGCCACGCGAGTGCCAACTGCCTTCCAACTGGTGGTGTGTACGCTGACCGTGAACTTTTGCCTTCGAAGGTCCAAGGCAGATAGTTTTTGTGCACAGGAATCCCCAGAATGAAAAGTCTGTTGTGCAGCATTCCAGAGGATACCCCTTGCAAGCAGCGAGAGCAGCAGACCCTACACCAAGGCTGCCCAAGGGAGGACGGTTCCTCAAGTGCAGCCATGTGGGTAGACTTCAGGAGCTGCCACCCTTTGGGGTTCAAGTGGTAACCCTTAATCCAAACTAATTTAGCACATAAAAACAACAGAGGGACCTGGCAGCGGCATAAGGCTAGAGGGGGACCGTCTAGTCCAGCATCCTGCCCCAATGGGAAACCACCCCAAGCAGGGCCACTGATCTAAGAACATAAGAAGAGCCTGCTGGATCAGGCCAATGGCCCATCTAGTCCAGGGTCCTCTGCGTTCAGTGGCCAGACAGATGACCCGATGGGAAGCCCACAAACGGGAAATGAGCACAACAGCACTCCTCTCCCCACCTGTGATTCCCAGAAATTGGTGTGGTTCGGAGGCATAACAGCCTCCAACAGTGGAGGGAGAACCTAGTTGTTGTGGCTAGTAGCCATTAATCTGTGTAAGCCATCTAGGTTGGTGCCCATCACTGCTTCCTGTGGCAAGGAGTTCCATAGTTTAACTCTGCTCCATATGAAGAAGTCCTTCCTCCATCTCCCACCAGGCAGGTTCACTGGGTCACCTCGCTGGGTTCTAGTATTACAAGGGAGGAAGTTCTCCCTTGCCACTTTGTCCCTGCAGCACACAAAGCTTTGTAGAATCCTAGAACTGTAGACTTGAGAGAGACCCTCAGGGTCATCTAGTCCAACCCCCTGCAACAGAGGAGCCACAACTATGCACCTCTGTCACACACACCCTTACTTGCCTTTTTTTCCAAACTAGAAAGCCCACATAACAGCTGCTTCAGACAAGGCTGCCCAGATTGGCTGGGGCAACCCAGTCAGATAGGCAGGGTACAAATAATAAAATAATTATAATCACTCGGCAGACCAGCTGCAAACCTGGTCTGATCAAGGGTGCAGAAGCTGTGGCCCTCCAAGGGTTGTTGGACTCCAACTCCCATCATCAAGCCCCTGGGGGTGATGGCAACTGGAGAAGCAATGATATTCCTGATCTAGACTGGCTAGAGAGCTCTGAGATCCCCCCCCCCCCAGTGCTGGACTGCAATATTGGATGCCTGCCTTGCGGTGAGTCCGAAGACATTTGTCCCGAAGCAGCTCACCTGTATGGGCTTGCATTGCAGATGGTGACAGCAGGGAAGGTCATGGTCTTGAAGCCAATGGCAAGGGAGGCCGAGACACCGTAGTTCAGGTATGTTATGATGAGGGACCCCCAGTTCCAGAAGACCAGGGAGGCAAAGAGCAGGGTCAGTAAGAACCAGATGACTTTCTTCTTGGGTCCCTCGCGGATGATGCGCTTGGGCCCGTGGGTGTTGGTGTTATCGCAGTACCAGACCAGCAGCTCTTTGTAGGTGTAGCCGGGACCCTTCTGGAGGCGATGGAGAGCCTTCACAAAGTACCTCTTCAGCGTCATTTTGGGCTCTGTCATTGGAGGAAACAGGAACCCGTTAACGAAAAACCGTCTGAAAAAACAACACCCAGTGTTGCCTTGCAATGCAAAGTTGGCATCTTCCACTTGGCAGTACAGAAAACGGTTCAGGGTTTGTGGTTTGAAGCAGCCATCAGTCCAGTCTCCATCATGGGATAGAGGCCTACTAGCTGCTATTATGGCCCCTCTCCCAATGATGCTTGTTTCATTAGTATTATTTAACTACTGTACTGTATTGATGTATGTATTTTACTCTGTAATATCTGCCCTTCCTCCTGGAGGAGACCAGGGTGGAAACTAGTGTTAGAAACTGGGATAGAAAATCTAGGAGCCAAATGGCTCCTGGGACCTGGGCACCAAAACAGAATGTCTAGTTGCCATGGGGGGGGGGAAGGCAACACTCTTTAATTTATTATTTTCATAAGCATGAACTAATATGCAATTCACATAAGTGACACATTGCTAATATCACATTTTTAACAGAAATTGTTAATACATGTTTAATTTGGTGTTTACAATAAAAATATTGGGACCATACTTTTTCAAAACACTCTACTCTTTATTATTAAACTCCTTAACATATTGTCTATCCTTAACATACACTTCGAGTCTTCACAGCACATAATTTCAGTAATCCTTGAGTGTCAGCCAGGCGCAAAAAAATGGCACCCAGGCTTTTTGAGGTGCTCGCAAATGGAGAATCCTTTGGGTGCGAAATGCACCTGGCGCCCTGCTAATTTCAAACCCTGGCAGGATCATACCCACAACAAAACATTTTTTAAAAAGCATTCCAAGAGCAGTTAAAAATATTCAAAAAAAAAATCACATTCTAAAGCTGTTACACTTAAAACATTTTAAAATCAGTTTTAAATGTTCAGAGATTTCAGGGTTGCCAGGAACAGTGTCCTTCCACCATCAGATGCCTAGGTAAACAGGAATACTTTCATATTCCTTCTGAAAGTCAATAATGAGGGAGGGCATTCTATTGAACAGGGAGCCACCGCTGAAAAGTCCCTGTCATGGGTTAACACCAACTGGGCAGCCCCCAGTGGCAGTACCACCAACAAGACCTCACTGGCTGATCATAGGGTCTGAGATAGTTGATATTCATGATTACATTGTAAGAGCATCATATCTAATTGTTCTGTACATTTAAAATGCGGGATTTTAATTGACTATTTTGGTATTGATTTTATGATAGAAACCACTTAGAATCTCATTTGAAGTACAATGCAGTATATATATAAAAACTAAATAAACAAATGGTCCTTGACAGGGATGGAGATGGGTCTGAACCGGAGCAGGACGGGCATGAAAAATCTACCAGGAATTTTTTTCTCCCTAAACCTCATTGAAATGAACAGGAACCGGACAATGGTGCCGGGCCTGGTGGATCGGGCCCCCTGCTGGAGTCATTGAGAAAGAAGTCAAGTGCCATGTGGCTCTTCCACTCAAGACACCAAATGTTTTGCTCAACCCTGGCTTTAGATTTTGCCAGAATGATTCATATTTGCTCTCTGCAAACCAGGAGATATTCCTGCCACTCCTTTCTCCATCTATGCCAACCCATACAGGTGGGCAAAGCTCTTTCCCCATCATCTGTACAGGGGAGCAGACTATGGCCTGCCAAGGCCTGGCTGCCACAGAAAACCAATTCACTGTGAAGTGGTGGCACTGCCCGCCGTTTTAGCCTTCACAATGAAGAGCCAGGGAGTTAGGGTGGCATAAGCCAGAGCAACACTTCTCGCGCAATCCCCAAATCCCAAATCTTTTTGCAGCAAGGGAGGCGAGGGGGAAAGGGAATGGAAAGTGTAGGTTAACAACTGCTTGACATCATGTAAAGAACAGAAGAAGAGTTCTGCTGGATCAGGCCACCATCTAGCACAGCATCCTGTTCTCACAGTGGCCAAACAGATCATGCCCCGATGGGCAACTCAAAAGCAACCTCCCTACAAATGAATGCTCGATAAACAGCCAACTTTGTGTCAATGAAACAAGATCAATGGTCAGTAAATAGGTCACCCGGAACTGGTCTCAGGCACAAAGCAGACATGGTGGAGTTATGGGGAGGAAAGAAGAACAGACCCTGCAAATGTCCCTATTTTCCAGGGATATCCCTGATTTAGAGAAGCCGTCCCAGCTCCTGATTTGATCCTGGAATGTCCCGCTTTTCCTTAGGATGTCCCTATTTTCATTGGAGAAATGGTGAGGGTACGGAAAAAGAGCTAGACTGGGTCCCCCACCCCCTCCACTTATCCTCCCCCCAAACTACTTTCACCCGTGTTTGGTGACAGGTCTCAGAAGCTGCAGGAGGACACAAGTGACTCCGAGCCCCCTTTGGGGCACCTTCCAATCTTCTGTGACTTGTTAGGTGTACAGCTTTCATAGCCTCTAGAGACCCTCCCTCCTGCCCAGTGGAAGCAAGGAACATAGCTGCCCCCACCCCCCAGCATGCCTCTGCTTTCCTGGAGGCTGAAGGAGGAAGATTCCTCCCAGGCAAGAGCCGCCTGGCAGGGGCAGGACCAGAGGTTATGTTTTTCAAATACTTTCGCCTTTAAGATACCATCGGTACATTTTGTTCTGCCGATGGAGGGCTGTGGCGGAGTTTGCATTGGCCTCGCGAGTCCTAGAAGGCACGCCTTGTACTCCTCTAGCACGCCAAGGATGCATATTTCTGAATCGGTTGATCCCAAGGTGGAATGTCGAAACGACACAGAAGAGAGAAACCCAGCAAGTGCTTAGACAACGGTTTGTAAGGTGTAAGGGCTCATCCACACTGACCTTTTGCCCTGTTCTTTCCAGGCACAGGCCTGCGCTTTTAAGCGCCCTTTTTCATTTTTGCTCCAGAGAGCTTTCCCTGCAGAAACACACTCTTTAAAGCTGAATTGGATTGCCACTTGCTCTGATTTAAAGAGTGGGTTTTTGCAGAGAAAGCCAAAGGGTGGGGGGAGGGGAACACTCAGACATAGAGCTTAAAAGTGCAGACCATGGCTGGAAAGTACAGAGGAAAGGGAAGTGTGGGTAAGCCCTAAGAGATGAAGCCAGAGCTAATCTGAGCAAGGCCAGCAGGGCTCAGGGGCAGGGCACCTGCTTTGCATGCAGAAGGTCCCAGGTTCTGTCCTCAATGGCATCTCAGGTAGGGATGGGAATGTCCCTTGTCAGAAACCCTGGAGATTTCTTCTTCTTCTTCTTCTTCTTCTTCTTCTTCTTCTTCTTCTTCTTCTTCTTCTTCTTCTTCTTCTTCTTCTTCTTCTTCTATCACTTGAAGCCAGGTAAGATTGTCTTCCATGAACACGGTTTTAACAGTGAGTCTGTAAGTGACTGTGGAGGCCAATTCTGGATCCACACATCCTTCCACAGTGGGGACAGGTTTCCAGGCAGGAGCTGGGTCATGGTGAGGGATTGCCAAGCGTGCCTTCCTCTTAGTGTGTTTCTCCCTTTCGTCATGAGTTTGAGCGTCCCCAAAGCCCATGACACCTTTGGTAAAGGCTGCTCCCCAATTGGAGCACTCACAGGCCAGTGTTTCCCAGTTGTTGATGTTTATACTACATTTTTTAAAGATTTGCCTTGAAAGAGTCTTTAAACCTAATTTGTTGACCACCAACATTACGCTTTCCATTTTTAAATTCGGAATAGAGTAGTTGCTTTGGAAGATGATAATCGGGCATCCGCACATGACCAGTCCAATGAAGTTGATGTTGAAGAATCATTACTTCAAAACTGGTGGTCTTTGCTTCTTCCATTGCACTTGCATTAGTTCGCCTATCTTCCCAAGTGATAATATGGAGTTAGATGGACCAGTGGTCTCACTCAGTTTCCTATGTCCTGGTTTAAATCAGCCCTTTATTTAGAACAGGCATAGGCAACCTTGGCTCTCCAGATGTTTTGGAACTACAACTCCCATGATCCCTAGCTAACAGGGCCAGTGGTCAGGGATCATGGGAGTTGTAGTTCCAAAACATCTGGAAGGCCAAGGTTGCCTATGCTTGATTTGGAACAATGAGGACTGGAACCTTGTGTTGTTTTTAAATGAAAGAACCATAGCTCAGTGGAAGTAGAGTATTGCTTTTAACACACAAAAAAATCCCAGGTTGAATCCCCGATATCTCCAGGTGGAGCTAGGAATGTCCTCTGTCAGACACACTGGAGAGTCGCTGCCAGTCAGTGTTGGCAATACTGTGCTAGATGTACCATGGGCCTAACTCAAGGCAAGTCAGCTTCCTATGTTCCCTTTGATGGGGCACAGAAGACCTCGTGGAGAGAAGCAGCTGTGGGGACTTTCATTCTTACAGGGTCTCATTCTTGTCCATTTCTGATATGTTAGGCCAGGAGGCAATAAGGTCTTGGATATTAAAGTTCTTCCTAATGTTTAGTCGGAATCTCCTTTCCTGTAATTTGAATCCATTGGCTTGATCCTACCCTCTGCAGCAGCAGAAAAGAAGCTTGTGTGGATTTTTGATGATGACTGTCAAATCAACCCTCAGTCTCTTCTCCAGGATAAACTCTCTCAACGGCCTTGGTTTCCAGCAGTGTTAGAAACTCAGATATATAAACTAGGCCACCAAATGGCTCTTTAAACCAGGGTTACATTTGCAAAAACAGAATGCCTTGTTGCCATTTTGGGGCCAGGTGGCTCGAAAGTTATATTTTTCAATAAGACTTTTTTGGCTCCTGAAATTAAAATATAATGGATAGAACTCTACAGGACGTCAAGATCCCCGGATCCCCAGGAATGCACCTCCAGATGGTGGAGATGTCAGGCACCATCCTGGCATTCAGGCATTTTCACTTGGTTGCAAGTGGCCAGTAGCACAGGTAAAAAATGTGCCTGACACCTGGTGAATTTTGAATGCTGATTTCCAGGCCCTTGATTAACTTGGCCTCTCTCTGAACACCTTCCACCTTCCATCTTTCTTCAACTATGGTGCCCAGAACTGGACACAAGATTCCAGGTGGGGACTGATAATCTTCTCAGATCTATCTATCTATCTATCTATCATCTATCTATCTATCTATCTATCTATCTATCTATCTATCTATCTATCTATCTATCTATCTATCCGCCTTCATCCAAGGATCACAGGGTGGTTTACAATGTAAAAACAGAAAAATACATAGTAATGAACAAAAATGAACCTCCTCTCCAGTTTAAAAGGCCTTATAGCCTGTTTAATTAGTCAAAGGCCTGGGAGTAGGGTTGCCAGACTCAATAGTGGACAGGACTTCTGTGCCTTTAATTGCCCTGCTCTCTTTTGAGTCTGGAAACCTTAAAGAGAAACAAGCAGACCCTTTGTTTAATTTCCAAGCAAAGGGTCTGCTGGTTTCTCTTTAAGGTTTCCAGACTCAAAAGAGAGCAGGGCAATTAAAGGCACAGAAGTCCTGTCCACTATTGAGTCTGGCAACCCTACCTGGGAGAGGAGGAAAGTTTTTGCCAGGCACCTAAAGATATGTAATGAAGGCATCAGGCGAGCCTTGCTGGGGAAAGCACTCTACAAATGGGAAACCACTGCCGAAAAGGCCAGGTAACTCCCAGATAAAAACACCCAATTCTTCACCTATTCCTCAGAGGTCTTGTTTTCCCCCATATTGCTGACCATCTTTGTTGCTAAACAATCAGGAGTTGGAATCCCGCCCTGGTCTCCTGCAGATGCTCATCTCTCACTGCCCTGCCCCAAATTGCTGTTTCATAGAGCCAGATGGAGATTCCTCCCCTCCCCCAGGGGCCATCTTCTTCTTCTTCTTCTGTACGCAAACCCCATTAGAGAAGAATGAAGCAAACACACTCAGACTCTGCTAGGCAAACGGTGCCATGCCAGGCGCTCTGGGCGGGGGTGTTTGTTCCCGGCTGAGTCACTCATCTCCCCAGCGGGCAAATGGGGATGCTATGCAGCTAACGAGAGGTGGCCAGGAGCCCACATTACCTTTGGCAAAGCACCAGTACACTTCCTGGGTGCCTTTGATTTTCCCAAACATGAATGCACACATTGCAAAACCTGGTGGCGGCATGTGCAGAAAATGCAAGCTGGCTCGTGAAGAAGCATGAGGCAAAGGGGGAGGGCCATAGCTCAGTGGCAGAGCATCTGCCTTGCATGCAGAAGGGCCCAGGTTCTATCCCCAGTGGCACCTCCAGGTGGGGCTGGGAGAGAGAGTCCCCCTGCCTGAAACTCTGGAGAGCTGCCATTGTCAGGGCCCATCCGATAATTCCAATCGATTGCTGAATATTGCTTTATTGGATATAAGTTGTTTATTTTAAAGTTACTGCAACTTTTTTATATTGGATCTGATTGTTATAAGGCGTGTGATCTTTGCTGTCTATTTTGTTGTTTCTTTACCTTGTTTATAGTAAGTGGTGGCTTGGTTCTCAAACTTAATCCGTTCCGGAAGTCCTTTCCAAAACCAAAGCGTTCCAAAACCAAAGCGTGCTTTCCCATAGAAAGTAATGCAAAATGGATCAATCCTGTCTAGACTTTTAAAAACAAACCCCAAAACAGCAATTTATCATGAATTTTACTATCTAACGAGACAATTGATCCATAAAATGAAAGGAATAAACAATGTACTGCAGGCACACAATCAATCAATCAATCAATCAGTAGCTGAACTGGGTTCCACACAGTCGCAAAAACAAAAAGCCGCAAAAACAAAAACACAAAATAAATAGCAAAAACAGACAGACCTCAGCATAACACTCAAAACAAAGCATATTCAGCTTCCGAAAAAAGTTCGCAAAACGGAAATTACTTCCGGGTTTGCAGTGTTTGGGTTCCAAGTTGTTTGACTACCAAGGCGTTTGAGAACCAAGGTACCACCATATAGAAAGGTGGGATACAAATTAAAAGTGAAATGAAATCCACACTTACTTTCTTCCCCATGCTTTCTATTCATCCCCTGCCCCAATTTCATTTCTAGGCACAGGACCACATTGGGAGTTCATGTCTGAGCATTTTTTTGGGGGGGTGCCATGACATTTCCCCCATGCAAACAGGCTGTAACACTGAACAGCAATTTGGGATTTATGTGGATTTATTTTCAGCTGTAAAGAGCACGTTTTCACGGAGAAAGCAACAGGGGGGAAGTGCTTGGAGATGGAGCCTTTAAAGCATGGGCCCGGACCTAGAAACGCAGCACAAAAGAAAGTCTGGATGAGCCCTCAGTGTAGAGCAGGCATCCCCAGACTTCGGCCCTCCAGATGTTTTGGACTACAATTCCCATCTTCCCCGACCACTGGTCCTGTTAGCTAGGGATCATAGGAGTTGTAGGCCAAAACATCTGGAGGACCACAGTTTGGACCAAAGGTCCAGCTCAGTAGAAGGCAGCAGCTTCCAATCATACTGTCATCTCAGGGACTGCATCAAAGTCAAACCGGGCTAAGACCTGCTGCTCCCTGAGGCTGGGAACAAAGGTGTCTCCACCCTGGTCATGGACACTGCAGGCCCAGGGAGTGGAACGGGTGTCTGCAGACAGCGCACGGTGTCCGATCAGGAGGCATTTGCAATCTCCAGCCTGGCAGACTGGCTGAGTGGCAGGGAGCCAGCGGCGGAAGCCAGAAGCAATGTGCTGTGACCAGGCAAAGGAAACATTTGCCGGGCACGCAGAATCTGTGCTACAATTGGCCGCAGTTTTGCTTTTGTGGGGAGTACCTGCGAAGTCAGCTGTCGTTGCATGTGTTTGGCTAACTCTGACCTAGCAGGACGAATCTTTATGCTTCTTTCTTTGTACAAACAGCAGTGTGTGTGTGTGTGTGTGTGTGTGTGTGTGTGTGTGTGGCTACAGCTCTCGTCCAATCTAGGAAGACTTGCATAGAGGCACTACACATTTTCAAAAGCCAGAAGTGGAAAAATTATGGAGGACAAGTTCCGCCTCACCCATCTCCTTGATGTGGAAAGAGAGATGACTGGAGGAGAAGGAAGCAGGGGCGTAGGAAGGGGGGAGGCCAACCGCCCCAGGTGCCCTCACTGAGGGGGGTGACATTTGGTGTGCTGCCCGCTCGCGACTCCCAAGTCTACCCCGAGCCGTTGGGGTAAGTGGGGTAGCTGTGCCGCTTTGCCGGCAGCATTCCCCCCTTCCCCCTTTGTTTTGACAGCTTGGGGGGAGGCTTGGGAGTCAGGGCGGGCAGTGCGCTGAATGTCCGCCATGGATGGCTCGCTCCATCCACGTGGGCTGCTCGCTCCGCCTCCAGCTGCTGGGCATGCACGCTGCTCGAGACACCCGAGCGGCTATCCTGCGCCTGGGAGGGCAGCCTCCACGCCATGCCCCCCCCCCTGGGAGCACGCCCACCCTGGGGAGCACGGGCATATGCTCTGCCGCTGGAAGGAAGCCCATTCGGTTGGGTCTACAGCACTGCTGTAAGACCATCCCAGGCCTGATTTGCTCCTTTGGCAGAGCTGGGACTGGCATTTTTTTAGTCCTTGGCAGATATCAGCAGCCAAGGAGCTGGGGGGGGGGCTGACAGACCAGGAAGATGCCTCATTCTTGCAGGCCCTCAGGTGGCAAAGGGCCCACCTCCCTCCCTCCCTCCCCAGGAGACCTCCTCAAGGTGAACGGACAGGAAGGAAGAGCAAGATCCAGCAGTGGAGTGGAGCAGGGCCAAAGCCTCACCATTGATTCCATGGCAGGGACAACCACATCTTCTCCCAGATCACAGCCAATCCTCTGCATGCCAAATAAGTCAGAGGCTGTTCTCAGAGAGAGGCCCCCACCCACAGAAGCTAAGCAGGGACAGGGGGAATCAATTCCATCAGCATGCATGGCCAAGGGTTCAAGTGTAGCTTCTATTTTGAGAAAATCCCAAAGCCGCTTTCTCAGGACCGACAGAAATGCTGCAGAATAACTGAGCAAGCTTTTGAGTCCACCAGATCTCTTCCACAGGCTGGAAGTTAAGCAAAGTGGAAGGGAAGAAAGAACTGGGCATTCAAGCCACTGTATCTGCCCAGGCCAAAAGCACATTTTTGTTGGGTGGGTTTAGAAGGGAACCTGTGCTGTAGCACACCCTCACCTCAGTGGCAGAGTTATCTGCCTTGCAAGCAGAAGGTCCCAGGTTCAATTCCTGATGGCATCTCCTGGTAGAGTTGGGAGAGACTCCTGCCTGAAATACTGGAGTGCTGCTGCCAGTCAGTGTGGGCAATACTGAGCTAGAACAATGGTCTGACAGTACAGCAGCTTCCTATGTTCCTAATTTGCTTCTACACCCCACTGGTGGGAGTCTTGTATCCAGGATCACTCCATGCAAGGAGGGAGCCTGGAAGGCATAACTGCCAGAGGGGAAATGGATCAGAGAGATGTTAGGACCTGTCCCGGTTTTTCACCACCACCCATTTCGCCATGCAGGATACGATTGCATCGAGCCTGTCTTCAAACCACCCAGCTGATCTTTCTAGGCGCAGCCTCCCTGTGTCTTACCTGGTGAGCTTCTGTCTTCTCCAGTAATTGCTGGTAGATCCATAGTGATGTAGGATGGTGTTGGCTCAAAAGATGCCACAGGGGGAGTGAAATGGGCAGAGGGCGCTGTCCTCCATTCGCCAATGGGAGGCAAGTGCCTTCCAAGACCCACTCAAGTCCCAGGCAGACCTAAGGGAGCTTCAACCAACAGCCCCTTCTTCCAGCAGAATTTCTCGGGTGTTGGCAGCGATGGCTGTTTTCGGGAGCAGAACAAGCCTTGGGTTACACGTGTGCAAAAGGGGGTGTCCCCTTTGTCTCCTGCAAAAGGGGAAGAGGCAGATTATAAATGACCATTGTTCAAAATGTCATGATCACCGCCTGTCCCTTTCTGCATTCATTTACTTCTGACTTCGCTGTTTACAATGCCCCTTCCCTCCAAACCCCCCCACCTATGTGACTACATACCTGCAACTCAATCTGTGATTTAATACACCTGACGCAGTGGCCTGTACTCCACAAAAGCTCCCACCCTTGTTAATTTGTTAGCCTTTAAGGTGCCACAAGACTCTTCTCAGGCTTTTAAGGCAGAAAGATGTCTTTAAAATAAATTGTTTAGCAGTTTTCTGTGTTTTTAGCTTACACTATGCAGAGACAGGAGGCACAATTGCCTTGGAAGTGCAGCAGGTTTAAAACTCATCCCTCAGAATCTCCTCTCAACATTTGCAGATCTCAAAGTTTGAAAGGATGCACACAGAATTTAAAAATTGGGTTAAGACTGTACTGCAGTCTTTCTCAGTACAGGTAAGAAGCATCTCATGGGGCAGGGGGATGAAAACAAATGCTTGAATCTACATAGAATCACAGAATTGTAGAGTTGGAAGGGACCACAAGCTTCATCTAGTCCAGGCATGTCCAAAATCCATTTTTTTGGGGGGGGCTAATCTGGCCCACAGGTCAGTTTAATTTGGCCCCTGTAGCAGTTTATTTCCTGGTGTAAAATCCAAAAAAACCTCGACAACTTCAACCCTAAAAAAAAGCACAAAAAAGGTTAACAACTTTGGTTGGCCCTCATGGCCCTTTACTTCATCAAATCTGGCCCTCTTTGAAAAAAGTTTGGACACCACTGATCTAGTCCAGGGGTAGGCAAACTAAGGCCTGGGGGCCAGATCCGGTCCAATCACCTTCTAAATCCGGCCCGCAGACGGTCTGGGAATCAGTGTGTTTTTACATGAGTAGAATGTGTCCTTTTAGTATTTAAAATGCATCTCTGGGTTATTCGTGGGGCATAGGAATTTGTTCATTGAACTCCCCCCAAATATAGTCCGGCCTCACACAAGGTCTGAGGGACAGTGGACCGGCCCCCTGCTGAAAAGGTTTGCTGACCCCTGATAGTCCTACCCCCTGCAATGCAGGAATATTTTGCCCAACGTGGGGCAAATTAAGCATGAGATTAAGAGTCTCTTGCTCTATGGACTGAACTACTGTATATTCCTGCGTATAAGACTACTTTTGAACCCAGGAAAATCTTCTCAAAAGTTGGGGGTCGTCTTATACGCTGGGTCATATTTCTTATACGGCAAGTATATCCCAAACTCTATATTTTAACTGGAAACATTAGGGGTCGTCTTGTACGTCCAGTTGTCTTATACGCCGGAATATACGGCACTCTCACAGATGCCATCAGAGCTGGTACTTGCTGCTCCGACTTCTTGACACTGCAGAGGGTCCATGAAGATCCCCCAGTAGAAATGCAAAATGGGAGTGTAGGGCAACAGAGGAGCAAGAGACTGCCGGAAAAGCTCCAGGTAGGCAAGGAAGCTAGATGGGCTCAAGGCAGTTGCTGCAGCAGACCTGACTGTATGACTGAGAGCTAAAGGGAAATGCAAGCAAAATGTCCCAGGTTCAGTCCCCAGGTCAGGTTGGGTGAGACACCTGCCTGAAACCTTAGAGAACCACTGCTGCCCATCGGTGTGGACAGTACTGAGCTAGAAGGACCCAATGGTCTGATGCAGTACAAGGCTGTGGGAGACAGGTGAACATCTCCTGGTTTTTTTTGAAGCCCTCCCTCCAGCAGCTGTTCCACCTGTGCTGCTCACTCAGCTGTTGAAACTAAGGTGTGGCTTGCAAGTGTCAGCTGGGAGCACTGGATTGGCATCCCTGACGCTGGGGGAAAAAACCCGCCACCCACAACAACCTGGCCTCTCATCAAGCTCAGCAGGACGCACTTCACCTGGCAGATCACCGAGGATGTTTTCTGGCTAGCATGGCAAATGGGACACATTTGGGGAAACAGAGCTCTTTGGGTGCTGTTTCTATCATGCAGAAACTGGGGATTGCAAGAGCTGGTCTTTGACAGGGAAGTTGAGCAACAAGGCAGAAGAGAAGGACTTTTATGAGCACAGCAAAGTTGCTCACTTAAAACAGGCAGAAACTGGACTCTGGGAGTCCAACACTCTTGGCACCCAGACAGCGCAAGGTCCTCCCTCCATCATTCAGGCTGCCCATGGCTCAGAGCCCAAAGCCTTCAGGTTGGGAAGAACAAATAGTTTGAACCACCTGAGATCACTCACTGAGCTTCTTGAACTTTGACTCCTCGTTTGGAAACTGGAATAACCACCATTTAAATAAGCAGAGATCTTTGATAGGCCGGTTGAGGATGCCTCCAGCTCTTGGCTTAGGGACTTATTCAAGCAAAAGGTGGCGGGAGTTATTTGAGAATTTCTAGCAATAACTGGTTTTTTTATATATATTATTGATTGATACCTGCTTCATAAGAACATTAAAAGAGTCTTCTGGATCAGGCCAATGGCTCGTCTAGTTCAACATCTTGTTCTAAAAGTGGCCAACCAGATGCCTATTATAAGACTTCCACAAGCGGAACTTCAGCACCAAAGCACTCTCTACCTTCCTGTGGTTTGCAGCAACTGCTTTTGAGAAGCACGGCTGCCTCCAGCTCTGGGGGCAGAGCATAGATATCATGGCTAGTAGCCCTTGATATAAATTTGCTTAATCCTCTTTTAAACCCATCCAAGTCGGTGGTCATCCCTGCCTCCTGTGGGAGGGAGTTCCAAAGATTAACTATGCAGTGCATAAAGAAGTGCTTCCTCTGTAGGCAATCAGCTTGGCTTAAACCACCCTTCCCCAAACTTGATGCCTTCTGGATATTTTGGGTGGCAAAAATATCCAGGTCTCCCATCAGCCCCAGGCAGCATAGCTGCAGGGCACAGAGGCTGGTGAGGATTGTAGCCCCAAACTTCTGGAGGGCACCAGGTTGGGGAAGGGTTAGGGTTCATCTTCAAAGGAGCCTTTCCTGATGATTTTTTTAAAAAAGGATTTGGTGTTTAGCTGGAACTTGGGAAGGGCAATGCACTTTGGTGACTCTGGCCTCCAATGCGGCTCCCATATAGAATCATAGAGTTGGAAAGGACCAGAAGGGTCATCTAGTCCAGGGGTGGCCAACTCCCAAGAGTTAAAAACTGGTGCCGATCTATCCCCCTTTTAAGGGTTCAGGTCAAAGATGTAGGGCTTTTTTTAGGGGGAAGGAAAGCCCCATTTCTTTGGGGTTCAGGGCAAAAATGTTGAACTTTTTTAGGGGAATCAAAGTTGTTGAGCTTCTTTGGGGGGGAGCCAGTGATTTACTAGTGATTTACCACAGACGTAGATCACGATCTACCTGTTGGACGTGCCTGATCTAGTCCAACCCCCTGCCATGCAGGGAACTTTTTTGCCTAACATGGGTTTTGAACCCACAACCCTGAGATTAAGAGTCTCATGCTCTACCAACTGAGCTACCCCTTCCTGTGGGCTGCTGCTGCTGCCCCTCCTCCCCACAGCCAGAATGATCTGCTCCAAACCCTCACCCCCCTCCCAGGGTCACTTCACACATTACACACTTTCCCATATAACACCAGAACACTGTGCACATGCCAAACACACGTTTTCCACCATGTACATGAGCTGCACTTGTCGAAAAGCTGGCATTAAACCCCACCCAAGGAAATGATGGTGGTGGGAGGGGGGGTCAGCACTGTGGGTGCTTTCAGTCTTGCACAATTCTGATTCTTGGGGAGGGGCAGTGGGCAGCCAAATCTGGCCCTGGTAGAGAGGAGTGGAGCAGGTTTAGGCAACACTGTGCAACCCTGCTCCCAATTGGGTGTGTGTGTGTGTGTGTGTCGTCATTCTCCCAGTTTAGCTAACCCTGAGCCAGAAAACAGCCTCAGTGTGGCCATTAGATTACTAACCCTCCCCCTCACCTTTTTCAACATGCAGGTCTCCAGAGGAGACAATTTAAAAATGCCATTACTGTACAGTATTTAAATCAGTTAAAATAAATTACGGCCAAGAGAGCATTGGAGGAGCCTGACGGTCACTGGATCAGGACAAAGGACATGGGGTAGGGGTAACCTAGTCCAGCATTTTGTTCTCACCCTTTTCTGGGAGGCCCACAAACAGAGCCTGAGCGCAGCATAGACACCGCGGCTGGTAGCCACGGATAGCCTCATTCACCGCTATGGATTTGTCTAAACCTGTAGTGCTCTGCCACTGGAACCCCCTGCCACTTGAAGGCTGGAGAGCTTCAGAAGATGAGGGGGGAAGCAGCAGCAGCTGGCTTGGGGGGGGCATGAAGTTAACCCCTTCTTAACCTAGGAAGGTTCTCTCAAGGTTTGGGGGGGGGAGAGAAGATTTTCAGGGCCATCTTATAATCATCGCAAGTAAAGGGGAGGGGGTTTTTTTTGTTTCGTTTTGGGATGTAGGAGGCTCAGCTTTCAGACCTCTTGGAAGAGGGAACGTTCCGGACTCCAATAAGCAAGAGTCGCATGAACTTGAGCCACGGGAACCCCTTCTCTCTTCACCGGCGACCCCTCCCGCTCTGCTAGGGATTCCTCCTGTTCTCGATCCCTTAGGTGGAATCAGGGATGATCGCTTAGGGGAGCCGGCGGAAGAGGCAGCCCCCGGTTCCACGGAGTTCCTGGACAGTTTGATTCCCTTTCCCCCCCCCCCACTCGGCTCGGAGGGGTCCTTGGAAGGAACGACCCGCCCATCCCTCACCTGCCTCTCGTCCTGCTTGGCGGCAGGTGCTCCCGCTGATCCCGCGGACGCCTTCCTGCGTCTTCCCCGACGGCTCCGTCTCAGGCTCCGTCTCTCCCTGGAACTCCCGCCTCCTCCTTCGCCTCTGCCCCTTTCTGTTGCCCGGAGCGCCCTCCGTTCCTTCCTACCCCCCTCCCGTTCACTTGCCAAATCCTTGCCCGCCCCCACCCTCAGGTCGGCACCTCACAACGGCCCGGCAGGCGGAAATGCGGTCGGCGAAGCTTTTCCCAGGCGGGAGGATGCGGCTCCAGTTGGATTCCTCCCTGTCGGCGGGCTGGGAAGGGAAGGCGTGCCGGGCTTAGGGAAGAAAAAGCACTCTGAACAGGCGCAGAAGCCGTCTCTACAACAACCTTTCCGACAGGGGGCGCTGCGCCTCTGACTACCAGGGCTAATCCTCTCTGCGAGGCTGCTCCCGCTGCCCACCCCCTCTGGCGACCTTTCAGTGCGGGGCAGAGCAGAGAGGGAGGGGAATCGGGACCTGCCTGACTCCGCTGCTGCAGCGCAACTACCCAGTCCAGGACAGGTTTCCTCCAGCTCATAGCCCCTTCCCGTCCTGAATTCTCAAAATGCCTCTGAATTAGTTGCTGGGAATCGCAGGTGGGGAGAGAGCGTAAGAAGAGCCTGCTGGATCAGACCAATGGGGGCCATCTAGTCCAGGATCCTGTTCTCACAGTAGCAGTTGCCTGTGGGATTCAAGCATAAGAGCCCTCGCCCCTCCTGTGGTTTCTCTCCTCCAGTGGCGCTCAGTTCCTGCTTGGTGTCTTTTCCCATCGGGACAACCCTTTGGCCCCTGTGAGACCAAGATTCTGGGCTGAATGCAGCCTCTCGGGCCTGATCTGGCCACAGAATTTTTCATATGGAACCTCCAAATCCAGGAGAAGTCTATCTAGGTCTTGGGGGTTGAGAACTGGATGCTGGCTTGATTCAGCACTGCAGGGCTCTTCTGATGTCTTCATGGGACACTGTCCATTTAAACACAGGAAGGTGTTGATGGGGATGGGCTTGATCAGACCCATGTCCGGGGTCCTTGTCTCAACAATGCCCCTGGCAGGGTTTCCAAGCAGGGCACAAAGTTGACCAGAGAGCCCCCTCCCTCTCCGCTGTTTGTTGCTTCTGACTTTGCACATTCCAAGATAAACTCCATGCTTCTCTGGGGAGATACCAAATGCATTGGCCACGCCCCTCTTTGTTCCTTCATGAGGGCCGGTCTCTTTGCCTTCTCTTCTCCAGAGATAGCTAGCACCTTTGCAGAGTTCACCACAGCCCTGCTGATGGCAGACACACAGCTGGAATTGACTGTACTGGCTTCCGAGGAGGAGGAGGAGGATGCTTAGGAACATCTGAAGGTGCCATCTTAAAGAACTGTAGCGTTGGAAGGGACCCCCAAAGATCATCTACCAGGGGTGGCCAAATTTGGCCCTCCAGCTGTTTTTGGACTACAACTCCCATCATCCCTAGCTAACATGACCAGTGGCCAGGAATGATGGAAATTGCCAAAACAGCTGGAGGGCCAAGTTTGGCCACCACTGATCAAGACCAACCCCATGCAGCGTCTCCCTTGGTCTGTGTAGCCCAAGTGCGCCCCTTTTATGCCCTGATCTCAAGCAAGGTGGGAGGGAAGCCCTTATGATTGACTAGAAAGAGAAATGCACTCTGCACATGCCGAGAGGCCCTCTTCTTCACTACTTCAAATATTCCTAACATGGAATATGCAGACCCTTATCAGCATCATTATTCTAAAGACTTCTCTGCTGTCCTCCAGAAAAGCTTCCAGGGCAGTTTGTTGACTCTGAGCCTGACATTTCCCCCGCCAACGCTGCCTCTTTGTTTTGTTCCACCGCTTGTGCAATTGCCGAAACTCACATCATGGGGCCTCATGTGCAATGTATGACTTACAGTGCTGGGCTGTCGCCATTGCACTTTTCTGGAAGAATGAATGCATCATTCTAGAAGGCCAATTGACGAGCAAGCGAAGCTCACACAAGACAGTGCCCAGGGTACCGTGTTTTTTTGGCATGGGAAGGAAGCCATACGTTGTGTAAACACAGGGTTCATGATGAGTTTGGCAGCTGGGGAAGCCAGAGGGCTCTCAGAGCAGCAGGTTTTGCTTTCAAGACATGAATTGCTGGCAAGCACCTGTGTGGCTGCTTACACCTTAAAACACACCTCCCCAGCCCAGCCCCCAAAAGAATAATGGGAACTGTAGCTTTCCCCCATAGAGCTACAATTCCCAGTACTTAGCAAACTGCAGTTACCAGGATTATTTGGGGGAAGTCAAGTGCTTTAAATGTCTGGAGTGAACACCGACAGATGTCTCTCTTCAGCATTTCATAGGCTCATAGAATTTTATACAGGTAGCCCATGATTTGCATGGGCTTTGCATTCTGGGTCACTGTGTGCATTGGTAAGCTCATAAGCCCACCCTGTCCCAATTATGCCCTGTTATGCCCCATCTCCTTATGTCCTTTTCCAGGTCCAAAAACAGCCCATGTGTGCAGGGTCACATAGAATCATAGAGTTGGAAGAGACCACAAGGGCTATCCAGTTCAACCCCCTGCCAAGCAGGAAACACCATCAAAGCATTCTTGACATATGCCTGTCAAGCCTCTGCTTAAAGACCTCCTAAGGAGACTCCACCACACTCCTTGGTAGCAAATTCCACTGACGAACAGCTCTTACTGTCAGGAAGTTCTTCCTAATGTTTAGGTGGAATCTTCTTTCTTGTAGTTTGAATCCATTGCTCCGTGTCCGCTTCTCTGGAGCAGCAGAAAA
The DNA here is from genome assembly GCF_963506605.1 of Zootoca vivipara. Taxonomy (NCBI): domain Eukaryota; kingdom Metazoa; phylum Chordata; class Lepidosauria; order Squamata; family Lacertidae; genus Zootoca; species Zootoca vivipara. Next base: position 29,217,614 of record NC_083289.1, on the reverse strand, counting down.
CAACCTTTCTCCCTCCTCTATATGGCATCCTTTTATATATTTGAACATGGCTATCATATCACCCCTTAACCTTCTCTTCTCCAGGCTAAACATACCCAGCTCCCTAAGCCGTTCCTCATAAGGCATCGTTTCCAGGCCTTTGACCATTTTGGTTGCCCTCCTCTGGACACGTTCCAGCTTGTCAGTATCCTTCTTGAACTGCGGTGTCCAGAACTGGACACAGTACTCCAGGTGAGGTCTGACCAGAGCAGAATACCGTGGTACTATTACTTCCCTTGATTTAGATGCTATACTCCTATTGATGCAGCCCAGAATTGCATTGGCTCTTTTAGCTGCTGCATCACACTGTTGACTCATGTCAAGTTTGTGGTCTACCAAGACTCCTAGATTCTTTTCACATGTACTGCTCTCAAGCCAGGTGTCACCCATCCTGTATTTGTGCCTTTCATTTTTTTTTGCCCAAGTGTAGTACTTGACATTTCTCCCTGTTAAAATTCATCTTGTTTGCTTTGGCCCAGTTCTCTAATCTGTTAAGGTCATTTTGAAGTGTGATCCTGTCCTCTGGGGTGTTAGCCACCCCTCCCAATTTGGTGTCATCTGCAAACTTGATCAAACTTTTCTGCTTTGAATGCGCACAAAACAGTTGTTCCCTGTAGTTGGAAGGGACCCAGAGGGTCATCTCATTCAACCCCTTGCAATGCAAGAATCACAGGTAATTTCCAGAAGTGATCTACTTTGGACGTCGCCTGGATGTCAAACTGTGCAAAATTAGGCTTATATCTTTCCTAGTATACCCACATTGTAAGAAGAGGAAGAAGAAGAAGAAGAAGAAGAAGAAGAAGAAGAAGAAGAAGAAGAAGAAGAAGAAGAAGAAGAAGAAGAAGAAGAAGAAATCTCCCTTCTCTTGCCGCAAAAATGGGTGCAATCAAAATCAGGAGAGCCTGGCTGCTGGATCAGGCCAAAGGGGCCCATCTAGCCCAGCATCCTGTTCTCTCCAAGATCAGCCAGATGCCCTAATGGGAAGCCCACAACAGCAGGTCTCTCCCTACTTGTGCTTCCCAGCAATTGAGGCATCCTGTCTCCAACAGTGGAGGGAGAACCTGCTCATCATGGCTAGGAGACACTGATAGCCTCCTCCTCCATGGATTTGTATAATCTTCTTTTAAGGCCATTCAAGCTGGTGACCCTCACTGCCTCCTGGGGAAGTGAGTTCCGCAGTTTAACTATGCACTGTTTTGAGGAAGTCCTTTAATCTGTCCCAAACCCTCCAACATTCAACTACATGGGATGTCCATGAGTTCTGGTATTAGGAAAGAGGAAGAACAAAATGTTATTCGCTTTCTCCACACCATAATTTCGCTTTCTCCACACCATAATTTCATGCACACATCATCTCTTTCTTGCCTTTCTTTCTAAGCTTTCTTTCTAAGCTAAAATGTCCGAAATGTTGAAAACAACCTTTCTTCAGAGGTGTGTTGCTCCATCATCCTCTTGATGACCCAGGTTGACCCTTTTCTGGCCTTCTTCCAACCCCGACAAATGCCCCATAGAAAGGGCAGCAAAGCAGAGAGAGAAAGACAGTTCCATTATTAGGAAATGGTGAGGGAGGCTGACTTCGGGGAGAGTCATGTGCTTCCCTGACTGAGACATTCTAGGGAAATGACCAGAGGGAATATAGACTGAGTCAGGCCATTGCTCCATCAATCAAGCTCAGTGTTGTCGGCACTGACTGGCAGCAACGGGGTTTTCCAGAGAGGAGACCTTCCCTTGGAGATGCTGTTGAGGATTGAACCTTGGGAGCTTCTGCGTGCAAAGCAGCTGCTCTGTTGTGATGGTGCATGGCCCTTTCTTTTGGGGTTTTGTTACCTTCAGATGAGAGAGCCCCCCCACCCCCACCCCTGCTTCTCATATAACAAGCAGAGCCCAAGCAGAAGCAAAGAGGAAGACCTAGAAAATCCTCCAGGGAACAATTTTTGGGCAGCCTCTCCAGCCCCCCCCCCAGTTCTCTCTCTAGGCTGTATTAGGTATCTTTGCAAGTTTGAGTGCAGCATTCAACTGAAGGGTATACAAAAGCTTTATAAAAATCTAAATATTCACCTGCCAGGCTTTTGCCTCATGCCCGTGAAGCTATTACCTGCCCAGAGCTATTAAAAATGTGAGTCTTTGGTGACTTCCAAACCATTTAACACACATGTGGCTTTTACTAAAGAACCTTGGGAACTGCGGTTTGTCAAGGGTGCTGGGAATTGTAGCTTTTGGAGAGATACAATTTCCAGGAAGGGGGGAAAGCATGGTTTTTAAAGTGGTATAAATGCACTTTAAATGTATGGTGTGGATGTGACTTTCATTTATCAACTCCCATACTCTAGTCCAGGCATCCCCAAACTGCAGCCCTCCACATGTTTTGGCTTACAAATCCCATGATCCCTAGCTAACAGGACCAGTGGTCGGGGAAGATGGGAATTGTAGTCCAAAACTTTTGGAGGGCCGAAGTTTGGGGATGCCTGCTCTAGTCACACTTCACACAAGGAAAGCATCAGAGAGAAGGCTCCTCATGCTTGGACCCCCAGCCTTGGGGTGAGCCCAGTTTCTTCCCAACTGAGGAGGCAATGTGGTGTAGTGGTTAGACTAGGACCAGAGATACCAGGTTCAAACTCAGCCATGAAGCTCACTGAGTGACTTCAGTCTCTCTGAAGAAGTGGTATCTGAAGAAGTGGTATCTGAAGAAGTGGTATCTGAAGAAGTGGTATCTGAAGAAGTGTGCATGCACACGAAAGCTCATACCAAAATATAAACTTAGTTGGTCTTTAAGGTGCTACTGAAGGAATTTTTTTTATTTTGCTTCAGTCTCTCTGTCTCTCTCAGCCTTGCCAAACACACAGTGATTTTGTGAAGATAAAAGGGGAGGCGGAGAGGACCGCATACATCACCCCGAGCTCCTTGGACGAAGGGCAACGGTTTGCAATAACAAATGATCAAATTGAAATGACAGGCATACAAAGCAGTGGCGTGAAGACTGATGCACCTGTCAATCCTGCCACCATGATTCAGGCACGTTGTCTGTCGTAAAGAAAAACCAGGTAAATGAACATTCAAGTGTTGATCTTTTCATTCTTTGCTTCTGGGTGAAATCCGGTTCATCCTGGAGGAGGGAAAAGATGGAACATTTCCTAGTGCCACTGCTCTAAGCAGCCAGTGTCTGTGTCTTCCTGCATTGCAGGGGTTTGGAGTAGATGACCCTTGAGGTCCCTTCCAACTCGACAATTCTATGATTCCTTCTTAGTCTGTTATTCCAGGAGTGGCCTGCTGAGTTTGTTTCAGTTGCAGAAAATCCCTGTGGCCCCCCCATTCCAGGCACTGGTGGGGTGCAGCTCCACGTCCCTGTCAAGCTGGGGGCACCCAGGACACAGGTATGAACGGATGAGCAACTTCAGGGAGCGACTCTCCTGAGTCACCTGTTTGTCTTCTCCCAGCCCACATTCCCAGTTCCTCCGAACTGCTCCGTTTCAGCAGCCCTGAATGCATCATGGCAAAATGTGACTTCTGCAGGTGTCTTCACCTGGGCCTTCCCTGAATTGCAGCTCCTCCCTTTCTGGGATCCCCTGGTGCCTCAGGATCAGCAAGTTTTGACCTGCAGAGGGAAAGGCTTCCCAAGATGGTGCTTTTGCTTTTCAAGCAATTATTGTTGTTGCGGCGGCGTCTCTTCCTAATCCGCATGGTTCTTCTTCCTTTGTTCTGGGTGTCAGCTCCAAGCACCCTTTCTTGGGCCATTCTTTCTGCCCCACCCCCACCCCTGACCAGACTGGTGCTTTATGGTGGGTGAATTCTGCAACATGTTACTGACACAATACGTATCAAGGCACCGGCAGTGGATATATCCTGCTTTATTATGGCATC